>NC_090441.1:65558548-65871548 GCF_031143425.1 Pleurodeles waltl | reverse complement strand
GGAGGTCTGCACAGCTTCCTAACAATTTTTATTAGGTAGTCCCAGGGAGGTGGTAGTCCCCAATGGGCCCACTTGGCCCTCCTAAATATATATATTTAATGTTGTCCTCTTTAAGATCCAAACCTCTTCTGTCGTGCATGGCGCAGGGTTTTGAGCTTAAAAGGGGTTGACTGCAGGGCCTGGCCGTAGACCAGGCCATGTGGCCAACTCCCATCATGCACGACCAAAGACCGTCCATGGCGTGGGGTTGGGTGTTTGTAGGGTGGGGTTAAACGAAACATAAAAATTCACTGAAAAAAACAAAGGTTACAGGACGCTATAATAAGGAAATAGAATGACAAAAAACATAGAAATTCACTTTAAAAAACAAAGGTTACAGGGAGATTATAGTTAGGCTCATATTTTAAACATACAAAATCATAGAAATTCACCTGTTATAGTTATCACAAGTAACTATAACTCGTTCCCTAAGGTAACTAGAAGTTGCGCCCCCACCATGCATAGTTTTTTCGTCAAAACGTTGACTGCAAATATAACATTTATGTTATCAATGATGTTATCAAGGAATCCATCAGTGCCGTAATTTATGTGGTAATTAGCAGTACATGGCGAGTCAAAACAGTAGTAAATAAACAAGTACACTGCCAAGCGATACTAGGATTTGACCTTTAGCATCCTGTGTGACAGCACTAGACTTTGACCAAAAGTGACTCTGTTCTTCTCTGCATCCAGATGTAACTATAACATTCATACGAAACATCTTGATAGTCTTCATCTGTTATAGTTAGAGTTATTTCAAAGAAATAACTATAATTATGGCTCACACCCTCGCCATACATTACTAGTTACCCCAGATTTTACAGCACTCATGATATCATTCATAGCACCATTGATAATGTCAGTGTAACATTTGCAGTAAAATTATTGACAAGATAACTGTGCATGGCGGGGCACAAGTTATAGTTACCTCCTTAGGGCATGAGTTATAGTTATATAAATAACTCTAACAGATTAATTTCTATGGATGTGTATGTTTAAAATGTGAGCCTAACTGTGATGTTCCTGTAACCTTTGTTTTCTTTAAGTGTATATATATATATATATTTTTTATATTTTATATATATATGTGTGTGTTTGTGTGTGTGTGTGTGTATATATATATATATATATATATATATACATATATATATATATATATATATATATAAGGTGGGTCATTAGTTGTGTGGCCTGGATAAGTAATGAGGTCCGCACCCAACCACCACTGGGAACCAAATACCCCACTGTAGTGCTTGACTCTTACAGGGCAGCATTGCAGAGCAGTCCAAGGCTTACTCAAACGAGGTGGTGTGGGCTAGTTATCACCATTCACAAGCACACAAGAATAACTGCCAATAAATGATTGTCCAGTCTGTGCTTTTGCTTTTGATAAAGTAAAAATACATTCATTATACACACACTACTCAATACTATGCAACAATTTACAAGTATACACAAGTTGATGAAATTACTTTTGGGTAACTTGGCGTAATCGTTCTAGTATCCTCCGAGGGGAAATATAATCCAATAACCCACATGGCAAAACATTTACTTGTATCCCATTGCAATAGAGACTGTAATTTGGAGTAACAGCACCTAAATCTTGCAATAAAGCAATCTACTTTGATCAGCGGTGGCAGTTATTCTCATTACTCAAATAAGCATGAACAAGAACATGTAGAGGCATGTTGAAATGATTTGGCTGTTATGATTACTCTTAAATTACTTTCATATTATTCTCAGATTAATCTTGACAAACATGGGGTAATACCATCCTGCACCCCCTGAGAGTGCCTTGTCATGTGACTGCATACGAGATGAGCTGCTCTTCAGCTGCGCTGGGGAGAGCCGCTATGCTTCCAGATTTGTTCTGCACCTCCCGAGGGTGCCCAGTCCCACCCGGACACCCCCACACCGGATCTGTGGCCCCTTGTTGGGGAGCAGCGCAAGGAGCCCACCCCAAGCAGCTCGCACTGGATCCACGCACGGCCAGCACCTCCAGGTGCTTCTCCGGAAGCCGGCCCTTCATTTGGTGTCTGCCCATGCGTGCAGGCGCGTGCAGCTGCTGTGGCTGGGCAGGCAACCTGAGCGAGTGCGACAGCACTCCCCACTCCTCCTCCGCACCATCGGGCCCTGGGATGGAGTCCGGGCCCCTCCTCACCTTCATGGGCAGTGCAGTTTTCCATGACTTCCACCTATACATGTAGCCCCGGGATGGGACTGGGGCCCCTCAGGCCATTTTCACGAGGGTGCAACAGGGTCCCCCGACTTTGCTTCTGTGTGTGTCTTGGGATGTGGTCCGGGCCCCGGGATGATCTTCACGGGTAGCGCAATGGTGCTCTCGGCTTCTTCTTCAGCCACGGGCCTCTCCCACAGCCAGCGGCCATCTTCGTGGAGTAGGCGCAATATCGCCCCCAGCCATCCTTCTTGGCGGGCCCTGGGATGGGGTCCAGGGCCCTCTTCCTGCATTTTCACAGGGAGGGCAATGGCACTCCCCAACTTTGCTTCATCGCGACAGCCCTGCTCCTCTTTTCACGGGAAGCGCGATGGCTCTCCCTGGCTTGTTTTTGGGCACATGGGCCCCATCACCATTGCGGCGAGGGCGGGGTGCATGGTGGCACCACCCCCCTTCTCCACGAGTGGATTGCTCTCCACGTGGCCCTGGGAAGGGTCCGGGGCCCCCTCTTCTGCCACAGGGGGAGTGCGAAAGCACTCCCCCAGCTCCTCTTCTTCTTGGGGCCAGCCCTCTGGCCCTGGCTCACCCCAGGGGCACAGTCTTGAGCAGCCCTGGAGCCCCACATGCTTAGTCACTCACTCAGGAAAAGGTCAAAGGTCACAGACCTACTTCTCCTTATATCTCTGGCCCCCAAAGGCTGTTTTTGACATTCTTGGTGTCATTTTGCTCTTGGTGATGAGCTCCTGCCACCAGGAGCACCTTTGTTAGATTGTAGGGAGCCAGTCCCACTGACTCCCTGCGACAGCCTTTCCTCTGTGTGCCTTAATTTTCTTCTGGGCAGCGTGCTGTCCTTGAGCCAGCCCAGTCTTTCCCCTTAACTGACCCTCGGGGGGTAAAGGGGCAGCTCACCTGGCCTTGGCTTGTGCCTCGCTGGGTGTGAAGTCATTCAGGGGCAGAGACCCTACCCCAGTGGACTTTCAGGGGGTTCTTCTTTCCAGTTGTCCATGACGCCCGTCTTCAATCCCAATGTCCTGCAGTGAAACACAGCCAAGAGAGAGTGAGCCCTCCCCTGTGCAAGACATTTCAAGTGGGGTAAGGATGCGCAGGACCCCCATATTACTAACTTTAAATATATAGCCCTGTGGAGATGGTGGTCCCTGGAGCCAATACTTATGAAACATAGCCCCCATACTTATGAAACATAGCCCCAGAGAGGTGGTGGTCCTGGGGCTTCTAAAAGCCCTAGGAGGTGGGGTGCCCAATGCACCCCCTCACATATTTATGCCCTGATGCCCTGGGACCTGGCCCATCTGGGGTCAAAATAAATGAAGAACACAGAGGACTGTGCTTTAAAAAAAAACAAAAAAAACTGCAGATCCATCTGTGGATTTTTCAGAGGTTTAAAAAAAGTATGTTTTGCGGGATGCCTGGACCAAAGCTGGGGGCTCAGGTATTCTTACCCTGGCCCCTTTTATTTTTTTCCCATTTTTCTTTGGGACTCAGATGAAGGTGAATCCCAATATTTCTGCCGAAACCTCCTTGTTCGAAATGTTAGCAGTCAATCAGATATAAGCATGGGGACATTTGGATCCACGTATCTTGCACTTCCCTAGAAATATCTATATGTTTTAATCTTTAAGTTCTCAGAACCTACTGAACAGTTTTACACCAAATCACCAAAAGCACAATCTGTGTACCACAAGATCTAGCGTCCTGCTGAATTTGGTATAATTCTGTTCAGCGGTTCAGTCTTTAGAAATGTCTAAAAACCCTGTGGAAAAATGAATGGGGAAAACTCGTTTTGGGAGGACCCCTGTTTTTCTCAGCCGCCACATGACAGATCCCCCAAAACGTTTAAGAGAGCAGCTGAATGGACTATCATTAGTTTTGAAAATTTTGTGAGGACTCGTCAAACGGTGACAAAGATATTGACAAGTTAAAAAAATGCTTTATCTATGGAAACTAGGTCCTAACTATAACTGCCTGCTGGTGACTGCTAGTAGGCCAACCCCCTACAACCACACAACCTGCGCCTCTTTGAATGAGAAATGTTCTGACAAATTGAACAAAGAATGTATTTGACAAGTACAAAGAGTGAGATCACCTTTCTGTATGTACCTTAAATATTTGAAGTTTAAAATAATTTAAAGCTGAAAAATGACAATTGACATACCTAACCCAGAGCCCTCAACCTTTCTTTATGAGGGTCTGACAATTTAACCACTAGGACACACATGCCTCCTTACTAAGGAGTGTTCAGACTTCTCTATGAAATTCAATCTAAACATGGTGATGGGAAAAATACATAAATGTTCCATCGCTAGGAATGTTTAACATTCAAAACATGAATAAATAATCAGACACACTGCCATGAGATACCAGAAATTGAACCTTCAACCTAGTGACACTCAAAAGCTTTAACAGTAGGCCACAGGTGACTCTGTTCTGCTGTACGTCAAAACGTAACTGTAACATTCGTAGAAAACATCTTGCCAGTGTGACTTTTTAAAGTCATTGTATTGAGAGCATGTTAAAGCTGTAAATGTTCAATTACTAGGAATGTTTGACATTCAAAACACAAGTAAATAAGCAGACACAGTGACCATGAGTTACCAGGTTTTGAACCTACTGAGTAATAGTCCAAGAGCTTTACAAGCAGGCCAGAGGTGACTCTGCTCTGCAGTCCATCAAAATGTAACTATAACATTCAGACCAAACATTGTGCTAGTGTGACGCTTTAAAGTCATTGTATGGATAGGTCATTGAAATAACAATCTCACTCTACAACTGTCCCTTGTATGTGGCACCACTAGTTTGATCTACAGCTCTGTCTATATCCCCCCCCAAAGTCTCTTCACAAGACACCACTCAGCAACCCCTCCCATGGTGGGCCCTACAGTGCCTCCTTATATATGATTAAAAAAGGAACTGTCATTATAGTAAAAGACTGGACTTCGTCTTGGATTGGGAACCTCAGATAGAATTTTCTCAACAAGCCACCACCTGGGAAGGAGGGGTTTATAAGGTGTGTGCATGCCTCTGTCCTGAAATCTATGGCATCGGTTTGGCACTGAAAGAAGATGCATAAGTTTTAATCTTTCACCCTTCTTTCTTAATGCTCTATGTGCTTCAACGAACACCTTTCTGGGTGACAAGGAATCCACACTAAGGCCCACATGTATACTTTTTTAGCGCCGCATTTGCATCATTGTTTGACGCAAAAGCAGCGCAAACTTACAAAATAAATTTTTATTTTGTAAGTTTGCGCCAATTTTGCATCAGAAAACGCTCAAATGCGGCGCTAAAAAAGTATAAATATGGGCCAAAGTGCGGCATCAGCAATACCTTGCCTGACTGTGCTGAGAGTATGTAGTCTTCTCCTGAACACAGTCAATGTCAAGTTAACTGTCGGAACAGATATAAGAATGTATTTCGGGCCCTATATTTATATGTGTCTCATCTTTTTTTTCAATCAGCCAGGCACTATTATTTCATCATTCATTTCTTCTTACAAAAAGCTGGGACTTGCAATATGCTTCCTTCAGCTGGCCTTGACGTGATAGGATGGGCACTCACTAATTTTCACTTTTGTTAATGGGCAGACTTGGGTAAGTGAAGTACTATACTGCTGGAGATGATTTCTACAAGTCCATATTTCTATAGAAGAAGTATAGAAGTATAAGACATTTAGGGGCACATTTATGGAAAGTGGTGCTGCACCGAGTGCAGCACCAATTTCCCTGCATCCCTTAGCACACCCCTTCCGCCACCATATGTGCGCTGTATTTAAAATATAGCGCACCATGGTGCAGGGTAAGGGGCAATAGCATCATTTCTCATGATGCTATTGATGTACTGTACAGGAATAGCGACAAAATATTGGCGCTACTCCTGCAGAGTACATAGGGCCCCATTCTAAAGAATGGAAGCCCCCTTTAACACCTGCTCTTGAGCAGGCGTTAAAATGTCATAAAAAATGGCGCAAGGAAATCTCATAGATTTCCTTACGCCATTTTTCAGGCTCCCCTAATGGGGGACGCCCTCTTTGCATACATTTTGCCTGGGGCAGGTATAATGTAACGCAAAAGGTTACAGAGTAGCGCAATGCATGCATTACGCCAACCTGTAAATATGGCACAAGTATTTCGGCCTCGCTGGGCCACATTAACGCAAAAAATAATGATGTTAATGTGGCGCAAGGTGGCGCTAGGGCATTATAAATATTCCCATTATTGTTTTGAAAAACAGATGTCTATTCTGCACCAACTGGCAGATTTACATCTGTCGAGGTTTGGTTTAATGAAGATGCGTTTATTAAATCATTGGGTTCTGTAGCAACATAATCCTACCTACTCTGGGGAGGGAGCTCATTTGAAGCTGGAATCTAACTATGAGTTTATTTTGTTTTGATTAATGTTAAGAATTTAGGCCCATGGGTTTTGATTTCAGAATACCTCATATTATGTATTTGTCTGATGCTTTGATGCTTTGTTTATTCAACATGTGAGCTAAATTAATGATCATAGGTTTTGTGCTAATTTATTGTACAATATGAATAAATAAATAATATGTGATTGAAGGAGGATATCTGAATTGTTATCAGTTAGAAGGTGATCTTTGTTGAGATAGGTGAAGGTTTTGTGAAATCTGGTCATTTTGAATTTTCTTCTCTAATTGTGGAAATGGTCTGGGACGGAGTTTTTCTTCTTGCTTGATTAGAGTCCAACAAGTGAAAATGGAATGTTGAAGGTGCAATCTATCCATGATGTAAGGCCTGCTGCCTGAGTGGTAGCGGGTATCTGTTGAGGAAGACTCAGGGATATTAAGTAAATTATGTCTTCTGAAGCCTGTTTGTTATTCGAGATATCCACTCAAGATTGAAATCTGCCACAAGCAGGATGTTAGCAAAAGCATGAAAGTGCATGGGTTTTCAAAACCTGTTCTGGAAGGTCCTGGATGAAGAGGGGGCTGTGTCCTGGTTTGAAGTAAATTAAGATACTGCTGAAAGAGGAGTTAGGGCCTGGGGATATCTGCACTATCATCTGTTCAAAAGGCTTGTAATTGGATCCCAAAATCTCCGCATTTTAGGACTATTCTTCATTAGGTGTTTTTGCTTCAGAGACAGCAACGTATTGAGGATGGTAACTCTATCAGAAGTGAACCTAGTTATAGTTTCTCGTAGGATTCCTCATCTTCCATCATATCATGAAGTGAATGCTTGGTCACTGAGTGAGCATTTATAATGCCACTCTTGTTGCAATTAGGATCGGTTGGTCTGGCATGAAGGCATTGGGTGTGGTGGGGCTATGACTGTGTGCAACTCTGATTTTACTGTGTTTGGTTTTCTATAGAGTCCAACTCCCTCTAGTGGATATTATCCCAACTGATGGGATCTGTGTTTGGGGTGACTGTGGAACACATTCAGAGCTATGGTTTTTAGGTTGCAACGTACCAGACAGCACAGCTATTTGGTTTGCTAAAGACATCTTGGGACATTCAGAAAGGTGACCTAGGGATGCATTCTGCCCGCTGCTTGCCATTGGCTTTAGACTGCCAGTTTGAGGTTGTACTGTCCCTTGCCCAAACCTTATTTTCAGTAACCCTCAGAGTGCCCCTCTCTGAAAACAGGGCTGTACATCTCGTTATTTTGTCACTTTTGCTGTGCATTCAAAGACCGGGGTCAAATGTCAGGAGCCGCCTTCAGAGGGCACTTGTTTACAGTTCTTTCTCTGTGATAAGATTTATGTGACAATCTTGCTGGATATGGGAGATAGGAAACAGTTTCTTCTAGCACAGGACAACATTTAAATGAGCTGTGGAAGTATTTCAGAATATATCAGAATTAGGAATGAAAATGAAGCACTTTTTTTTATTTCTGAACTGTGTTGGAAACAAATACGTTAATATGATCAAAGCAAATCATAACACTCGGTTATGTAATTTCCACACATTTTTATCTGTGCAAAGTATAGTTTTATTAGCAGAACTGTATATCTGTGCAAATGTAATGGTCATTTCTATTGAAAATGTGTTGTCTTTAATGGCAATGTGCTATCACAACGTGAATGCTCCGCTTTATGCCACTCCACTGTACTCTGCACCACTCCACCTTACACCACTCCATGCCACTGCACTGTGCACTACTCCACTCTATGCCACTGCACTCTATGCCACTTCACGCTACATCTCTCTACTATACCCTGTTCTACTCTACTCTATGCCAATGTACTCTTTGCCACTCAACTCTACACCAATGCACTGTACACCACTCCAGTCTAGACCACACCAATCTACTCTGCACAACTCCACTCTATGCCTCTGTACTCTAGGCCACTCTGCCACACTGCACTCTATGCCAATACACTCTACATCAGTGCACTTTACTCTGTAACACTCAAATCTAAGGCCCTGCACTCTGCGCCAATCCACTGTTCGCCACTCTAATTTACTCTGCACCACTGCGCTATGTGCCACTGCACTCTACACCTCTTTATTCTACGTCACCAGACTCTATTCTGCGCTATGCAACTGCACTCTACCCTGCACCACTCCACTCTATGCCACTTCACTCTACTCTGAAACAATCTATTCAATGGCAATCTACTGTACTTTGTGCCGCTCCACTCAATGTCAAGGCACTCTATGCCACTCTACTCTTAACCACTACACTCTATGTCAATGCATTCCACACAACTGCACTCTGTCACTGCACTCTATGCCACTGCACTCTACACCACATCTCTGTACTCTTCACCATTGCTCTCTACGCCACTCTACTCCACTCTACATCACTGACCTCTGACACTCTACTCTGCAACACTGCACTCTCCACCACTGACTCTTTGCCACTCTACTCTGCACTACTCTACTCTATGCTACTCCACTCTATTCCACTGCACTCTCTGCCAGTGCACTGTATGACACTATACTCTACTCTGCACCACTCAATGCTACTCTACTTTGCACCATTCTACTCCACTACACTCTATGTCACTCAACTGTACAGTGCACTCTAAGCCTCTTCACTCTATGCTACTCAACTTTACTCTGTGCAACAGCCCTCTGTATCACTCAACTTTACGCCACTCCACTTTGTACCACTCTGTGACACTCAACTCGACACTGCTGCATGCTATACCACTGCACTCCACACCACTGCACTCTACGCCACCGCACTCAATGCCACCACACCCTACTCTACTCTGGGCCACTCTACTCTGCACCACTCTACTCTGCGTCACTGCACTCTGCACAACTGCACTCTACTATGCACCACTCTAATCTATGATACTACATTCTACAATACTACATTCTAAGCTGCTGAAATCAATGCCACTGCACTCAGTGCAACTGCACTCTATACCACTACACTCTGCAACACTCTACGTCAATGCAATCTACGCCACTCAATCTCTATTCTATGCCACTCTAGTGTATACCAATATACACAACTCCACACTATGCCACTCTAATACAGAACACTCTCCACCACTCCACTTTACAACACTCGACTCCACTCTTTGCCATTCCACTCTACAACACTCCACACCACTTTTCTCTAGCCACTAACTTTTAGCCATGCTGAACAGCAGGCACGCTGGTGTACACATGGCTTAAACACATTGGCAAAGCCAATAGCCCTTGCATAGACTAGACATATTCGCTTTGCCATTGCTTGTTCAGTGAGTACCTTGGGTTGATAGCTTGGGTAGGAGGAGATGGTTTCATTGAATTCTGTCAGTTCTAGCAGGTGTCTGAATTCTAGCTGTCTGACCTTGATTGGAATTCGATAATCTGACTTTACCTGGTAGTTCCAATCCCTCTTGTCATGCCTTAGTGGCCTGTTAATTTATCCTGTTTTCATAGTTGTACAGATTGTGTTAAGAGCTTTAAAATAAGCTACAGATTGTGACTAGACTTGATCCTTATAGCAACAGATTAATAAAGACTTAACATATATTTTCCTTTGGGTGGAAGGTTATTTTAAGTAATTGACCTCAGGGCCCTAGGGATGTTTTGTCCATGAATGAATATGATCTCAGTTTTCAAAAGCTGGAGTAAACTTACCTTTCTAAATAATATAACAATCTGCGATCTGCATGTTAAACAATGTTCATGCATGTTAACTGTCTATGGGCCATTTGGACAAATTTAAGGAATGGCGATTACCTATTTTGTTTGTGTTCTCAATTAGGAAATCGTTATTCCTAGAGTATGAAATTCATTGAGTTTCATTTAGTGATCCCTAATGGGGTCGCAAATAGACCTACCTCATGAATAATAATGAGGTAGTTTGCAGTTTGCCACCCATTAGGAATTGCAATCAGTACAGGTATGGTGACCTACTGGGATCAGCAGACCACCATGCCTTTGATTGCTTTTTAATATAGAAATCTTTTTTTTGTGTATGCAGCCCATTTTCCTGAAAGAAAAACAGGATGTGTTTCATATTTTAACAGTAGGCAGTGATCCTTTGGACCAGTGCTTGCTCATAAAAAATACTTCAGTCAACTTTCACAGAGAGGAAGGAGTACCATGGGGACCTCTTTTTGCAAATGGTTACCACCACCTTTAAGGTGCTAAAAACTGAACGATTTGCAACTTTAATTGAATCGCAAAACATTCATACATAGTACTAAAATTTGGTATTTGGAAGGGATGCCTTAAGCACGCTGCTTCCAAATACTGACTCGCTAAACACAAATTGCGATTTAGTATCATGTGACTGAATCTCAATTTGTGTTTTCTACACATAAAAAGCATTTTTACAGTCGGAAACGGCCCGATTCTGCAAATCGACAGTTCTTGACCCTATGAAATGCTTTTATACATATGGCCCATAGCTATTTTATGAGTCAAAACTGTGACTGAACAAAACAGAACTCTCCCAGAAAGGTGTTAACCACAAGCATTATCTCACCGCTATTAGAAAGCCCTTCAAAATTGCTGACTACACAAAGTTCTCTGCAGTAGGTGTCTTACTGTGTAAGATATTTGAAAATTCAGCCTCTTTGTGACCAATTAAGTAATATAGAACAGATTTACAGCCACATAAGTCCTTGCTGCCAATTTCTTTGCAGCAGATGTTTAAAAATAAATATACATGTTGACTGCCAGGCTCTGCTTTTCAAGCGATTTCCCTCGTAACTCCACCCACTTTCCTCTGCCACACCTTGGCCCCCAATGTGAGGATTCCCTTATTTTTCCAACTCCAGCACTGCCTCCCCCCTAGAACTTTGTGAAATGTTTCTAATAATGGTTATGATCTCTGAGGAAATAATATTGCAAAAATTCAAATTGATGTACATAATAAGTGCTTCAGGATGCGAATATTTTATGATCAATTGTGTAAAGCTTGTATGTGAAATCTTCCCAATTGTGACTTAATGTAACCATGGTCTGATGTTATCTTTCTGTTCATATAATTATTCAAAATTAGCCATAGCTTGCTTGACTTTTGTGTATTAAAATACCTATGGCCTGTGTGAAAAAATGTGATCTAGTCTCACATTGGTACTGCAGTTGTGAGCGCAAAATACACGGGAAAGAGAAATATAAAGTTTTGCAAACCTCTGTTTACGCACCAGGGGCCAGATGTATGACATTTTGTTTTGCGACTCCAAATTTGCAATCCGTTAGGAAATCACAAATTGCCAGTGCGAACTACACGGGTGAGAGAAATATAAAGATTTGCACACCTCTGTTCACTCACCAGGGGCCAGATGTATAACATTTTGTTTTGCTACTCACAATTTGCGATCCGTTTGGGAATCACAAATTGCAAGTCGCAAAACAAAATGTACAGCAGTGTAAAGCTCACTGTTTGCAATTCCCAATGGGGTCGCAAGGACCTACCTCATCAATATTAATGAGGTAGGTCGCAATTTGTGACTCTATTGGGAATACCCGCACTCACAAGAATGGTGGCCTGCTGGGGACAGCAGACCACCATGTCTGTAACTGCTTTTTCAGTAAAACAGTTTTTTTTTCTAATGCATCCCATTTTCCTTAAAGGAAAACGGGATGTATAACAAAAAAAAATGAGAAGTTTTCTATTCAATTATTTAGAGAACGCAGTGGTCCATGGGACCACTGCCTGCTTTGAAAAAGGTTTTGCGCCAGCATTCACAAAGGGAAGGGGGTCTCTTGTGGACCCCTTCCCCTTTGTGAATGGCTACCATCAACTTGAAGTTGGTGGTAACTGTGAATGTTTTGCGACCACATTCACGGTCGCAAAACATGCATACATGCCAGTGCTATTCAGTTTTGGAAGGGACGCCCTAAACACGCCCCTTCCTAATACCGAATCACCAAACAAAATGCGATTCGGTAAAAAGTTACATGACATGATGCATTTTTTGATCGCTACCGGAAAAATGCTTCGTACATCTGGTCCCATGTGCAAGTTGTAGTTCTTTATGTTGTTTTTGAGCAAAAGGCTTTTACAGATGCTAAAAGATTCCCACTTATTGATTGTGCACGGGAAGCTTAGATTGGTGGCATCATTTGGGTATGTGGTTTGTACTTAAAGGAGATTTACACTATTCATGCCCATGTTTTGCATGTTCTGCAAGTAAAGAAAACGCACACTACTTGCAATTCTGCTGCATGCATAGTACCAGTTACTGTTTTCAAGGAAACTGCTGCAGCCTCACTGCTGCTTGTTACAGGGTAGGGTGGTGATGTGTGTATGTGAGTGTTTTTGTATGCATAAGAGAGAGGGGGACCTTGCGCTGCTGCTCACTGTGCTGTGCGTATTTTTGGGACAAAAAGCTTGCCGTACTCATCTGTATGCTGTACCTATTCTATGTGTGAGGGACGCTTGCACTGTTGCTGTCTGTGTGGTGTGTCTTCCTGGTTTGAGGGAAACTTGTGAAGTCATAGCCTCTGCTGTACCTGGTCTATGCTTTCTTATTGTTGTACCGTGTGTCTCATATTTACAAGGAAGTGGCACAGGGCAGCGCAGCAAGTGAGCTTGCTACACTACCCTGCACCACAGGGAAAGGGCAGACATACACTGTATTTACTAAATAGGGTGCATTTTTGTACTTTCCCACTACGCTGGTGCACAATTTGCTGCCTAGCGTCAATGCAGGCACCCTTGCACCTGTGCTGAATGCAGGATTGTTTTTGTGCAGGAAGGGTCACCTTCCTGCACAAAAAAAATCCATGGAAGCGTTTTCATCTTTCTATGTGTGCTGCAGAATGTGGCATACATAGAAAGAGGAAAAAAAATTAGGAGAAATAAAAATATTTCTCCTCGGGGCGTCTGCCTTGGGAAGGTGTAAGATTTTGACCCAGTCCCAGGTTTACATTGCCTTGTAAATCTGGGAATCTATCAAAACGCATGGGTGTTGCATGGGAAAACCCACCGCAATGCCGATGGAACCCCCTAACACAGTGTAAAGCAAAACAGCTATTTGCGCTGCCTTGCCTTACATATCTATGAGCCATGCAAAGTGGCTTTGTGTGGTCTCGTAGATATGGGTCTGCACTGAGTGCCACCAGATCATCAAGAAAAGTGACACACCGGCTTGTAAAAATGCCCCTGTATGTGCTGTATCTTTTCTGTCTGTGAGAGAAGCTTGCATTTCTCCTAGTTGTGCTGCACTTATGTCTTGTGTGTGAAGAAAGCTTGCACTGTTGCGTATGCTGTACCAGCTGCCTGTGTGTGAAAGAAGCTCAGGGCGGCACGATTACTGTTTTTGTTGTTTGTTTGGATTACAAGGGAAGCTTGACCTGCTGTTGCCAGCAATGAACCCCTTCACTGTGTGAATGAAGCTTACACTGCTACTCTCTTTGCTGTATCTCTTCAGTGTGTTAGCCAAGCTTATACTGCTTGTGTCTGGCATGCTGTACTTCTTAAGTGTGTGGGGAAAATTTGCACTGTCTACCTGTCCTGTACTTTGTCATGTTGTAAGCAAAGCTTGCGCAATCCCGGTCCATGCTGTACATCGTCAGTGTGTGACTGAAGCTTGCACTGTACTCCTTCAGTATGTGAGAGAAGACTGCACTTGCCGGCCTTGCTGTACCTCTTCGGTGTGCGGGTGAAACTTGCACTGTGTACGCCTGTGCTGCACTTTGTCAGTGTGTAAGCAAAGCTTGCTGTGTGCCTGGCCATTCAGTGTGTGAGTGAAGCTCGCATTGTGCCGCCCCGTGCTGTACTAGTTTAATGGATACATTTTGGATTTCGCTGTCAATCCATCACTGAGGTCGGGCGAGGCGCGCCAGGAAGACATCAGTGTCCGATCGATGTTCGAAAGAGACGCCCTCGGATATCTATAGGACCGGACACATGGAGAGATGGCTGCATGTCTTGAAGCCTTCACCCCGTCGCTCATCCCTTCAGTCTGTCAGTGAAGGGCTCAGGAGATGACAGCCTGATGTCCATGACACGTCCCCCGGGATCCTAAATGGCAGCTCCCAAAGTTGGAGTCGTGCGTCACAGATTGGGCCAGACAGCCCTGCCACGCTCAGGCCCGCTCTGCCCCTCCCGTCAGAGGGGATCTGTCACAGCCAGTAGGGGCGATGGATGCCCGCGCCAGGAAGCTGAGAGGACCTGGCAGCCAGCGGAGAGTTGAAAGAAATTGTGTTTGATCGGCGCTCTACAGAGAGAGAAACTTGAGAAAATAGGGATCCGGAGATCAAGAGGCGCGGGGAGATGGCTTGCGCGCAGAGGCGAAGGCTCGGAGCTCATTTGTGGCGTCTGGAGCAGCGCGGGAGTTTGTGCAATGCCGCCCGGTCGTCTATATATTCTCTCTAAACCCAAGCACCCTCCTAGGCTCCACCCAGGGCTGTCACAGCTTTTGTGACGATAGCGGCATGACATTCGGTGACTCTTCTCACTAGGGATAGGTAGTGGCATAATGGAACTTGGGAAGGCCCACCTGCAAGTACTTGAAAGGGGGCCACATCCGACCCAGTCAGGAACTCTCATGCCAGGCTCCTGCTGCCCATGTACTGTGCTGAAGGGGCCCCCTGGAACTCCAGCCCGTCCCCTGTACCACAGTGGCTGGGGGGGAGGGGCTAATGTTAAGCCACTGGAAATTGGTGAAAAAATATAAGGGCCACATGTACAACTGTTTTTAGCGATCGCAAACAGAGATTCGGCCCCTTTGCAACTGCTAAAATAGCCTCTGGCATGTACAAACCCTATTTTGCGAGTCAGTAACCTATTACCGACTCGCAAAATATGGTTTGCAAGTCGCTATTGGTAAGAGGCATGAGAACGGCGTCCCTTCCTAATAGCGAGTCCCAGGGGGATGTATGATTGTTTTGTGACAGAAATGCAGTCGCAAAACAATCACAGTTTACCACCTTCTTCAAGAAGGTGGTAAACCACTTGCAAACAGTGTGAATGGTAGCAAAAATTAGTTTTTAAGAGCAGGCAGTGGTCCCAGGGACCATTGCCTACCCTTCCTTAAAAAATGAAATAGAAACGTTTCATTTTTCTTTTTGAAACTCATCCCATTTTCATTTAAGGAAAACGGCTGCACTTCAAAAAAAGTTGTTTTATTTATAAGCAAACACAGACATGGAGGTCTGCTGCCCCCAGCAAGCCACCATCCCTGTGTTATTGCCCATTCCCAATGGGTCGCAAATTGCGACCTGCCTCATGAATATTGATGAAGCAGGTCAATTGTGACCCCTTGGGGATTGCTAAATGTGTCTGTGACACATTAGTACATTTACTTTTGCGACTTGCAAATTGCGAGTCACAAAAATTTGCAATTTCTAAGTCACAAGAGGAAAGTGTCTTACATCGGGCCCTAAATCACAAAAAGTGAATCAGCAAAATCTATATTTTTAGTTCACCTGCCAAATGAAATTCTGTAGCATCAAGCATTGGCAAAGCCAATAGGTCTCCCCTATGAGAGCTATTTACTTTGTCATTGTTTTTTAGCCATTTTGTACAGCAGCGTGTCTGCTGTAAAGCATGGCTGAAAGTTTTAAAAAGCAGTGGCACTGAAGGGTCCACTTTGTGTGCAGATAATGTTCCTGTGAAAGAGCAGAATGCCCTCACTTACAGTGAATTTAGCTAATGGCTGAAGCGGGATGACTCATTGCCTCAAGCTGTATGTTGTAGTGGGCAGAAGATAATAACAGGCCAAGGGATGAAGAAAGCTGGCTTAATGCACCTTAAAGTATATAAATATATATAGTGAGGTCAAATGGTCTAGGCAGTTGTTAGACATAAAAAACACAACACAAACTTTACTCAACCATTTTCTTAGTGCACATGGGTTCTCAATGTCATTTGTACCTGCCATCTTTGCACCAGACAAAAATATGGAAGTTCTGTTGACAGTTTCATGAAAGAGACAAACAACTACATGGTCGTAGAGGCTGAACTCCCCTCGCAAAATTCTCAGAAAGCTTCAAGATGAGGCAGTGGAGGGGGGCACCAGAGAGCTGTTCAACAAGATGGCCACTGCTTGACGCTGCGGTAGCACCACCACAAAAACCATGGCAGAAAGGGTACCAGTGACAGGGAATTAATTCCCTGTCACCTGCAGACAGCTCCCCTAAACCCCCAGCAAGCACTAGGCCCCCCACCCCCTACCACCTTCAGTCACAGCACTGCCCTCCCCCACCCCCATACAGTCACAGTGCCCCCCTACAGTCACAGTGCCCCGCTCCCCACATACATGCCCACATGCACCACGCATACACACATTCACTTACACTTGAAAAACACGCATCCACTCACATGTATCCATACACTCATTCACCTACACATACTAACATGCTTTCAGACATGCATACTCACACGCATACACACTTACATGCAGACACGCACTCACTTCAACATTCATACACGCATTCATTTACACGCATACAACCACACATAACCACAACAACCACAGTCACATACACACACGCATACACTTTTACATTCATACATGCACTCACTTTAACATTCAGACACGCATACAACCACACATACACACATTCATACACACACACAGACACCACACACTCACACACTACACCCCCAACCCTCCTACCCCCCTCTCCTGTCGGACAATCACCTTACATGTTCCAGGAAGAAGGTCGCCCGGCAGGGAATGGGAAGGGGCGCTTCCACCGCCGCAACACCCCACCAGCAGGACACCGCCAGGCCATATTATTGGTCATAATATGGCTGGTGGAGTCCTTCTGGTGGGGTGGGGCGGGGGCAGGTGGTTGAACCATCAGAGCACCACTGCTCACCAGCATGACTACTGCCGGATTTCCACCCAAAGTGTGGTGGAAATCCAGCAATCCCCGTAATTTGGCTGGCAGAAGACCGCTGGCACTGGCGGTCTTCTGGCCATGGTGGCTTTGGCGGTCTTGGTAAAAGACCGCCAATGTCATTATGAGAGCCTATGTGTAGAAGTTCTCAACAATGTGAAGTCTCCTACGAACCCCTGCAGCAGTGTTCAGTTGGTTCCCCCTCCACATTATCTGCTCCATCATCATCATCCTCCTCGCTGGGGACATCAACCTGTTCATCCCGGTATTTTGTTTGGACACAAATGTTCTTCGGAACAAGTTGTGGAGCATACAAGCGGCTTCCTCCTGTCAGGGCCAGGCACCTGAATTTCAGGAGCCCAAATGTCCTATCCATCACATTGTGAGTTTTCTTGTGTCCCCTGTTGTAGGCCTGCTCTTCCACCATTGTGGAATTGGCAAATCGGGTCATCACCTATGGCTGTGTGCCGTACCCTTGATCAGCTGCAAAGGATAGAGGGAAGATGTGTTGGTAAGTGTTGATAGTGGTTTGGAACATACCATGGCAGTTGTACTTTTTAGTTTGAGTGGTGACACAGACTTGCTTGTGGTATAGACTATGTTCCTGTTCTTGTGAAATGGCTTCATTGGACTGGGTTGATGGACATGACAATCTTGGGTAATGGCTCAAGGGCCTGGGAAAATTTATGTTAATCCCAAAATGATGGTTATGATTTAGGTAAATGTGTTGTGTAGTCCATATTTGAAGCAGTGTTCTATTGTTAGATGGAACCTACCACCTCCTAGCACCATAATGGTGTCAGATTTTGAAACACCATAGTTGCCCTACAAAGCCAGACTGTGAGGTCCATGTTACAATGTGGCACTAGGCATGCAGTGTGACACTTTGTGACCCTTTGTGGCAGATGAAGGTTGTGCCACCCATCAAGTGTACAAGAGTGTGTATCACGCATTAGTAGGATGATGTAATTTGGTGCAGTAGCATCTCCTAGCTTCCAATATGCGATTTCTGACAGACACTTTCTACACATGCAAAGTGCAGGCTTTGGGAGGGGGCCCAGCTATTTTTCACATGGGTCCCTTAGTACAGTGCATGTAAGGTCAGGTATGTCCTCTAGACTTCTACCGAGTCTTACTACAACATCCATGATTGTTAGTGTTTTTTTCACATATTCAGAACCATGGTGTACTATTTCTGGTATTTGCAACAGACATGGTGTTGTTCGGGGCCCTAGGGGCACGTGTGAGGTGGCACTGGAGTTGGTGCTGCCCCATTTCTCATGATTCAGCCCCATGGTCTTTAATGGTAGGTAATTTTGTATTTGTATGCGTGTGACACCATGCAGCAGACAGGTGTATGTGCACACTACAGGTATGTGTAGCTGATACATATTTGGTCATGGCACAACTTAGGTGGCATTTGATTTAGGTTCTGCCAGAGGCTTGAGGCTTGCACACCATGATTTACGTGGGACTGTGCCTATGTGTGACTTCCTCAAAATGACCATAGCCTATACCATTGACATGCCTGTGCGCTTCTTTGTTTGGTTTAATGTGTGTGTGAGATCTGTATTTAGTTGTCAACCTGTGGACACTTGTAGTGGTTTGTGAGCAGCTTCTATATGCAAAGGGGACTTGGCTCCACCTGTCCACACGTGGTGTGCCAGTCAGGGTGTGGTTGTGTTATGAACATTTGGGTGTATGTTTTTGTGACATGCAATGTATGCAGTGTAGTGTGGCATATTGCATATGTGTTGTTGCCTGTATATCTCTGTAGCCCTGCCCATGTGTATTTAGAGTGGCATTTGACTTGTTTGTTCTATATGCTTGGTGTGTTGTGTGTAATGGTTGGTATGGTGGCTTACCAATGAGTAGCCCATTGCCATATTGGCCATCCTGAAACCGCTGGTTGATGGTGCAATGACGAAAGATTTATGCATCGTGGATGCTGCCAGGATATTTTGCAAGGATGTTGGTGAAGAGCCCACGGTGGTCCACATTGATGGTGCTTGCAGTTCCTATATAAGTGTTCTGTTGCTGCAGGTGACACCAGTTGCACACGGGTACAGTCCACTGCACCCAGCACATGGGGAAACCCAGCAATTTGATACAAACCTTGCTTTGTCTCCTGCTGCAGATGCTGGGTGTTCGGGAAGCAGATGTGGTGGGGTGTGAGGTGTAGGATTGTGTCCAGGACCTTTGGTAGAAAGACGGAGAAGGTTGACTGGAAGATACTAGCCACTTGTGCACCCATTATCTGAATGATCCAGACGCCATCATATGGAGGACATCGAGGAGTCTTGTCATGGGTGGAATGTTATGAGGAGTTTGCACCCTTGCCGTGACGTGTGGTGCAATATGGTGCTGCAGGTGTATAATGGACTCCCGGTTGAGTCTGTTCATCCAGACCACATCTTGTTCCCTCATTCCAAGGACGGTTGGGCGCTCTCTGAATATCCTTTCCCTCCTTCTATGCTGCCTTTGTGGCTGCTGTGGTGGTGTTTGGGGTTGTTGCGGTGGTGGTGGAGGGATCTGCTGTCTTTGCAGACGTCTGTGGCATGTACCAAGCTGGAGCTGTAAAACTTCCATGTTGTCCTGGATGTTTCCAAAGCTCCCTCTTTGTGTTTTCCTAGAGCCTCTTTTTAAAGCCTGGTCTGACCAGGCGTTAAAATTTGACGCTAATCGGACATAGCGTCATTTTTTGAGTCCACTTCCTTAGTTAGCATTGTTTTTGCGTAGGGAGGTAAATAGTGCGCTGGGGGTTAGCCTAGTTTTTAGGAAGGGAATGCCTACATCGCATCTCATTGACGCAAGGTGGTTTTGCGCAGCCTAGGAATTGTGCTAACTCCAATATTTTGACGCTAGACTGGTCTAGCATCATAATATAAATATGGAGTTAGGTTAGCGCCATTTTAGCGCCAAAATAAATGGTGCTAAGGCTACACTAGCCATCCATAAATATGGCCCTTGGTGCGGTGTTTTTGCCAACCTAACGCCACATCAACGTAAAAAAAAGTACGCTAATGTGGTGCTAGGTGGCACTAAGCCCTTCCTTCATTTGGGCCTTACTCTTTTAAGTTTAAATAAATCATTTCACATTTCAGCAAATAAGTGCATTGACTGCCAAAGGCACAGAGAAAAAAGCTCTTTGCAGTGTATTCAAAGCTCAGACGGGCCAGAGCCCAAAATTTCTAGTCACTATTCCTCGACTACTGTCCAAGTACAGTGTGAGATCTAGAAACGCAAATCTGCTTGTTCGTGCCAGATTTAATTAAAAGATATATGGCTTGCTGTTCGTTAATCTCTGGTAGTGAAAGGAGGAAGTCAACCTTTTCGAAACAAGTGAAAACAAGTATTTTCAAAGAAGGCTTTGCGCTCAACTACAAAACATTTGAGACTACCTCACAGGGCATCTTGACATGCAGCTCTAGATGAAGATTGGAGCTGAATCCTTCGTTGTGAATAATCTGATTTCTCCTCTGTTGCAGGCAGATTCACCCAAGTGCTGGACTGAGAAATCTTCTAGAGCTGTTGGCGTCTCACACTAGTGCTAAGAAGCAGCAATCTATCACAAGCAAAGGCTATGGAAAAATGAATTAAATAAATACGTAATAACTGTCCAGTGTGATAATCCAGGGTTTACCTCTTAAATGTCATGAAATCTGCAAAGTTTTTAATTGCAGAAGAAAAGATCGATTTTTGAGTTTTTATTTTGTGCTTTAATAATGACGATTAATATGCCTCTTCAAACTTGGATTTACATATACAGACTGAATTAACATGATGGCAATCTAAACAAAATTTTGTGACGTGTAGAAGTGTTTTTATTTATATGTTTTAGTTATGCCACATTGCCCTGTATAAATATGCAAACAGGGTTCCCAGGGGAGTAATGTGGTAAAATCACTAGTCAAAGTATCACTTAATGAACAAGAGCCAAATGATTTGAACACTCGTAATCCAAAGATGGACACCACTTGTTCATTTTCAACTGAGCATGTTATATTGGCATTATTATCAAAAAATAGACAAAGTACACAATTACAGGGAAAAGTGCTCAAGTGATCACACAATAGCTAAAATGTATACAGTACTCAGTGTGTAAAGGAAGGAAAAAGTGACAATGGAAAATAACATTAAACTTATTCAACAAATACAATAATTCATCTTGAAAGGGTATAACTCTATTCCAAGTGTTGAAAGTGTCGATGACATTTCAAACCAGCACAGTAAATGGATCATCATCAGGACAGGGAAAATTAATTGAACAAGGGTATAGCTTATCACTTTGAATGATCAGTCGAATATCGCTTTAAAGGATGAGTGGAGTTGTAAACCTTGAGTAGGGCCTGTGTAAGCTGGGCCTGAAGTAAGTTGATTCGGAAAATAACCCCCTGATGGCTGGTTGATTCAGCTATTCAGGAGCATGCACATCAGTTGGGGGAGCACCGAAGCCTGGAAAAGGTACATTTCCCTACAAAACACCATTTTAGACAAAATGGATGCCATTTCTATCACTCACTCCTGCTTTCCTCCCTTCGTAATCTTCTCCCCACAAGCTCTGCAGCACGTAATCAAACTGAGGTCATATTAGTTTATTTTCATTGGTGTATTGGTTTTTGCTCACAATGAACTTCCTATTGTTCGGATGTAAGATTGCAACAAGCATTTATCTAATTTGTTTGTTTCTTCAATTGTTTTATTCACTGAGAGAAAGTCTTATTATTTCATGTTTCATAATTGTTTAAACATTAACATAGAGGGTGTTCAATATATGTTTAAAGAATTGAGGTGGTGCTTATATGCGGTAGGAAATGATCTTTATTATTCTTGTGTTCTGATTTGAATGATACTTCTGCTCAAACCATGATGATTTTTTTTAAACTTGTTTTGCAAGAAGTTTGTATAAGAAATCAGTTTTCTGATTTTACTGCTCATTTGGGACATAGAATATTTTCTGATTTTATATACTCCATATAACTTTCCTTTTAAGCCTTCCTGGCATTAACACGGTAGAGCTTATTTTTAATTTTTGTAATAAACCTTTCAATTTTTCATTGATCTGGTGCTCAAACGTTGAGAGGACCCCAACATTTAATCTTTTTACTGTGCTAATTGATATTTAGGGAGATGCCTTAATGTGAAGACACGTTGCCACATCAAATTGAGGTTCTACACGATTTCCGATCCAGTAAACTGTGGGATCAAGGCTATTCCACCTTTAATGCCTTTGGAGCAGCCCCTGGGGCTCGCACCTTGGAAACCATATAGCACTTCCACCTATGCCTGCTTTCTAGTGCGCAGTTCAAATTTAGTAGAGAAATCTGCCCTTCAAGAATGCTTGCCTGAATCCAGTTTGGCAAACTGCACTAGTTGAGGCCCTGGTATAACCCAGAACAGATCCAACCCTTGGGATGTCTGCTCTGCAAACTATGAGAACCCATTCCTCTACTGTTTGTTTCAGCCATCCCACCCCAACATAAAAAGCACATGTAAATGTTGGTGATGATGTTCTTTTTTCTGGGTTACTTGTTGAATAAACCTTACTTCCTGATTGCACCATGAAAGCTCCCAACTTTGGTTACTTACCGATCCTCAGGAACCAGGACCATGTATGTATCTAGACAGATGTCAGGCTTGCAGCCCAGCCTCGTGATTTATTTTCTGGCTGGTAAATTGGAGTCCGATATTCCCATACCTGGTGTTGGACTTTTATGCTTATGCAGGGTCATCCCCAATCTTTTTGCCTCCTGCTTCCCATTTTATCTGACCTGTTGTGTTGGACATTTGAATCCTGAGCACTTGACTACTGCTAACCAGTGCTAACGTGCATATGCTCTCTGTGTAAATTGTATGGTTGATTGATTTATCCATGAATGGCATATTTGATTTACTAGTAAGTCCCTAGTAAAATGCACTAGAGGTGCCAGGGCCTGTAAATAAAATGCTACGAGTGGGCCTGTAGCACTGGTTTTGCCACCCACATAAGTAGCTATGTAATCATGTCTCAGACCGGCCACTGCAGTGTCTGTGTGTGCAGTTTTAACTGTAAATTCTTCTTGGCAAGTGTACCCACTTGCCAGGCCTAAACCTTCCCTTTTCCTACATGTAAGGCACCCCTAAAGTAGGCCCTAGGTAGTTCCAACGGCAGGGTGCAGTGTATGGTTAAGGTAGGACATATAGTAATGTGTTTTATATGTCCTGACAGTGAAATATTGCTAAATTCGTTTTTCACTATTGCAAGGCCTGTCCCTCTCATAGGTTAACATGGGGGCTACCTTTAAAAATGATTAAAGTGTAGATTCCCTTTGGGAGCGGATGGGCATCTGGAGTTTGGGGTCTCTGACCTCACAATTTAAAAATACATCTTTTTGTAAAGTTGATTTTAAGATTGTGTGTTTGAAAATGCCATTTTTAGAAAGTGAGCATTTTCTTGCTTATACCATTTCTGTGACTCTGCCTGTTTGTGGATTCCCTGTCTAGGTCAGTTTGACAGTTGGGCTGGTTGCATCTCACATTAGACAGTGACACAAAGGCAGCTGGGGTGTAGTCTGCATTTCCTGATGAGCCATCTGTGCTAGGAGGGAGGGGAGGAGGGGTCACTTACACCTGAAAGGACTGTGCCTGTCCTCACACAATGCAGTGTTCGCCCCCCTGGTGAGTGTCTGGGGCCTGGCTGGGCAAGGCAGGATTTCACATTCAAAAGAGACTTTACTTTGAAGTAGGCCTACTCCAAAGGAGAAATTGGGTATAAGAAGGACACCCAAACCCACAGACTTTAGATCACTTCTGGACATCAAGAGGAACCTCTGCCTGGAGAAGAGCTGAAGAGCTGAGGTGAAGTGCTGCCATGCTTGTGGCTGTGCTTTGTAGAACTATCCTGCAGTTGTTTGTTCTGCCAGAGTAAGAGGGCAAAGACTGGACTTTGTGTGCCTTCCATCTTGTGAAGAAATCTCCAAGGGCTTGATTTAGAGCTTGCCTCCTGTTGTTTGAAGTCTCAGGGACAGCAAAGACTTCTCTCTGCCAGCACCTGGAGTCTCTGGAGAGACTCCTGCTCTGACAAGTGGTGCCCTATCCAGTCCCTGGGCCATTGAAAGGAAAGCTGGTGGAAATCCAAGGAAATCGACTTCAGACGACTTCGGACTGACGCCGCTGCTGAATCTGGTGACACCGCCTGCAACCGACTCCGTGATCTTCGCTGGAATGCAACAACCTTTGCAGGCCCAAAGCCGCTGCAGCCCCGCTGAAGACCGCGATTCTGTGGAAGTCACCGCGCCACCTCGTGACCGACGCTGCTCTAAGTGCGCGGATTCAACGATTTGCACAGACTCCGCGATCCCCGACTCCGCGCATCGACTTCTTTTCACTCTTCACCAAAGGTACTGTACTTGGGGGTCTACACGACTCCGTGTCCGGTGCCGCTGGTGTCGGCTTGTTGGGAACGACTCCGTCACGACGCCGTGTTAACACCTCATCAAAGCATTTTGTGTTTCTAAGTGCTATTTTTGAGTTTAATCTTTAAAAATTCATAACTTGACTGGTTTATGTCTTGTTTTGTTTAGATAAATATGTCCTATTTTTCTAAACTGGTGTTGTGTCATTTTGTAGTGATTTCATTACGTTACTGTGTGTGTTGGTACAAATACTTTACACCTAGCACTCTGAAGTTAAGCCTACTGCTCTGCCAAGCTACCAAGGGGGTAAGCAGGGGTTAGCTGAGGGTGATTCTTTTTTACCCTGACTAGAGTGAGGGTCCTTGGTTGAACAGGGGGCAACCTGACAGTCAACCAAAGGCCCCATTTCTAACACCTGGTAAATCCGAATCTGCGGCCACTGGGTCTATCATAATTGGGTGGAGCTGTATCCCACCTGGGAATACTGCTCCATCTAACTCTTTATAATCAGAAAGTATTGTATGGCATGAAATATATGCAACAGTGTCAGCACTTCAAAACTTTCTAATTTTTTTTCCCATCATATAAAGAATACCCTCAGATACATTAAACACAGCAGTTTTACATTTATTTTTTTGTTAATGAGTGGTTTTATTAGGTTGTGTGCTTAGAAATCCTTCTTATTGTGTAATGACATGAAATGAATCATGATTATTAATCCATAACAGTATCAACTTTTGAGTATGAAAGTTTCAGAACATATAGTTATAATTTTCTGATTACATTACTTTGATATCTATATATGTGTGTTTGGCTCTGTTAAACTTTGCTTTGTGTTTTTTCTCAATGTTTGCCTCATTAAACAACCCAGTTTTTCACCCAGCTGTTTCATTTTAAATTTGCCTTGATATAGACCTGCATCAGATCCTCTACCAACCTACCAATACCTTCTACGACTGGCTCCACTGTTCATCTATCATCTAGTGATGTGAGCATCAGAGTCTAATGGAGCTTCTGTTGTACAGCATCCATTTTAGGACACCCTCCTTCCTCGCTCCTCATCCCTATTTGTCATTCATCATTCCTACTTCTCATCCATCACCCCTATTTCTCTTCCCTAGGTCACTTCTATCATTCCTCCTTCTCATCCATTATCCCTACTTCTCATCCCTGATTCATATCCATCAACCCTACTTCCCATCCATCATCCCTTCTTCTCATCCCTACTTCTTATCCTTCATACCTACTTCTCATCCCTGCTTCCCCTCCCTGCTTCTCATAAATCCTCCCAACATCTCATCCCTCACCCTTGCTTCTCATCCATCATCCCTAATTCTTGTCCATCATCCCTCTGATAGCGCATCTGGGGCCAGATGTAGCAAGGGTTTTGCGAGTCGCAAACGGCGAAAAACGCCGTTTGCGACTCGCAAAAGCCACTTTGCTATGTTGAAATGCATTTTGCGAGTCGGATCCGACTCGCAAAATGCATTTCCGAATCGCAAATAGGAAGGGGTGTTCCCTTCCTATTTGCGATTCGCAATGGTATGCAATTCCATTTGTGACCGCGTATGCGGTCGCAAATGGAGTCGCAGTTACCATCCACTTGAAGTGGATGGTAACCCATTCGCAAACGGGAAGGGGTCCCCATGGGACCCCTTCCCCTTTGTGAATGGACCCCAAAACATTTTTTCAGGGCAGGGAGTGGTCCAAGGGACCACTCCCTGCCCTGAAAAAACCGAAACAAAAGGTTTCGGATTTTTTGAAATGCAGCTCGTTTTCCCTTAGGGAAAACGGGCTACATTTAAAAAAAAAAAAAACTGCTTTATTTAAAAGCAGGTCGCTAACATGGAGGCCTGCTGACTACAGCAGGCCTCCATGTTAGTGAGTGCCCATAGTCGGTATGGGGCCGCAATTTGCGACCCACCTCATTAATATTAATGAGGTGGGTCTTTGCGACCCCATACCGACTCGCAGAAGGTGTCTGAGACACCTTTCTGCATGACATTTTGCGACTTGCAAATTGCGAGTCGCTAGTACTCGCAATTTGCAATTCGCAAAATGTCATTTTGCTACATCTGGCCCCTGGTCCTTAGTAAGTAAACTTACAAGGGGACGCGTATAGGTCGATGAACCTTTTGAATAGCATGCAGTGACCATTGAACAATAAACAACATCAATAATCATGAAACATCTTGTAGGAAATCACCATCTACTCATGAATAACCATAACTCGGTAAGGAGTTAACAATTTTTATTTTCCTATTGCTTACAATTCTAAATCATCCGTTAGTTCAAACTTTATTCAATTTATGAATTCATTAATAAAACATCATCACTTAAGAAAACATATGCGAAAAGGTACGAATATTAGCATTGATAGTGAAGTTCAGCAATTAAGTTTGTCAGTCAATTGTCACTGTCAACATCGCCCTCAACAGCCTACCTAGCCAAGATTAGCATTAGCATGTGGGTCTTCATGCGAAAACAATTTGGAGAAAACATTAATTTGGAAAAATCTGCCTAAATGAGGATATCTATAATCAGCGCAGTTTGTACCTAGAAGAAAAGGCATAAAATCGTCAGTCACATTTTCATAGCTACCTATCCAGGATGGATCAGCAACAAGTCAGTGTTCGTCTTCAGGTCATCAATTGGTCAAATAGGGAATCGGGCTCACGGAACTTAAGCCCAATATCAGCACCTCGAACAGCGTCTCCAGATGTCATCAATTCTCTCCCCGCAACTCTGATTTCTCGCCCCTTATCATGACTTTTTATTAGGGTCTCCCAGTCCATCCCCCTAATTGCTAATTTATCAGTCAGTCAGCAGATACGACTTTAACCTATAGTTTTTGTTTACCAAATCTGCTAATTTTCATATGTCCCGAGTCACAAGATGCAGATTGGTTCTTCATGCGATGCCCTCATCATCCGGCTCATCAGGTATCAAAATTGTTGCATATGGTTCTTCAGTCAGTGCCTCTATTGTTCAAGTCCTGGGAAAGTACATTTAGCCTGCTCTACACATAATTGTAGCAAATTGTCTTCATTATCTCCTGTCTGCCGGTATATTGCAGAATAATCTAGCTAAGTAACGTGAACTTCAAGCGGGTCAAGGTTGTATACAGCAGTTTCCAGTCCTTTGCAAGGCGTTCAGTTTTTCATGTTTCGAGTGTGCGAGGCCCAGTGGAACTAGGCGTTTAGTCCAACTAACTTAATACTACAAATTAATGTAAAACATAGGCTATACATCTCAT
The DNA here is from genome assembly GCF_031143425.1 of Pleurodeles waltl. NCBI lineage: Eukaryota > Metazoa > Chordata > Amphibia > Caudata > Salamandridae > Pleurodeles > Pleurodeles waltl. The sequence continues at coordinate 65,843,449 of NC_090441.1, read as the reverse complement.
TATGAAATATTATTACATTTTTCTCATTTATTATACAATTACATACAATTTCAATCATTTTAGTACACATGGTGATCACTCCCGAGGGCACAAATCCAAACGTGCACATTATTTTTCTACGATTAATTTCTCCACACATTTTCTTATTAGTAATAACATATAAATCATTAATAATTTTCTTAATTAGCATATCTGCTTCAACACCTCCTTCTCATCCATCATCCCTGCTTCTTATACTTAATGCCTACTAATCATTACTCATCCCTATTTCTCATCCATCACCCCTGCTTTTCATTCATATTTCTCATCCATCAACCCTACTTCTCATCCACTATCCTTACTTTTCTTCCATTATCTCTACTTCTCATACCTCATCCTTGCTTCTTATCCTTGTTCTAATTCAAATCCCTAATTCTAATCCATCATCCTTACTTCTCATCCATCATCCCTGCTACTCATTCCTCATCACTCAGCATACAAACACAATTACAATATTGTGAAACATCCCTTCACACTGATTGGTTAGCAACAGCCAATCAGAGATAAGAGAGAGGGCTGCATTGTTTTGGTCTAGCCACTGAAAAAAACTGTGTTATTATTGTGCATGCTGTTTGAGGACAGAGGAGAGGAATTATAACTGCTGCTTTCTTCCAGTGAATCAAAGGCTGTACAGCATTGCATTGTATTTAAGTATGTGTTTCTCTGTTTACACAGGCGTATGTGGAACGCTCTGACAGCTTGGGAAAGACAAGGGGCATACTGCCTGGACCAGAAATCAAGATTTGGACATAGAGGTATACAGTTCATTTGAGACTTTTTTTCTGGATTCAGTTTCATATGTAACAGCTCTGTCCAGGCCTTGCTCTTCTTGGCTTCCTACCTACAAAACTGAAACCCACCCCTGAAATCTGCAAACTGAAAGAAAAGAATGAAAATGCAGCTCTCAGAGCTAAAGGCACTGTCAGACAAAAATATTTTCATTACGAAAATTGAAACTAAAAAACAGAACAAGAGTTGATTTTAAACATGTTCTTTGTTATAATATTATTCTGAAACCAGACAAGGTTTCTGATTACCTGTATACCCCTGTCTCTTAGGGTTGACTTTAGGCCAAAGCAGCCTTGTCTTCCCTAAACCTCAGAGCTTTCTGCGAAGGCCTGTGTAAATAGAAAAACACTTAACTAAAATGAAATGCTAAACAGCCTTGGAAGCAAACTGCACAGTGTGCAATGAGAAGCCTGTTCTTTTCAGTGGCTAGACCAATAGAATGCAGCTCTCTCTCCTAACTTTGCTTAGCTATTGTCAACCAATCAGTGTGCAGGCGTGTTTCAGAACTTGAAAGAGTGTTGGTATGACTACTTCATCAAATATTTTTGGAACATTATGTGAAGATTCATCAACCAGCGCCAAATATATAGGGAAGTCAAAAAACGCTTTTTCAATGGAAACTAGGCCCTAACTATAACTATATATATATATATATATATATATATATATATATATATATATATATATATATATATATATAGATAGATAGATATATGTGCATATATGTATGTGTGTATATATATATATATATATATACACAAACCCATATATATGTATTATGTATATATATATATATATATATATATATATATATATATCCATACATATAGATTTAGGGTTTGGGGTGGGTAGTCGTATACAGGGTCGGACTGGTACAAACAAAGGCCCAGACACCAAAACAAAAGTGTCCACCATTAGTGAACGACATAGCTAGAAAAGTGTCCTCCAGTCGCAAAAAAGGCCACTGTAGAAATTGTAAAGACACATGCTCTTGTGTTTGTGTAGGGGATGCTTGTGGTAATGTCAGAGAAATCAACAGTTTGACTGGCTCACCGGGACATAAGCAACCCACAAATTGCTCAAATATTGGCTTATGCACTGACCTGTCAGACCAGCCGATGGGGCACTGACGGATTGCCCTGTAGGACTTTCCAACCCAGGTCGTACTGCGTGGTAAGGGTGAATGCATAAAGGCATATGCGTGGTAAACGCATGCGTGGGAGAGGCATGTGTGTGGTAAAGGATGGGTGGTGAAGGAATTTGCCTGGTAAAGACTGCATGGTTAACAATGTTTCCCTCTCCCCAGACCAGACAACTTTGACCTCAATCAACATCGTCTGGAAACTACTGAAGGCCCATCACTACCTTCTGGAAACTACTGAAGGCCCAAATCTTCAAACAATACTTACTTTAATGTATAGTACCGACCTGATCAATACTATCTTCAAAAGGTCTGTTGTTAATGTTCAAGCCATTTTTAACAACTATGACGTTCTTCCTCCTCCCCCATTTAGATGTGCCTTATTAATTTTGGATTTTCACTGTAAGATGCCCAAACGGCGATGAGGTCCTAATGCGCTATATGTGTTAAAAATAAAATAGAAACAAAAAAAGTGGTTTCCCCTGCTGTGCACATGCATTGATATATGCAGAGAGCAATAGTGCAGTGTACATTGAGGAATCTTTGTGCATGAAATGGGGTGAACGGGTGACCCAGGATCATGAATATAGCCAGGAGGGGAGCTGCATCATATAACACCAGCTTCTACTTGTGCGGCCTTAGGAAAAACGTATCTTACACTATTGTGAGTAAGGAGTAGTTGAAGAAGCAAGCAGGAGGAAATAAACTAGAGAGAGATTATTCTGCCAATGTCATCACAGATGCCATGGTTTGCACTCTTACAGCCACCAGAACAGTAAACAATGACATATTGCTCTGGGTTACTTGGGATGCTGATTTCTTAATGTCTCTCGTCAAAAGGTGTTCTGCGCCTGTTGCAGTCTTATTTAAAGATATTGACAGACTGGTTAGATAGTACTACGCAGAATGCCTCACTGCTTTGCCATTGAGTCTTTCAAATTCAGCACCCATCGTTCACTTTCTATGCAACAGGGTATGGTAGGAGCAATGAAAGCCCATTTCACTCAGGCACAGGTTAGAGGAGGATGAGGACACAGCTTTCAGTTCTTTAGGCAGGGCTCCTGTTTTCACACTAATGCCTCTGTCCTCCCAGATGTCTGAGGAGCTAAGGAAATGAGCCACTTCCCGAAACACTCTCTCTTGCCTCCGCCCTGGCAGCTATTGGCACTTTGGTAAATGTATCTACTAGGCACATCTTGTCTGATTTAGACATTATGGAAAATGCTGTTGCTTGGCTGCTTGGGGCTTTCCATAGGTAACCCTAGTAGCCTTCGAACAATGCACCAGGGTCACTAAAGAACCGCCAGGCCCTGATTCCTGTCACTTGAACTCCTCACCCTCTCCCTCACTTCTACAACCTTACCTCCCTTTTCCTTCTGCACTCCTCTCCCTACTCTCTGCAGAGCTCTCTTGCTCTCACATTACCTGCAGGTAAGACTCCTAAGACTGGATCCGCATAGTGCACTGTTACTCTGTTGTGGTATTAGCTCTTCAACGAAGACCACTCTACCCACAAGGCTTCTTCTTCATTACCTTAGTCCTCTTAATTCGTTCTCTCCTTCCCTCTCCTCTGGTCCTTCTTTGCTATCTCCCCTTAGCACTTAGCGACAACCTTAAGGTGACATAGGCATTGACATCAATTAGAAGCAGTCAGGGAGAGCAGCTGGCTTTGCCTTGAATGCCACTGGCTTCCCTTGCTACCTCTTTGTCTTAGGGGTCACAAAGGCAACAGAAAGAACAGAGAGCAAATAAAGCTTTAAGGCCTTCATTACAACATTGGCGGTAACTACCGCCTACTGCCACGCCGACTGCCACCAACATACCGCTGCTGTGACTACCAGCCGTCTACGCGTATCATGACCGCCGATGGTATACCGCCTGAATGCTGGCAGAACACCGCCGACGATCATGGCGGCAGACGGCGGTAAGGCGGCGCTGCTGACAGCAGCACCGCCACGCCAGCAAAACACCACCGACCGTATCATGACCAATGATACGGCCTGGCGGTGTTTTGCTGGCGGACGCTGCTGCTGACAGCAGCGCTGCAGACCGTCTCCAGCCTGAGGACCCCCTGCAAGCAGCTAAGTCAGGTTCTATGACAGGAGAGGGAATGGGGGGATGTTGTGTGTATGTGGGGGGTGTGTGTGTGTATGTTTTGTAATGCGTTCATGCGGGTTGTGAGTTGCGTTGAATGCATGCGTGAATGAGTGATTGTGAGTGTTGTGTGTTGTGAATGCATGTGTGTGACAAGGTATGTTGGTGTGTGTTGCAGTGTGTGGGTATGTATGCGTGCATGCATGGGTGGTGGTGGGTATGCGTGTTCGCATGTGTGTATATGGGTGCGGGTGTGTAGATGTGCAGGGGGCAGGAGAGGGAGGGAGAGGATGGCGGAGGACTCTAGGGAGGGGGCAAAGGGGAGGGGAAACCCCTATCAGTGCCAGGGAAGGGATTCCCTGGCATTGATAGTGCCTACCGCCATGGTTTTCGTGGCGGTATGTTTGGCACGAAAACCATGGCGGTAGGTCAGGTCGTAATCTCGAGGGTGGGATTGTGATGGCTGCCGGGCTGGAGACTGAAGTCTCCAGCCCAGCGGCCGTTGCCACCATGGCGGTCGGTGTGTTAAGGTGCCGGTCTTTGATGGTGGTTACCGCCAGGACAAAATCCATTTTTTTTACCGCCGGCCTGTTGGCGGTATTAATGCCGCTTTAACACCAACCACCAGGGTTGTAATGAGGGCCTAATTGTCCTACTAACTTTAAGCAGTTTCCAGACCTTGCCCTCTCCATAGTCCATCTGTCAAATATGAGGCCAATGTGTAACTAAGAGTAGGGTAAAGGTTTGACTCTGCTGTAAGTGAACTGGAGGGGTGCCTTATGTCACTTCCGCTACCACTGGCATTTTGGTGAATCGACATCCATTAGCATAATAGTACTATACACTGTAATGTCCACCTGGAATGTAATAATTAGAGAATGGGTAGGCGTAGCAAGTCTCAGTTGCTTTTGCCACCATCATTACAAGTGAAATGTGCACATGTTTCAAATGGCACAGACAATACTATTATGCCATTAAATGAGCTCCTTCCTGGGATGCTGTTTTATATTTTTCCTTCATATTACCTAGCTTCTAGTGCTTATTTTTTGGAAATGGTTGCAGGTGGTGGGCATTTCTTATTGGGGACCAAGACTTATGTATGCTTCATCATCAGACTTTAACCTAGAGTACAAAAGAGAAATGCAAAATCGGGGGAAAGAAGGAGGTTTAAAAGCTAGGATGCCATTGACAAGAATGGAAAAGAACTTGTAACATTGAAAGAGGCAGGAACTGCACAGCAGTGTACAGGAGACGGGGAGTGTAGGGTAGTGGAAGAAAGAGGCATGCCATGGATTGAAGACTAAGCGGCCTTTGTATTCGGCAACAACAGACACCATTAGTGCCGGTGATGGGCACCTAAGAAAAACATATGTTTCCATCTTTCCCTCCTGAAACCCTCCACAGGCTACAAACCGCCATTTTGAAGTCATTGAGGTGAAATCAGCCAATCACCGCACAGCATATGCCTAGCGCGAAAGGCCATTCTTTATGATCAAGACGAGGCCGCGCGCACACGATGACCTCAAATGATTGAACCTTCCTACCTCCCGAGCTCAGCCGAGCCGACGAGTTATGGCCACCGAGAAGACAGATGACTGCAGAAATATGACACTGTAGGACGTTTGAAAAATTAAAAGAAAATTAGACAGGAAGATAGTTGAATAACTGGGGAGAGCTGGTGGACGCAGACACAATTATGGCCAGAGTGACAGATACAGTGTTTTATCTCCATTTGGCGCTTACACTGAGATATTCATGATGAATGAAGAATACTTTAAGGACAATAATTAAAGGACATTTTTCTAGGACAGCTTTTTATTGATTTTCTCTCGGCACAAAGACATTTCCTTGAACACACCATAGTCGGTTACCTCATAAGCCCCCATCTCACCCTCCTGGCAATTTATTCTGTCTCAGGTGTGATGAGGGTGTTTATAGAAATAAAAATAATTAAAAACCCAAACGGCTAGCCAGTATGGACTCCAAGGCTCAATTAGCTATCAGCAGTGCTTCAAATGGGCAGGTGCTCTCTAGTACTGAGTGCCTGCCCTTCTTTAATTTAGAAGGGAGAGTACCTGCACTTCTTGGCACTGCCGCAATACATTTAATAGGCGAGTACCGGCACTTCTCAGCAGCTAACAGGTATTCTAGTTAGTGGGTACCTGCACTTCTATATTTCCATTTATAGCACTGACTATCAGTATAGCCGGGGATCAGTTTCATGTGGAAATATCTCTTTAGGCAAGCATTTTTGGGATATGGGGAACCATAACGTTGGAGGAGAATTGTGAAAGTAAAATCTTGTGCTAGGAAAGCAAGGTGTGGCTGATATTATAACTTTTCTTGGAAGGTGTAAACCTCTTGCACTTCCTGGCTGAAGAAGTTTGTATATTTACCGAACGTCATTTAAGAGCAAAGTTTTCGAGGTAGAAATGATTTTGCTGGCGACTTTCCTCCCGATGATTTAAAGACGGTTTAATGCGGCACATCTGAGAAAATAAGGTAACCTAAATGAAATAGAACTCTCTGCAGTATGCAAAGAAGAAAAAACATGTATTATTCTACCGGCAGGGAGAGAAAACAGGTTATGCCTACAGAAGGTGAACCGTAGGTAATATGCTACATTAAGTATGGACATGTTGGATTTATATACATCCCAGTAAATCAGTGTATGGACACAATGGAAAAGGACAGAATAAGTATGTACATTTTGGAATTATATACATTCCAGTAAATCAGTGCATGGACACAATGGAAAAGGAACATAGGGCCAGATGTAGGCAGCCTTTTGCGCGTCGCATACTGCAAAAAACGCAGTTTGCGACGCGCAAAAGGCTTAACGCGATGCACAACCTCAAATTGCGAGTCGGTACCGACTCGCAATTTGAGGCTGCGACTCGCAAATAGGAAGGGGTGTTCCCTTCCTATTTGCGACCGCATCGCCATGCTGAGTTGGTTTGTGACCGCGAATGCGGTCGCAAACCAACTCGCAGTTACCATCCACTTGAAGTGGATGGTAACACATTCGCAAAAGGAAAGGGGTCCCCATGGGACCCCTTCCCCTTTGTGAATGCCCCAAAAAATATTTTTTCAGAGCAGGCAGTGGTCTTATGGACCACTGCCAACTCTGAAAAAACCGAAACCAAATGGTTTCGGAAGTTTTTCTTTTTGCAGCTCGTTTTCCTTTAAGGAAAACGGGCTGCAAAAAGAAAAAAAAAAACTGCTTTATTAAAAAAGCAGTCACAGACATAGTGGTCTGCTGTCTCCAGCAGGCCACCATCCCTGTGAGTGCAGGGACTCGCTATGGGGTTGCAAACTGTGACCCACCTCATTAATATTCATGAGGTGGGTCTTTGCGACCCCATAGCGAGTCGCAGAAGGTGTCTGAGACACCTTTCTGCATAATATTTTGCGAGTTGCAATTTGCGAGTCGCTGTGACTCGCAAATTGCAAGTCGCAAAATATTGTTTTGCTACATCTGGCCCATAGTTCTTGTGTACTGCCCCAAAATCCCACCAGTGAGTGCACTTTGGAAAAGTACCAATATTGATGAGGTCTACTGGTGCTTTTGTTGACCAGTGGTAGGGTGTGCTGTACATACATGCAGCCCTTAGCTGAAGTGGTACAAATGATGCAGGGTTGGCCGCAATGAGAATATGACTCGCCCCTCCTCCAAGATTGACAACATTTGAATCTTAGCTGTCAGTAGAGTTACAAGCGAGTCACATCTCAGTTCAAGGTGTAAAGCACTGTAGAGGTATCAAAACAAGTCTTATGCATGCTACCTAAACCCCCTTGAAGGATGGAGACAAGGGAGCTGGGGCCAGGCTAAGCACCTGACTGTGGTGGCAAGTGGCACCATCCAGATAAAAACAATCCCACACTGGAACTTCATCCTCAAATGGATACTTCCTAATAGTTACTAGTAAGTAAGCAGGACCACCAGTAACCAAACTGTCAAATGTCTTTGACAATCCCTTTCCCTTCTGTGAGAAAGTAGCCTCTTTCTAGCCTTGTTACCCCCACTTTTGGCCTGTTTGTGAGTGTATGTCAGGGTGTTTTCACTGTCTCACTGGGATCCTGCTAGCCAGGGCCCAGTGCTCATAGTGAAAACCCTATGTTTTCAGTATATTTGTTATGTGTCACTGGGACCCTGCTAGTCAGGACCCCAGTGCTCATAAGGTTGTGGCCTATATGTATGTGTTCCCTGTGTGGTGCCTAACTGTCTCACTGAGGCTCTGCTAACCAGAACCTCAGTGGTTATGCTCTCTCATTTCATTCAAATTGTCACTAACAGGCTAGTGACCAATTTTACCAATTTACATTGGCTTACTGGAACACCCTTATAATTCCCTAGTATATGGTACTGAGGTACCCAGGGTATTGGGGTTCCAGGAGATCCCTATGGGCTGCAGCATTTCTTTTGCCACCCATAGGGAGCTCTGACAATTCTTACACAGGCCTGCCACTGCAGCCTGAGTGAAATAACGTCCACGTTATTTCACAGCCATTTTACACTGCACTTAAGTAACTTATAAGTCACCTATATGTCTAACCTTTACCTGGTAAAGGTTAGGTGCAAAGTTACTTAGTGTGAGGGCACCCTGGCACTAGCCAAGGTGCCCCCACATGGTTCAGAGCCAATTCCCTGAACTTTGTGAGTGCGGGGACACCATTACACGCGTGCACTACATATAGGTCACTACCTATATGTAGCTTCACAATGGTAACTCCGAATATGGCCATGTAACATGTCTATGATCATGGAATTGCCCCCTCTATGCCATCCTGGCATAGTTGGCACAATCCCATGATCCCAGTGGTCTGTAGCACAGACCCTGGTACTGCCAAACTGCCCTTCCTGGGGTTTCACTGCAGCTGCTGCTGCTGCCAACCCCTCAGACAGGCAGCTGCCCTCCTGGGGTCCAGCCAGGCCTGGCCCAGGATGGCAGAACAAAGAACTTCCTCTGAGAGAGGGTGTGACACCCTCTCCCTTTGGAAAATGGTGTGAATGCAGGGGAGGAGTAGCCTCCCCCAGCCTCTGGAAATGCTTTGTTGGGCACAGAGGTGCCCAATTCTGCATAAGCCAGTCTACACCGGTTCAGGGGACCCCTTAGCCCTGCTCTGGCGCGAAACTGGACAAAGGAAAGGGGAGTGACCACTCCCCTGACCTGCACATCCCCTGGGAGGTGTCCAGAGCTCCTCCAGTGTGCTCCAGACCTCTGCCATCTTGGAAACAGAGGTGCTGCTGGCACACTGGACTGCTCTGAGTGGCCAGTGCCACCAGGTGACGTCAGAGACTCCTTGTGATAGGCTCCTTCAGGTGTTGCTAGCCTATCCTCTCTCCTAGGTAGCCAAACCTTCTTTTCTGGCTATTTAGGGTCTCTGTCTCTGGGGAAACTTCAGATAACGAATGCAAGAGCTCATCCGAGTTCCTCTGCATCTCTCTCTTCACCTTCTGATAAGGAATCGACTGCTGACCGCGCTGGAAGCCTGCAAACCTGCAACATAGTAGCAAAGACGACTACTGCAACTCTGTAACGCTGATCCTGCCGCCTTCTCGACTGTTTTCCTGCTTGTGCATGCTGTGGGGGTAGTCTGCCTCCTCTCTGCACCAGAAGCTCAGAAGAAATCTCCCGTGGGTCGACGGAATCTTCCCCCTGCTACCGCAGGCACCAAAAAGCTGCATTACCGGTCCCTTGGGTCTCCTCTCAGCACGACGAGCGAGGTCCCTCGAATCCAGCGACTCTGTCCAAGTGACCCCCACAGTCTAGTGACTCTTCAGTCCAAGTTTGGTGGAGGTAAGTCCTTGCCTCACCTCGCTGGGCTGCATTGCTGGGAACCGCGACTTTGCAGCTACTCCGGCCCCTGTGCACTTCCGGCGGAAATCCTTTGTGCACAGCCAAGCCTGGGTCCACGGCACTCTAACCTGCATTGCACGACTTTCTAAGTTGGTCTCCGGCGACGTGGGACTCCTTTGTGCAACTTCGGCGAGCACCGTTTCACGCATCCTCGTAGTGCCTGTTTCTGGCACTTCTCCGGGTGCTACCTGCTTCAGAGAGGGCTCCTTGTCTTGCTCGACGTCCCCTCTCTCGGCTGGTCCAATTTGCGACCTCCTGGTCCCTCCTGGGCCTCAGCAGCGTCCAAAAACGCTAACCGCACGATTTGCAGCTAGCAAGGCTTGTTGGCGTTCTTTCGGCGGGAAAACACTTCTGCACAACTCTCCACGGCGAGAGAGATCCGTCCACCAAAGGGGAAGTCTCTAGCCCTTTTCGTTCCTGCAGAAACCTCAGCTTCTTCTGTCCAGTAGAAGCTTCTTTGCACCCACAGCTGGCATTTCCTGGGCATCTGCCCATCTCCGACTTGCTTGTGACTTTTGGACTTGGTCCCCTTGTTCCACAGGTACCCTAGATTGGAAATCCATAGTTTTTGCATTGCTGGTTTGTGTTTTTCCTGCATTATTCCTCTAACACGACTTCTTTGTCCTTAGGGGAACTTTAGTGCACTTTGCACTCACTTTTCAGGGTCTTGGGGAGGGTTATTTTTCTAACTCTCACTATTTTCTAATAGTCCCAGCGACCCTCTACAAGGTCACATAGGTTTGGGGTCCATTCGTGGTTCGCATTCCACTTTTGGAGTATATGGTTTGTGTTGCCCCTATCCCTATGTTTCCCCATTGCATCCTATTGTAACTATACATTGTTTGCACTGTTTTCTAAGACTATACTGCATATTTTTGCTATTGTGTATATATATCTTGTGTATATTTCCTATCCTCTCACTGAGGGTACACTCTAAGATACTTTGGCATATTGTCATAAAAATAAAGTACCTTTATTTTTAGTATAACTGTGTATTGTGTTTTCTTGTGATATTGTGCATATGACACTAAGTGGTACTGTAGTAGCTTCACACGTCTCCTAGTTCAGCCTAAGCTGCTCTGCTAAGCTACCATTATCTATCAGCCTAAGCTGCTAGACACCCTATACACTAATAAGGGATAACTGGGCCTGGTGCAAGGTGCAAGTACCCCTTGGTACTCACTACAAGCCAGTCCAGCCTCCTACATTGGTTGTGCAGTGGTGGGATAAGTGCTTTGAGACTACTTACCACTCTTGTCATTGTACTTTTCATAAGAGAAAAATATACAAAACAAGGTCAGTGTATATACACATAGCCAAAAAGTTTTGCATTTCCTCTTTTCACTCTTTTCTAAGTGCTGAAAAGTACTTCTAACTTTCTAAAAAGTTCTAAAAAGTTTAAAAAGTTTTTTTTCTCTGTCTTTCTAAAAGCTCTGACAAACTTTTTATCTTTTACTATCACTTTAACTCTCTCTAAAAATGTCTGGCACAGGCCAAAATGTTGATCTGTCCAAACTTGCATATGACAACCTTAGCTGGAAAAGAGCAAGGAGTCTCTGTATAGAGAGAGGTTTGAGTGTAGGGAAGAATCCTTCCTTAGAACTGTTAATTAACATGCTTAGAGTACAGGATAAGGCCATAAGTGCCCAATCTGTGGAAAAAGTAGCTAATGGTTCTCAATCTGATCCAGGGACTCCCCCAGGAAAAGATTCAGGAAAGAAAATTCCTAGCCTGCCCATTACTAGACAGTCTAGCATAGTTGGTACAGAGGTTGAATCACACCATACTGATGGTGTGCTCTCACATTATACTGTTAGTCAAGCTGTTAGGGTGCCCTCTGTAAGGGACAGGTCTCCTTCTGTCCATTCCCATCATACCTCTGTATCTAGAAATGTCCCTCCCACCCACCCCGATGACAGATTGTTAGAAAGGGAGCTCAATAGATTGAGAGTGGAACAAACCAGACTGAAGCTTAAAAAGCAACAGCTGGATTTGGATAGACAGTCTTTAGAATTAGAGAAGGAAAGACAGAAGTTGGGTTTAGAAACCCATGGTGGCAGCAGCAGTATTCCCCATAGTCATCCTGCAAAAGAGCATGATTCCAGGAATCTGCATAAGATAGTTCCCCCTTATAAGGAGGGGGATGACATTAACAAGTGGTTTGCTGCACTTGAGAGGGCCTGTGTTGTACAGGATGTCCCTCAAAGGCAGTGGGCTGCTATCCTATGGCTATCATTTAGTGGAAAAGGTAGGGATAGGCTCCTTACTGTGAAAGAAAATGATGCTAATAATTTCCAAGTTCTTAAGAATGCACTCCTGGATGGTTATGGCTTAACCACTGAACAATACAGGATAAAGTTCAGAGATACCAAAAAGGAGTCTTCACAAGACTGGGTTGATTTCATTGACCATTCAGTGAAGGCCTTGGAGGGGTGGTTACATGGCAGTAAAGTTACTGATTATGACAGCCTGTATAACTTGATCCTGAGAGAGCATATTCTTAATAATTGTGTGTCTGATTTGTTGCACCAGTACCTGGTAGACTCTGATCTGACCTCTCCCCAAGAATTGGGAAAGAAGGCAGACAAATGGGTCAGAACAAGGGTGAACAGAAAAGTTCATACAGGGGGTGACAAAGATGGCAATAAGAAGATAGATGGTGAAAAATCTCAAGATAAGCATGGGGATAAGGGTAAAACCAAAGATCCCACTTCAAATCTTAAACACTCTTCAGAGGGTGGGGATAAAACTAATTCTTCCTCTTCTTCTCAACCCACACACATTAAAAAGCCTTGGTGCTTTGTGTGTAAAAACAGAGGCCATAGGCCAGGGGATAATTCCTGTCCAGGTAAACCCCCTGAGCCTACCACCACTAATACATCAAGCTCTAGTGCCCCTAGCAGTAGTGGTACTAGTGGTGGGACTGCTGGCAACAGTCAAGCAAAGGGTGTAGTTGGGTTCACTTATGGGTCCATCATAGAAACTGGGGTAGTCAGTCCCAAGACAGTTTCTGTCACACCTAGTGGCATTGGCCTTGCCACACTGGCTGCTTGTCCCCTTACAATGGATAAGTACAAGCAGACAGTTTCAATAAATGGTGTTGAGGCCTTGGCCTACAGGGACACAGGTGCCAGTATCACTTTGGTGACTGAAAACCTAGTGCACCCTGATCAACACATCATTGGACAACAGTATAAGATTATTGATGTCCATAACTCCACTAAGTTTCTTCCCTTAGCTATAATTCAGTTTAGTTGGGGTGGAGTTACTGGCCCTAAGCAGGTGGTGGTATCACCTAGCTTACCTGTAGACTGTCTCTTAGGTAATGACCTAGAGGCCTCAGGTTGGGCTGATGTAGAGTTTTATGCCCATGCAGCCATGCTGGGCATCCCAGAGGAATTGTTCCCTCTCATTTCTACTGAAATGAAAAAGCAAAGGAAAGAAGGCCTGAAAACTCAGGATCGCTCTCCATCAACAGGTAAAAAGGGTATCACAGTATCCCCTAACCACCCTACCATTCAGGATACCATTCCTGTGGTGGGAGAAACCTCTCCTGGGGTGGCACCTGTTCCAAGGGAATCATCAGTTGGCAAAACTGGACTCCCTGAGGTGGAAGTACCTCTCTGTGGGATAACTAACATTGGTGAGAAAAAGAGCACCATTTTAGTTAACATGGAGCATCCCTCCAACCCTCCCAGAGAAACTTTAGTGCAGAAACCCTGCACTGCCTCACAACACTTAGGACAGCATCCCTGCCCTAGTGTGGAGCTGATAGGACAGCAGCCCTGCCCTGCTCCAACCCAAGAGAAACAGCATCCCTGTTCTCTCTTCCAGCCATATGGACAAAGTTTTTGCCCAGCTATGGCTTTTCTGAGACAGCATCCCTGTCTGGAATTTCCATCACTACAAATAGGTTCAGTGGACAATTCCCACTGCTCTAAACTAAAACTTACTGATAGAAACTCTGAAAATACATCTTCACATTGTTGCTTAGCTAAAATCTTCAAACAGGGTGGTTTACATCCCCACAGGGAAGTAACCATATAGTGGATGATAAAGGGAGAAGCCAGTCCAGCCTCATACACCTTCTGCCTCCCCCCACTCCTTTTCTAGGCATATAGGCAGTCTTTCCACAGGGCTCATCACAACTTGTTACTACAGCCCACTGGATATCTCAAACATATGATAGTAAAATTATGGGTTTTCCAGTCTCTCTTTGAAGCAATTCGGTAGATGAAAGATGGGTGGATGGAACACCTGTAGACACTGAAAATTTAGGTGGGGTCAGACAGGCAGAACAGGAAGACTCTACTCACGGGACCTAAACTCCTACTATTTGCAATGTAGATTCTGAATCTACCTCACAAATTGCAAACCATTCTCCATCCCATGTATGTGCGCAACTTTATTGTGCACTGTTCCTAATTACTGTCTAATATGACACAGTTAGCACCGGTCTACACAATATTTCATAGGATGAAAATGGATTCTGGAATTAACAGTTTATTATTGCCGTCAACTTTATATGCCTCTTTCTTCGAAGTGAACAGTAACAAGATGTCTTGTCAGCAGGACACTAGGACCACGAGGTCACCAGGGATGACAGCTGTACACTGGCCACTACTTCCTGTGGGTGACGGGGAAAAGGCAGGAAGTGAAGGAAATAAAAGGGATTCCAGTAAGGGATATGGCAGGACAGCATGAGTGGAGGTTCAACACTGGTGGAGGTTTAACCTTCCCAGCAGCAGAGGAAAAAATGTGATAGGAGAGGCCATTTAAATGATAGTTTAGATCACTTAGTTGTCTATGAGTTCCTTCTTTACCCAGCAACTAAGGGCAGGACACTGGTCTCCTACAAATAGTGACTCAGAGGACCCCATCCTGAGTAATGGAGAATATCTAGAGGATCTCACCAAGCCTGATGGCCCTCAGGAAAATAGTCTGCCATTAGATGCTCACAGGTGAACCAACTAAATTTCTCTCTGCTTCTCTGTCAAGTGGGCCTATCTCTCATATATATATTGCCAGGCCTGAGGATACGTCCATTGTTTTGCATGTAGTCATTATCTCTATGGCCATCAGGAACTCTTGCACATCCTTTCTCCACGGTTGTAGGACCACAAATGTATAACGATTCTTACCCTTTCTGAATCTTGGGTGGAACCACAACATACAATGTCATTGAGTGTGTCACTGATACTGCCAATACTTTTGCTATGGCAGCCACCACTAGTCAGTGACATCAAAAACAAAAAAATCTGCCTTGTCTTGTCTACAGCTTCAGAACTGCCCAGTCCCAGTTTATTATATTTTCTGTCGAGATTGTGATGTGAGGTGTGCAGAATCCTGAACTGAATAAGACTGGACACTGTCTTAAGTTGCTCCAGTATCTTCTTTCATTCAGGGTCAGTCAATGGTGCCCCCACGGTCATTTGTCCATTGGTCTGTAATAATCACAGGACTAGTTACAAGATCTTGCAACAATGCTTTTATATATAGTAGTTTTGGGTCTGCTTTCCTGCAGCAGATCAATTATAGTTAGTTATTCATACTGAGTCACGGAGCAGCCAGAGAACCCTTCCCAGGAGCATAGAGCCACTGTCCTCAATTTGGCAACTGTCAAGAATTGTCCTTCCCCTACTACGAACTGACATCGAGCTTAAATCGAATGGTATAAGTATACTATCCCTCAAAGAAGTTGTCCATCACATGACAACCTCCACCATCCAGCCTTTTGCAGGCTAAGGAAGTTAGGGTGATCTCATATCTCCATCTCCGTCATGAAATTAGTTTCTAACAATATGTTCACTCACTCTCTCCCAAATTTGCGGCAAGAGTGGTATAAGGTATGGGGTATTTGGGCTCTTGTGCTTTGGAATCAGGTATACATTACAGAGAGCCGTTTCCGAAAACCACCCTGCCAGCAGTGTCTTTTCCAAATTCGTTGTTACATCCAATCATAATGGCAAGTGCTGTACGGGGGATACCAGGTAGTAACATTCAAAATCTCGGCGGGCGAGGCCACCTATGTTGGGGCTTAAATGTGGGCAATTTAATTCTGGAATGTTTCCTTCCCCATAGTAATACAATGAGGATCTTATCAATTCTTTGAAATATTGATGTGGGCAGTAAGCAGGCTGCACCATGAAATGCATACAGAAATCATCGAAGTATAACCATTATAGTAAAGGCAATTCTTTCCACAACAGACAGCAGTAGCAGGGGCCAGAAAGGGAGGTAGTAGTCTATTCTTTTCAGTATTGTGCCCATAATAAGCTCCATGATTTTGTCACTTGTATGGGCTATGTTTATTCCCAAAGATTTAAGTGACTTGGGCTGCATAACATTCCTATGACAGGAATGGGCTCTATCAACCTGCAAGCTCCAGTTGTGACTTTGACCAATTTGTTGTTAACCTTGACATACTTTTAAATTCTTTAACTATTGACAACAGTTGTGGGACTGCACTCTCTGAGTCCTGCATATATACAGGCGTGTCATGTGTATAGAGCGAAACAGCATGCGTCCCATGTCCAATTTGTATACCTCTGTAGTGTAGTATGTTAGCTAATGTTCTATTGTAAGATCAAACAACAGCGCTGACAGGGGGCACCGCTGCATAGTGCCTCTACCCAGCTTCGCTGAGATTATGTCACCATTTTTATTCACACCATATTGCCTGGTATATAATAATGTACTCCCACCCTACAGAATCAAAAGCCTCCTCTATTTTGAGAGATGCCTCCACATTGTCTCGAATGTGTCATCATATGTCATCACATATGTCAATCTCCATTTGAATGAGTCATCATATGTGTCAGTCTCCACAAACACAGAAAGTATTTCTATTGATCCGTGGATCATTTTTGTATCAATTTGTCGATGCTATTTCTTCTGTTGTGTGGTAAGTACTTTTACAGAAGTGCTCCAATCGTGCCTACTCAGCTACAGATGTGTAAGTATGGTAACAGTGCATGTCAGTGGTAAATAAATATGTGTACTTATCCAGATAATAACTGCAGATTTGCACAAATAGGCCATACACACATGCATACAGTATGCTAATACTATAAAAATGTGCCAGTGGTATATCTAGTAATCAATGAGCACAGTAATTTTACATTTGTAGATTTGATACGTATTGTGACTTATGTCGCTTCTGGTGTGTGTTTGTGTGTGAACATACACAAGTATCCTGTCAGGATAGTTCACTATGTGGAATGTATAGCACAATGTTAAGAATGTGGAGGGTAACTTTAAGTTGCCTATGGTAGGCGTGTTCCGGCAGAGGTGTAGTTCAAAATTATTGTATCCACACCTTGCAAAATTTGGTGTGTAGCCCTTTTAATTACACGTTGACTGTCCACCACACAGATACATGATGAGTTCTGGCAAACTTGAGGTCTACTGTGCAGTACAGACGTCTTGCTAAACAGGGTTTGCAGAGCCCAACGTTACATCTCAAATGCCTTTGTGTTTGTAGGCCCTGTCTGGCATGGTTACAAAGCTTCTGAGGGGCCATAAGAAATGTTGGCACCATTGACCACGTCATAGTAAGTAAGTAAGTAACAAACATATATTGAGAGCAACGTTCACCTAGCAGGTATCTTGACACTGAAACAACTTCGCCGGGTCCCAATCGCAAATTACCTTACATCTGCATCAACTTTCTCACTTAATCATAATTATGGCCATTACTACTGTTTCAGAAAGAGCCAGGTTGTTAAAAATGGGGTCTTTAGTTGGCAGTCAGGTTACTCCCTGTCCAAGCATGGACCCTCACTCTAGTCAGGGTATGTCACACACAATCCAAATTATCCTGTGCCCACCCTCTGGTAGCTTGGCACTGAGCAGTCAGGCTTAACTTAGAAGGCAATGTGTAAAGTATTTGTGCAATAAATCATACAATAACACAATATAGCACCACAAAAATTAACCACACAGTGTTTAGAAAAATATATAATATTTATCTGGATATTTGCAGGTCAAAACGATAAAAAATGCAATAAGAAAATGTAGAGATATCACTGAAAAGTGATATAAAGTGTCTTGAGTCTTTTTAAAAGTAAACAAAGTCTCTTTCAAGCACAAAGTACCTGGTTGAAGTGAAAAATCTCCGCAAAGGGCCGCAGAGGAGGAAATGCGTGGAAAAATAGTGTGTGCGTCGGTTTCACCCCTTCACACATGGACTTGCGTCATAATTTCCCACGCGGGGAAGACGTTGCGTCGATTTCCGGCGCGCGGACGGTTCTCCTCTTCGGGTTGCGGGGTTTTCAGATGCCCCGGGGTCTGAGCGTAGAATCCTGGGCTTGTTGACCGGCTGTGCGTCATTCCGGTGGGCGATGCGTGGAATTTTCTCCCTCACGGCAGGCGCTGCGTCGATTTCCCCTCTGGAAGTCGGGCGGCGCTGTCCAGGCGGGCCGTGCGTCGAAGTTCCGGTCGCACGGCAGGCGCCGCGTCGATCTTTTCCTCGCAAAGTCGAGCGCCGTCTTTCTGGTTCGGCGTGCGGTGAATTTTTCACTGCGGAACAAGCTTTGCGCCAAATTTTTCACCGCACAAGGAGTCCAGTTGCAAGAGAGAAGTCTTTTTGGTCCTGAGACTTCAGGAAACAGGAGGCAAGCTCTATCCAAGCCCTTGGAGAGCACTTCTGCAGCAAAGCAAGAGAGCAGCAAGACAGAAGGGCAACAGCAAGGCAGCAATCCTCTGTAGAAAGCAGTCAGGTGAGTCCTTTAGGCAGCCAGGCAGTTCTTCTTGTCAGGGTGCAGGCTCTGGTTCAGGTTTCTTCTCCAGGAAGTGTCTGAGGTGGTAGGGGAGAGGCCCTGTTTTATACCCAAATGTGCCTTTGAAGTGGGGGAGACTTCAAAGAGTGGCTTAGAAGTGCACCAGGTCCCCTTTCAGTTCAATCCTGTCTGCCAGGGTCCCAGTAGGGGGTGTGGCAGTCCTTTGTGTGAGAGTAGGCCCTCCACCCTCCCAGCCCAGGAAGACCCATTCAAAATGCAGATGTATGCAAGTGAGGCTGAGTACCCTGTGTTTGGGGTGTGTCTGAGTGAATGCACAAGGAGCTGTCAACTAAACCCAGACAGACGTGGATTGTAAGGCACAGAAAGATTTAAGTGCAGAGAAATGCTCACTTTCTAAAAGTGGCATTTCTAAAATTGTAATATTAAATCCAACTTCACAAGTCAGCAGGATTTTGTATTACCATTCTGGCCATTACTAAATATGACCTTCCTACTCCTTTCAGATCAGCAGCTACCACTTCAACAATGTATGAGGGCAGCCCCAATGTTAGCCTATGAAGGGAGTACGCCTCACTGTAGTGTAAAAACGAATTTAGGAATTTTACACTACCAGGACATGTAAACTACACAGGTACATGTCCTGCATTTTACTCACACAGCACCCTGCTCTAGGGGTTACCTAGGGCACACATTAGAGGTGACATATGTAGAGAAAGGGGAGGTTTAGGCTTGGCAAGTACTTTTAAATGCCAAGTCGAGGTGAGAGTGAAGCTGCACACACAGGCCTTGGAATGGCAGGCCTGAGACAAGTAAAGGGGCTACTAAAGTGGGTGGCACAACCAGTGCTGCTGTCCCACTAGTAGCATTTAATCTACAGGCCCTGGGCACATATAGTGCACTCTACTAGGGTCTTACAAGTAAATCAAATAGTCCAATTTGGTGTGATCCAAGGTTACCATGTTTAAAGGGAGAGAGCATATGCACTTTAGCACTGGTTAGCAGTGGTAAAGTGCGCAGAGTCTAAAAACCAGCAAAAACAGTGTCCAAAAAGTAGAGGGACGCATGCAAAAAGTTAGGGGTGAGCACCCTAAGGCTGCCAGGTTTAACACAGGTCTTTAGGTTTTTCCTAAAGCAGGTGACGTTTGCACTGGCTCTGAGGAGAGCTGGAAGAGTATTTCACTTTTAGGCTGGCTTTATCTGAAAGGTTCTTCCCCCGACCTTACTTTCTTGAATTTTGGGACACAGACTAGGTTAGCCAATGAGGATCGTAGATTCCTCTGTGGCCTGCACCATCTTAAATAACTTTGTAGCGGCAGTGGTCCTGTTCTGTTCAAGGCTTTATACACCACACACATTGATTTGAAAACTTCTCTTTTTTACTGGAAGCCAGCAAGGAGCTGGAGGAAGAATCATATCTAGATTTATCCAGTGCACGTTTTGCTGCTATTGTTTGCACTCTCTAAAATCTTTTGACTAGGTAATCAGGTGTGGCCAGTATAAGGACATTACAGTAGTCAATTCTACTCAGAACAGTGTTCTGAACCACTAGTTTGTTTGCTCATGGATGTAGTAGTGGAACAATTTTCCTGAGATTCTGGAGTCCTCCAAAACATGTGGCTGCCGTCTTGTTAATATGTGTTTCCATGGATAGTTTCTCATCCACGTATACTCCTAAGTTTCAAATCACCTCAGATATCTTAAGGTTATTTGAACTGATCTATCCTGTTTCAAAAACTACCTAGCCTCAATTTCAAAGACAAAGGTGGTCATTACAACCCTGGCGGTCGGTGTTAAAGTGGCAGTAAAACCGCCAACAGGCCGGTGGTAAAAAAAATGGAATCACGACAGTGGCGGAAACCGCCAACATAGACAGCCACTTTAACACTCCGACCGCCACAGCAGTACAAACAAATACCGCAGCGGTAACCGCCAACAGACAGGCGGAAGACAATGTACCGCCCACAGAATTACAACAGTCCAATCTGCCACCTTTTCCGGGGTGGATTCACCGCGAACAAAAACACGGCGGAAACAGGAATTGGAAGGGAAAACGCTCACCTCTACACACCCCACAAGGAACCAGGACGCCATGGAACCGGAACTCCAGATACTCCCTGCCTTTGTCTTCCTGCTCCTCTACCAGGAGCACGAACACCGGCGGCGAAGACCACGGTGAGTACTACACCTACGACACAGGGGAGGGGGGAGGGGAAAAAGAGTGACACATACACGCAAAGCGCAACACCCCCACCCCACCCTCACCCACGACAACACACACACTAATACATCATGATACATTACAGTTACACCCTCCAACCCCCCAGAAGAATGCAAAGACAAAAGGAAATGATTTGAACGTTTGTAATCTATTAAAATCCAGTACTCAAAAATATATTTATATACACTATAAACAAATATATACACCAAGAATACAAGTCCAAGGTATTCCACTATTAAAGTCGGTGGACCACTGGGCCCAAAATGCATGGGCGAGGCCCACACAAGATACCCAATCAAAACGGAGAGAACACTGCTGGGGCATCAGATCGAAATACAACAGAGACCTCGGGGAAGGGAAGGGGGGGCACCTCAGCCGGATGAGTGCACGACGCCAGATCCACGAGGGGGCTCCATGCCCATTGATGTATCCTGGGGAGCGCAAAGCCACAGTCTCTTAAGTCTCTCAAGTGGGTGGTTTGCCCACTGCTTTATCCTGGGGAGTGCAAAGCCACAGTCTCACAAGTCTCTCAAGTGGGTGGTTTGCCCACTGCTTTATCCTGGGGAGTGCAAAGCCACAGTCTCACAAGTCTCTCAAGTGGGTGGTTTGCCCACTGCTTTATCCTGGGGAGTGCAAGGCCACAGTCTCACAAGTGGATAACAGTCTCCACTGGTTGTGGAGGGGGCTTGGTGCCCAGAGTGCTACATCCTGCCAAGGACTGAGGTAGTGGATGCCTTTCTCCACTGGTTCTGGAGGGGCATCCTGCTCGTGGCGGCCCCAGTAGCGTCAGAGCTTTTGGTGCTCATTGGCCTGCGGTGCTGGTGGCGGCGGTGTCGTTGGCAGCGGTGCTTGTGGCGGCGGTGTCCTTGGCAGCGGTGTCCTGTGAAGTGGTGCTTGTGGCGGCGGTGTCCTTGGCAGCGTTGCTTGTGGCGGCGGTGTCCTTGGCAGCGGTGCTGGTGGCGGCGGTGTCCTGTGAAGTGGTGCTTGTGGTGGAGGTGTCCTTGGAAGCGGTGCTTGTGGCGGCGGTGTCCTTGGCAGCGGTGCTGGTGGCTGCGGTGTCCTTGGCAGGGGTGCTGGTGGCGGCGGTGTCCTTGGCAGCGGTGCTTGTGGCGGCGGTGTCCTTGGCAGCGGTGCTGGTGGCGGTGGTGTCCTTGGCAGTGGTGCTGGTGGCGGTCCTGTCCACCGTGCAGGCGACTTGTCTGGCTTTCTGTGCCCCTTCCCCACCTTGGATGGTGGCGCAGGTGTCTTCCCACTCCCAACTGTACTCCTGGGAGAGGCTTTGGTGGTAGATGTTTTTCCTTTCTCCCGCTGGGCGCTGGCCAACTTTTTATGCTTTTGATCTGGGGGACTATCCGTGGTCTGGCTCCTTGGCACACTGGCTGCCCTGCTGCTTGGCGCACTCCAGAAGCCGGTTACTGCTGGCACCACTGTTCCCGCTAATGTTGTGGCTGGGGTGCTGGGTTGGGACCTGGAAAGACGGGCCCTAGGGGACCAAAGGGGTGGGGGAGGTGAGGGGAAGAGTTCAAGGTTGGACAGGAAAAGTTTTTTGGACACACTGGGACAGGTAGATGGAGGGGGTTTGGGAGTGGAGGAAGAGGTAGTGGTTGTAGGAGGTGTACGTTTGCTGACTTTTGGGTGAAGGTGCATGGGCTGGAGGCTGTCGTGAGGTGGATGGCTGTTGGGTGGGTGTGTGACGGCGTTTGTGTACCTTGGGAGGTGGGCTCACAGACACACTGGGAGAGGACACAGGAGATGTATGAATGGTAGTGGGTGTGGTGAGTGCTTGTGAGCGGGGTGTGGTGATGGGTGTGCTGGTGATGGACGTAGTGGCTGAAGATGTAGTGCATGCAGGTGTGAGTGGAGACAAGACAGGGAGGGAGGAGGGAGACGTGGAGGAGGGGTACACAGTGGAGGCAGTGGATGTTGGTATGTGTGCATGGGTATGATTCTTGTGTGAGTGCCTGTGGGATGTGTAGTGCTTATGTTTGCCAGAGCTTTCCTTGTGTGTTGAGGTGTGTGCATGCTGGTCTGATGGTGTGCTTGGGATAGGCTGAGGTACTGGGGTTTGGGTCTGGGTAGAGGAAGTTGGAGTGGGGAGGCTGGACACATGGACAATGGCTGCCATCAGTGCTGAGGCCAGAGTCTGAAAAGCTCGCTGTTGGGCTGCCTGACCAGAATGAATGCCCTCCAGGTATGCATTGGTCTGTTGCAACTGGCTCTCTACACCCTGGATGGCGTTCAAAATGGTAGACTGCCCAACAGTGAGGGACCTGAGGAGGTCAATGGCCTCCTCACTGAGGGCAGCAAGGCTGACTGGGGCAGGGGCTGAGGTGCCTGGGGCGAAGGAGATGCCCACCCTCCTGGGTGAGCGGGCACGGGGCACACGCTGAGGGGCTGCTGGGAGGGCAGTGCTGGTAGGGGGGGTGGAGGCTGTACCTGTAGATCGGGTGGGCACAGAGGGGCCTGCCACCGCAAGGTAGCTCCAATCAGAGGAGGAGTCTGTGTCGCTGGTCTCAGCTCCTGTCCCCGCCGTGGAGCTCCCGTCGCCCTTCGTCCCACTGGTGGCTTCAGACTCCGTTGTCTCGCCCTCCAGGGCCATGTGGGATGCAGCTCCCTCCTGCTCCAGTGCCACTGCTCCTCCACCTTATGATGCTAATGCACACAAGAACAGGGAGACCACAAAAAGGGGGGGTGAGACAGAAGAAAGACATGTTGAGTGCATGCAATACCGCTACCGTTGGCGGACACTACAGACACAGAAGCCCCCTGCACTACGCTGTGCACTTTGAGTTCCCTAATTAATCACAGGGACATGGGGTACAAGGCCTATGCCCGATTGCTGCACACATGGAAGTCACAGGAGCCTGACTAGGTCTAGTTGGCTCTGAACACAGGTGGGGTGCCACATGGCCTGCCTTACGACGGGACCTTGCCTACTAAAATCGCCCTGGCCTAGGGTAACTCACAGCCCACCTCCCCCACCCAGACACCTCCACTGCGCGCAGAATCAGCTGAATGAGAGTGTACTCACCCCCTTGTGGCTGCTGTGATGCCCTCAAGCGCCCATCCAACTCCGTATATGCCACCGCCAGGATCCGGAACATCAGGGGGGTCATGGTGCGACGGGCACCCCTCCCACATTGGGAGGCCATCCCCAGCTGGGCCTCCGCCGTCTTCTTGCTCCAGCGGCGAATGTCCTCCCATCTTTTACGGCAGTGGGTGCTCCGTCTGGAGTGGACCCCCAGGGTCCGGACTTCCTTGGCGATGGCACGCCAAATATCCTTCTTCTGGTGGGCGTTGACCTACAGGAATAGTACAGGGGAAAAGGAAAATATATAACCGTCACAGTCATTGGCCCGCACCCCTACCCTTGCCATGACGCACATGTCCTCACCGTCGTTTCATGCACTCCTCATTCTCCCCCCCCATCTTCCATCCACACCACTCCACACAGGCATTGCCCATTCGGCATGCTCACAGAGTACTTACCTGTTTGGCTGGAGGACCGTAGAGTAGCGTGTACTGGGGGAGGACCCCATCCACTAGTTTCTCCAACTCCTCTGTGCTTAAGGCAGGGGCCCTTTCCCCAGACACATGAGCCATTGTCTCTTCCAGACTGAGGTCACAGCAGCACTTGTAGTGTAGGTCCTCTCCTGTCGAAGATCAGGTATCAAGTGAGTTAACAGAGAGGAAATGACGGTGACATCTGCGGCGGTGCGTACCGTCACCGCCGGCGTACATCGTCATAGGCTCCTCGGACCCATAGGGTCCATTGTTAACCAATGCAGGATTGCGCCACGGTCTTCGACCGCCTTCCGCAACGGTGTACATATCCCCTTGTCCCTCATATCCCTTTGTCCCACATTACAGGTCAGGCAGACGCCATTTCAGGGGCCACATGGCATTCATTTTAAATGCGTCACACATATCTAGGCCTTGCATACACACTAATACAGGCACATAGCGGTTTTAAAAAATTGAGGAATAAAGTTGTGTTAACGGACCTCAGTGTTGGTTGACTCTCTGCTCGCTGTTCTCCTCCATAGAGCACGTCCGCTGGGGCAGGTGAGGAGGTGGCGCCATCCTCTGGTGTACAGACCACTGGTGGACCTGTCAACAATGGAGGAGTAACATGTAATTGTCACCTACAGACTTTATCGTGCCACAATCCTAGAACTGTGTGTCCAGTTGGAGCCAGACCTGATGTCAGCTATCCACCATCCCACAGGAATCCCCCCTCTAGTACAGGTGCTGTCAGTACTCCATTTCCTGGCAAGTGGGTCTTTTCAAACTACAGTGGCCGTAGCATCAGGGATGTCCCAGCCTATGTTCTCAAACGTGTTGTCCAGAGTGTTGTCTGCCCTGCTGAAACACATGCACAGCTACATCGTTTTCCCTCAGGTGGAGGATTTGCCAACAGTGAAAGGTGACTTCTATGCCCTGGGACATATCCCCAACATCATAGGTGCCATTGATGGGACACATGTGGCCTTGGTACCCCCCCGCAGGAGTGAACAGGTTTACAGAAACCGGAAGAGTTACCATTCAATGAATGTGCAGATGGTGTGTTTGGCCGACCAGTGAATGCCAAGTTTCCTGGCTCAGTGCATGACGCTTACATTTTGAGGAATAGCAGCATCCCTTATGTGATGGGGCAAATCCAGAGGCATCGTGTGTGGCTATTTGGTGAGGACATGGAGCCTATACAGTGTGACTAGGTGTCTGGGTCTGGGGATGCCCCTAAGAGTTAGTGTGTGTCTAACAGATTTCCCTCGACATTTGCAGGTGACTCTGGCTACCCCAACCTGTCATGGCTACTGACCCCAGTGAGGAATCCCAGGACAAGGGCAGAGGAACGCTACAATGAGGCCCATGGGCGAGCTAGGAGGGTTATAGAGAGGACCTTCAGCCTCCTGAAGGCCAGGTTCAGGTGCCTCCATATGACAGGTGGTTCCCTATTCTACTCACCAAAAAAGGTGTGCCACATCATCGTGGCCTGCTGTATGCTTCACAACTTGGCTTTGCAACGACAGGTGCCTTTTCTGCAGGAGGATGGTCCAGATGGAAGTGTTGTGGCAGCTGTGGAGCCTGTGGACAGTGAAGAAGAGGAAGCAGAAGAAGAGGACATCGACAACAGACACACAGTGATTCATCAATACTTCCAATGAGACACAGGTAAGAAGACATCACTGCCTGCTACATCTGATATAATTGTTCCACCTCTCATCTGTCTGTCACTTTCACCCAGTGTATGGACCCTGAGTTGTCACTTTCCCTTTCAATTTCACAGATGTGGGTCCCACTGTGTGACATCTGCTTTGTTGCCGCATGGGCTAGAGCTGTGTGACATAGGTATGTTGACAATACAATGGATATAGCATTTTTACACAGTTATTGCAAATACACATTTTCAAAAGCACAGACTGACTCCAGATTGTTTTGTGATTTAAGGGTGTTTATTTAAGTGCAAAATGGTGGAGGTGGTATTAAAGTGGTCAGGGGTGATGGTGGAGGAATGTCCATGGCAGAGTCCAGTCTATTTGTCTCACAGGTGCATTCTCCAAAGGGACATAGGAAGTGGAGCTAGGGCAGTTTAAGGATGGACAGGGTGACAAGGTGGGACAGAAGGATGACAATCAGGGTGGTCTCATTTCTTGGCAGTTGTCTTGGCATTGTTCTCTGTCTTTGTCCTGGATCTCAGGGACCGCTTGCGGGGGTGGTTCTCCATCTACAGGGGGTGGGGTGCTGGTGTTGTGGTCCTGTGGCAATGCCTCCTGTCCACTAGCGCCGGCAGAGGTGGTGGCCAGTTCATCGTCCAGGCTAGTGTCAGGGGCCCCTTGTTGTGCCACAGTGTCCCTCCTGGTGTTGACGAGTTCCTTCAGCACCCCTACAATGGTGCCCAGGGTGGTGTTGATGGATTTGAGGTCCTCCCTGAACCCCAAATACTGTTACTCCTGCAGCTGCTGGGTCTCCTGAAACTTGGCCAGTACTGTTGCCATCGTCTCCTGGGAATGGTGGTAGGCTCCCATGATGTTGAAGAGGGCCTTGTGGAGAGTGGGTTCCCTGGGCCTGTCCTCCCCCTGTCGCACAGCAGCCCTCTCAGTTCCACTGTGTTCCTGGGCCTCTGTCCCCTGAACCGTGTGCCCACTACCACTGCCCCCAGATCCCTGGTGTTGTTGGGGTGGTGGGTTAGCCTGGGTTCCCTGTAGTGGTGGACACACTGCTGCTTGACGTGTCCTGGGGACAGAGGTATGGGCACGCTTGGTGGGTGCTGTGCTGGTGTTTCCATAGGAGGGAGGCTCTGTTGTGGCTTGTGCCATTGTGAGGGGAACCGACTGTCCCGAGGTCCCAGATGGGCCGGGCTGGTCATCTAGATCCAGTTGGACAGAGCTGCTGTCATCACTGTGGGCCTCTTCTGTGGGTGGAGTGGACATGTCTGGACCCTCCTGTCCGGTGACGTTGCGTAGGGGTCCTGCAGGGGTGTAAAGGCATGATTATTGCATCTGTGTGTGCCATGGTGTGCAATGGGTGGGTGACCCTGTACCCCAGTGCTTGCATTCTTGTGTGGGACCTTGTGTGATAATTGTTTAGGGTTGTGTGTGGGTATGTGCAGTGGCCATGCATTGGTGATGGGTGTCCATGCTTTGGTGTTGCATGCAGGGCTTGGTGTTAGGATGGGTGGGTTGTGATAGTGGGACATATGTGTGGAGTTGGAGTGATGGGGGTGAGGGTGAGGGTAGGGGTATGTGATAGCATGCAGGTAGGGTGGGAGATGTAATAGTTAAGATTTGACTTACCCGAGTCCATTCCTCCAGCTACTCCTGCGAGGCCCTCAGGATGCAGTATAGCCAAGACCTGCTCCTCCCATGTTGTTAGTTGTGGGGGAGGAGGTGGGGGTCCGCCGCCAGTCCTCTGAACTGCAATGTTGTGTCTTGAGACCACGGAACGCACCTTCCCCCGTAGGTCGTTCCACCTCTTCCTGATGTCATCCTGTGTTCTTGGGTGCTGTCCCACTGCGTTGACCCTGTCCACGATTCTGCGCCATTGCTCCATCTTTCTAGCTATGGTGGTGTGCTGCACCAGTTATCCGAATAGCTGCGGCTCTACCCGGATGATTTCCTCCACCATGACCCTGAGCTCCTCCTCAGAGAACCTGGGGTGTCTTTGCGGTGCCATGGGGTGGTGTGGGTGATGTTTGGGGTGGTGTGTGTTGTGATGTGTGGGGTGATGTTTAGGGGTGTGATGGTGTTGAGTGCCTGTGGATGCTAGTTTGTAGATGGTGGTGTCTCTCTCTGGCCTTCAGTTGCAATTGTGGTCGTAAGGGTTTGTGGGTGATGTGGGTGTGTGTCTTATATTGTATTGGATGCGTGGCAGTGGTGTGTGTATGTGTCTCAGGTGTGTGTATTTCGATTTGTCCAATGTGGTAGTGTTTTGTAAATGTGTGTATTTTGAGCGCGGCGGTGTGTACCGCCAATGGAATACCGCGGTTGAAAGACCGCTGCGTGGATTTGTGGGTCGTGATAGTGTGGGCGTATTCCTGTTGGCGTGATGGTGGAGGTTTTGTTATCGCCAGTTTATCACTGACCTTTGGTGTGGCGGACTTGTGTGGGTGTCTAAATTTTGGCAGATTACGAGCTGTGGGTCATAATAGCTGTAGCGGAATTCCGCGGCCGCGGCGATTTGTTGGCGGTCTTCTGCACGGCGGTAAGTGGCATTTACCGCCAATGTTGTAATTACCCCCAAAGTTCTTTAATTGTTAAAATCCACTCTGATGCAGACTTAACTACATGTTCACATTTGTCCTTTTTTCTCAAAAGTCAGACCTTTATCCTGGGGTGTCCATCAAGAACTGACCTTATCAGCCCTTCCATTTAATTTTATGTTATACCTCTGGTGAGCTTACTCAGGCAATTTAACATAATAACATACTTATTTACAGGTGATAACTACCTCATCATCAACCTCAACAATGATCCCTTCTAGCCTACCACTGGTCTTTTGGCCAACCCAGTGGCTGTCTGTTCCTAGATTAATACAAATCCTCTCAAATCCAATCCTCTAAGTGAGTGATGTCAGTTGTGCTTGAAACATGAAACACAGTGTGCAATAGATCTTCAAAATATGTTGGAAATTGGGTATGCAAAAGTTGTTGTATCTTAGATACAGAGTGGGCTGTTTGGAGGGAAAATATTTCAGCAATAGAGGTTAAAGATATGTGTCTCTGAACTAAAACTGCAATAATTTTGTTTAATTTATCAAAGCAAGTAGTTATTGTATCTACTTTTGGCCATAAAACACTTTGGAAACCTTACTAGTGGTAGGCTAAAATGTAATACCACATGTTACTATTTTTTGGACAGTTAGCCTACAGACAAAGCCCTGGGCTAACACACAAAAGGATTCATTTGTTTGAACTATACAGGAGCCATTTCTTAAAAGAGTGTGATAAGAAAGAAAGAATAAAAGGAGCAGGGCCAAATGATAATTCACGCTGCAAATAGTGATAGAATCACAAGTAAAAGAGGATTAGTGCATGAAGATGTACTAATGAAAACAGGGTTGTCTTTTGTTTCGACTATGGTACTTAAAAATAATTTTCATGCATGTTGTACAAATGTGTTATGCATGCTTTCATACCATCCAAGTGATGTATGTTTCTGGTAATCACAGAAATGAAAGGCAGTGACAGGCTGAGAAATTATTCTCTAAAAGAGCTGCATAATATGTGGATGTTCAGCAACATAAAAAGGAGAGCTTTCTATCGCTCACTTTGTATGGGCTCAATTGGTTGTATAATGCATCTTTCTTAGAGATCTTTCTCTGTCTTGAAGTAAGGTCATAAGCAAGAAATACATCAGCCTTGTTTATCAGTAGCCATAGCACATTGTGGGCTTCAAGGGTCGTTAGTGCCCAGTTCAGCTGTGTTAATGTACTCCTTTGAGCTTGCCCTTGTTATGAAGAACTTAAGTGATCCTGCAGTAGATGAAAGACAGAGCAAGTGATGGTAGAAATTGTATGCATGTTTAGAAAAAGTTTGAAAATCATTATCAACAACTTTGAAGGTGGTTTACTTGATTTCCTTATCAGTTTTCTAAATTCTTTCTGCAGCTTCTCTTGCAGGCATGCCTAGCCTTCTTTTAACCAGCCCACAAGCAAACCAACGCTGATTTTACTCTGATTAGGGCTCATCAGTCAGGTATAGTGCAAATCAGTCATCTGTTGTTTAACAGTTGTTCAATGAACTTGCAAAGGGACTTGAAGTGATGATATCCAATCAAATTCTTAAACCATAACGCTTTTGAATCGTTTCTGTAGAGGGCCAAAATTTGATAAGGAGCCTTTTCCCAAATATCACCGATCACCACCAAGCACAGGATGGGCAATTTAATGGGTAATATTTTTTGGCTCTGTGTGTAGAAGAATACAGTACCATTTCAGAACCACAGGAGGCAGTGCCAGACTTTAAGGAAGATAGTGCCCATGAACTAGCATTAAAATGATAACCATCACTGCATTCCTTTAAAGGAGTGCTAATACGCAAGAGCAATCTAAACGTAGGATCCTTGCGGTAAGATATTTCTGTCACAAAACCAACAACAGGCAAAGAGCCATCTGTAGTGTTGGCTAACTGGAGTGATCATTTCTCGCCCTTGTGATTCTTTGGGGGATAAAGGAAGTACTTCTCCCCTTTCAGGATCTAGTTCATACTTATCTGCAGACAATATGATTTCTTGCACAGGGATTACTTCACTTGATGTATATTTTATTGGTGGTGCACTTGAGACAGCAGCTAGAGAAGCAACAATTCTTCATATAGTAATAGTGGCCTCACTCATTCAAGAGGGTTCTTGAACCACATCTGGATCATTGCTCAATGTGATTGGACCAGCTGTGAAGCTAGAGACACCGCAAGCTTGCCAGTTCCTGGAATGGGGGCCAATGATTCAGCATGGCTGTACCTTTTTTGGGGGTAACTCCAGAATAGGGAGAGGACTTTTTTAACTGATTGGTATGCACTATGGCATCAGTGGGGGGAGGTCTCTGAATAGAACCAGCTACATAATACTTTTTGATGTGCTTGATCAACACCTTTCTGTTGTTTTTTACACCAACAAATGGTGACTGCACTACAGTGCATGTGCCTTCCACCCCAAGAATTGGAACAGGTCATCTGTACGATGGTCCGAAGTCTTGGTTATCAGTGATCCATTCTTGAACTAATCTACACACCTTGGGAAGCCCCCCCATCAGCAGCTTTATCTTCAATAGTGTCAGTCATTTGTGTTTGAGTGTGTTTCTACAATTATTTTAATATTGTTTTACAGATTCAGTTGTGAAGCTAGGTCAGATGAAAGAGTTTTCTGAGGGTATCAGGATGAGGTACATACATCAAGATGCTCTTTGAATACAATAAAGGTTGTGCAGCCATGTCAGTCCTTTACCCTAAACAGTAGCAGTCAGGGCTTGCTTAAGCTTACTGTTGGCTCGCTGAACCACGCTGTTCAATTCCAGATGAAAAAGGTGTGAGTATAGCAGATGTACCCCAAGAGCAGACAAGGCATCCATAAATGCGTTAGCAGCAAATGAAGAACCAGTGTCTGAATGAACTGCTCCCATTGCTACTAGGAACTACAAGTGTTTTATGATCGCTTGAGCAGATGCAATCTTTTATGGCCAAAATGAAAGAAATCTAGGGATCAACTGCAACTGCATCCAATGCATACCTATATCAATTGACTATCAGGAGTGGCCTGATATGATCAAGGAATACAACCCCTGAATGGTGTGTTGGATATCATGAGGGGAGCAGGTGCTAGTCTTACTGTGGTTCAATACTTCTTTTGTTGACAGACATTACATTGCTATTCACCTTTTTTATACTGTTCTGGAAATAGGACCACCAGTGTCATTGCTGTAGCATTGATTACAGCATTATTGGAAGACATCCTTTCATGAGCTGTACTAATTAAATCTAACGCAGCTTGCTCATTAGGTATGTGCCTATCCTTGATCGAGGTATGAAAACTATAGAACATTATCTTTGGGGAGGCTTTAAGGTTATTTGGAAAGAAAACCGCCAGAAGACCTTTCTCCCTTCGGTGTTGCTTGCATTGCCACTGTAATGTTCACATTGACCTTAGTTTGTGATCGAGTTACTGCAGCTACCTAAAGCTCCTCTGTCTTTGCAACCAATTTTGCCAAGGAGGTCCCTTTACACGAGTTCCTTCAGTTTTATGGGCCTGTACATGGACCAAAGGGTAGAATAGTGACCTTTCCTCAAAACTGTTTTGCTTGTATCAGTTTACCTTTTGTATCTCTGAATCGGTTTAGGCGTCAATGAGGCAAATCCACATTGTAACCCTGTACACTTAATGCAGAATCCAACAAAAGTGTGGGAACTACTGGATCAGCCATCTGAAAAGTAAGTAATAGGACATGTATTGCTGCTATATATGCAGTGGGATCACTAAAATTGTGATGTGTGCACACAACAACTCGAAGTCCTCCTCCTCATTTTTACACCTTGATCCTGCTATTGGTCTGGTAAGGCTTTGTTATTGTCCTTAGCTTCTGGCTTTAAGGGGTACTGAAGTGGAATTTGGTGCTCACTATGTAAGGGAATCACATGCTTTGTCCCACCATGGTTATTTTGTAAACAACGCCGGAGCTTGTTTTAAAACCCATTTGTGTGCATATTTCTCCCTGAGTTCTTCAGGCACTAAGGGGGGAAAATGCATGCACTATTACCTCATCACTTTGAGGTGCATCCCCTAGAAATGATAGAGGCCAATCATTGTCAGCAAGAGTGGTTCATAGGCATATGAAAAATGTCTTATACAAGTGACCAGAATACTACCTTAAGGTTGCACAGCATATCCCTTCTGTATTTCTTCATCACAATCTCTGTCAGGGCACTACATGTCCGTCGGGTGTTCAAACGTATATATGCATTCTTCTGTTACCACCAGCTACTGTTTGAGAGTCTGGTGAACTACAGTCACTTATGCTATGTTGTCCAGAAGTGCTACTGAACATGTCCTATTCTGCAGTAGTGTGCACATTTTCTGAAGTACGTTTGTTCTTTGTTAATTCTAATACTTAGTTTTTCTTAAAATGAGCTTTAGAATCTGAAAATGTGTCTTCCATCTTTACAATAACCTCACTTTTAAATGCTGAATGTCTTTCACTATTTCATCTGACCTATTTGTCCTATATATGATTCACCATCCGTCCGCTCCTTTCTGTCCTCTTACTCTTACCAGAATCCTGAAAAGAACCACAACTACTTTCAGAATACTGATTCTGATCATGCTATTTAATTTTATCATGGCCCCATGAATTATTTCCAACACTGCTATAGCCCTGGTGTGAAAGAGATCTAGGGCCAGATGTATGAATCTGGCCCATTGCGATTCGGTAATTGCGATTTTTAAGAAATCGCAATTATCGACTCGCAAAGGGCCATGTATCACATTTGCGATTCGGTAATTGCGATTTCTCAAAAATCGCAAATGCAATTACCGAATCGCAAATTGCGATACTGGCCCCATTCGCAGCTATGAGCCTGTTGGCCCATAGCTGCGAATTTTTTGCATTTCCTAAATTGCGATTTCTGAAACAGAAATCGCAATTTGGGAAATGCAAAAGGCCAGGGTGCTGGGGGCCTAAGGCCCCCTCTCCTGCACCCCAATTTTTTTTTTTTTACAATGTAAAGTACACACATGCCAAAAGGGCATGTGTGCTTTACATATTAAATTTAAAAATGCAGTTTTACTGCATTTTTAAATTTTGCACCAGGTACCACCTGGTTGCAGACAATGGTATTTTGCATGTGCAAAATACCATTCTGCGAAAAATCGCAATTTGCGATTTTTTGCAGAATAGCCTTGCGACCTGGATTTTGCAAAATCCAGGTCGCAACGCAGCAAATCGCATTTTTTGCGATTTTCATTTTGTGGTCTGCGAATGCCTTTGATGCATTGCAGACCACGATTTTGCACTCGCAAACGGCCGATTTCGCAGTTTGCGAGTGCAAAATCATTTGACACATCTGGCCCCTAGTTCTGTTTTTCTGTTTATCTTTCTGCTTATTCTTAGTTACTGGTGCAAGAGATTCTAGTTTTCTTTACCGGAACCCTTGAGAACCTAAAATCGTGGCTGTGTATAGATACTACATCAGCAGACCAGGGTAGATAATACCCCTGATAACATATATGGGTTCAAACTCTGTAGATGGGCACAGCTAGAACCTCACATCATGACGTGAGAAATTTTGGGATGGCTGTTTATGGGTTGAGAAAAGTGCTTTGTTATACTTTGTAGTTTAATATATGTCTAGCAGCAATCAAAATAACCACTCTTTCAAATTCAAGCCAGAAAAGCACAGTACGTGTGTGATTGCACCTGCACACAACCTGAACTGCTGCTGAAATTGCAATTTTCAAAGAAAACAGATGCAAACAACAGAGTACATGAATAGAATGTACTTGCTTAACAAAAGGCCCAAAATGAGTCAGCACAATGTGTGAATCACACATTACATACAACTGTAGGGAAATGTCTATGCTGTACAGTATATGCATCAGAGCCATAACGTGTAGAAAAAAAAGGCTACACATTTACCGAGGAGCAAACTGAACAGCACAACAGCAAACATGAGAAGCATGTGTACATAGTATGAAGTATAAAGGCTATGTAGCGTATTCGCACAGAGCATCCTGCATCATCGAAATTAAGTCATGCACAATGCCCATAGCATGATGTGATGCACCCATAAAAGACAGAGGACTGAAGAGACAAAAGCATAAGCAGCACTATGAACCCCTCATCACAAACAACAAAACAGAGGAGGAATCCACTGTAAGGACTGGCAATTTCACATGAGAGGAAGTGAGCAACCTGGGGGCGTATGTGTTTTTCTCAACCCATAAACAGCCATCCCAAAATGTCTGGGATATGGGTAACTTTTCTTCACCACTGGCCATAGAGGCCCTAGAGGTATGAAAGTTCCATTTGGCATTTCCTAAATAGCGAATCTTAAGAAATCGCTATTTAGAGAATGCAAAATGTTATGTAGGAAAATAGCAACTCCCTAATAGCGATTCCTACAGAGTCGCAATTGCTATTAGGAAATCACTATTTAGGAAATGGTACACCATTTGTTCCTATGGGCCCATAGGGATGAATGGTTTTGCATTTCCTAATTTGCGATTTCTTAATAGGAAATCACAATTTAGAAAATGCAAATCCAAAGGTGCCTTCGACCCCCCTTGATGCACCCCCAGGTGCACATGTAAATCAAACATCCCATAGTGCTGACAACCTCCCTGGTTATGTGCTTAAAGTCAAACAAAAGCCAAGCTCTTTTCAACAAGGTTGACCCTCCAGACAAAATCGGGAAACTGATAAATTTCCTTAGAAAACCCTCAACCACCAGGGTTACCCCTTGGTAGCATGCCTCATCATCGGATCCTTTCTGCTATGGAACAGTGCGTGCTGCGACCAACGAATTACGTGGGAGCACTTTATATGTAATCCATCATGATGGTGTGAAATAGGAATGGTGGCATAAAACAGATTTAAAATACCTGTCTTCTAGGTAAACTAATGTTTTAATATCTGCTCTAGTGATGGTATGAATCTGCCTTCCTATTATGTGTGGTCTACATTCTGGTCTAAGCAGCGTGAGGGGAAAATATCCTTTTAACATAGCATTTTAACACAGTGATACACCATGATTCTTATTTTTATCATTGCAGAGTGTGACTACAAGCACACACCGCCCCGGAAGATTCATAATATATGAACCTATTCTCCAATACTTTGTGTGTCCTTTTGTTGTGCACCTCAGTGTGCAGGCGTCACTGTGTGCTATTACCCCTATCAATATTGAAGATATTATTCACATGTGATTCTCACGTTTGGGGTGTATAATAGCAATATTAACCCCTTCACTGCCAGGCCTTTTCCCCCTCAGGTGCCAGGCCTTTTTTGGCTATTTGGGGCAGTTCGTGCTTAGGCCCCCATAACTTTTTGTCCACATAAGCTACACACGACCAAACTTCCATCCTTTTTTCCAACACCTTAGGGATTCTAGAGGTACCCAGAGTTTGTGGATCCCCCTGAAAGAGACCAAGAAATTAGGCAAAATACAGCAAAAAGTTCATTTTTTTAAAAACAATT
Source organism: Pleurodeles waltl (assembly GCF_031143425.1). NCBI lineage: Eukaryota > Metazoa > Chordata > Amphibia > Caudata > Salamandridae > Pleurodeles > Pleurodeles waltl. The sequence continues at coordinate 65,807,383 of NC_090441.1, read as the reverse complement.
GGGAAAAAAGGGCTGCAGAAGAAGGCTTGTGTTTTTTTCCCCTGAAAATGGCATCAACAAGGGTTTGCAGTGCTAAAATCACCATCTTCCCAGCTTTCAGGAATATGCAGACTTGAATCAGAAAACCAAATTTTTCAACACAATTTTGGCATTTTACTGGGACATACCCCATTTTAACTATTTTTTGTGTGCTTTCCGCGTCCTTCCAGTTAGTGTCAGAAATGGATTTAAAAACCATGGCGCATCCTGGACAGCCAAACATTTTCGAAAAGTAGACAAAATTCTGAATTCAGCAAAGCATCATTTGATAGATCCTTCAAGGTTTTCTTATAGAAAGTAACAGTTAAAAAAAAAAATATTGAAATTCAGTTGAAAAAACAGCCATGTCTGTCTACATTTTCTTCTGTAACTTTTGCCAACTATGGCAGATTCTTTAAAGCAAGCTACTGTTACGTCTGCTGAACTTTTCCAGTTGCGGGGATATATAGAGCTTGACGGTTCATCAAGAACCTAATGTACCCAGAGCCAATAAATGAGCTGCACCTTGCCATGTTTTTTTTTTAATTGTGTACCAGGTATACAGCAATTCATTTGCTATAATATAAAGAATGAAAAATAGGTGTCAAGGAAACCTATATATTTCCGAAATGGGCACAAGATAAGGAGTTTACAAGCAGTGGTTGTTTGCACATCTCTGAATTCAGGGGTCCCCAAACTAGCATGTGAATTACAGGGCATTTCTCAAAATGAATTCTTTTTAACACTCTGCCTTACATTTGGGAGGCAAAAATGTTGAGAAAGACAATGGGAAATAACATGTGTTCTTCTATTATGTGTTCCCTCGAGTCTCCCGATAAAAATGGTACCTCACTTGTGAGGGGAGGCCTAGTGCCCACGACAGGAAATGTCCCAAAAACACAACGTGGACATTTTTCTAATGAAAACAGATACGTTTTTCACAAAGTGCCTAGCTGTGGATTTTGGCATTCAGCTCAGCCGGCATCTAGGGAAACCTAGCAAACCTACACACTTTTACAAACTAGACACCTAGGGCAATCCAGAATAGGGTGACTTGTGGGGTTCTCACCGGGTCTGTCACCCAGAATCCTTTGCAAACCTCAAAATCTGTATAAAAAACACTTTTTCTTCACATTTCGGTGCTGCAAAGTTCTTGAATCTGAAGGGAGCCACAAATTTCCATCTACCCAGCATCCCCCACATCTCCCAATAAGAATGGTACCTCACTAGTGTGGGAAGGCCAAGTGCCCGCAACAGGAACTCCTCAAAACTCAATGTGGACACAACACATTTTCTCAATGAAAATGGACGCGTTCTTTGCAGCGTGCCTTGCTGTGGATTTTGGCACCTAGCTCTGCCGGCACCTAGGGAAACCTAGCACACCTATACATTTTTGAGAACTAGACACCTAGGGAAATCCAGAATAAGGTGACTTGTGGGGCTCTCACCAGGTTATGTCACCCAGAATCTTTTGCAAAATTCAAAATTTGTCTAAAAACACATTTTCCTCACATTTCAACGATGCAAAGTTCTGCAATCTGAGAGGAGCCATAAACTTTCTTCCACCCAGCATTCCCCAAGTATCCTGATAAAAATCCTACCTCACTTGTCTGGGTAGGCCTATTGCCCATGACAGAAAACGTTCCAAAACTCAATGTGGACACATCACATTTTCCCAATGAAAACGGACAAGTTTTTGCAAAGTGCCTAGCTGTGGATTTTGGCCCCTAGATCAGCCAGCACTCAGGGAAACCTACCAAACCCACATATTTTTCAAAACTAGACACCTAGGGGAATCTAGGATGCAATGACTTTTTGAGGGCTGGCACACATTTTCTGTCACCCAGAATACTTTGCAAATCTGGAAATGTGGCTAAAAAAACACCTTTTCCTCATATTTCGGTGATGGAAAGATCTGGAATTGGAGGGGAGCCACAAACATTCTTCCACCCAGCATTCCCCCAAGTCTCCAAATAAAAATGGTTCCTCACTTGTGTGGGTGGGCCTAGTGTCCGTGACAGGAAACGCCCCAAAACACAATGTGGCAAATCACATTTTTCCAATGAAAACTGATGTGTTTTTTTAAAAGTGCCTACAGGTGGATTTTGGCCTCTAGCTCAGCCGGCACTTAGGGAATTCTAGCAGACCTATACATTTTTAGAAACTAGACACCTAGAGAAATCCAGGATGGGGTGACTTGTGGGGCTCTCACTGGGTTCTGTTACCCAGAATCCTTTCCAAACCTCACAATGTAGCCAAAAAAGCACCCTTTCCCACATTTCAGCAGTGCAAAGTTCTTTAATCAGAGGGGAGTCACAAACTGCTGTCCACAAAGCATTCCCCCAAGTCTCCCGATATAAATGGCACCTCACTTGTATGGGTATACCTAGTGTCCGCAACAGAGAAGGGCCCAAAACACAACATGGACACATCAAAATTATCTATTACAAAACTATGTTTTTTTGCAAGGGGGGGCAGCTGCGTTTTTGTGGGCTTGGCAGCCATCTAGGGAAAGCTACCAAACCCAGACATTTCTGAAAACTAGACACCCAAAGGAGTCCAGGGATGTGTGACTTGCATGGATCCTCCTGCATTTTCTTACCCAGAATCCCCTTCAAACCTCAAATGTAGCTAAAAAATCAAATTTCCTCACATTTCTGTATGGGATCAATGCACCAACACACATTTTCTACCACCCAGCGTTCCCCTTGGTCTCTTGATAAAAATGATACCTCACTTGAGTAGGTGGGCCAAGTCCCTGTGACAGGGAAGGGCCAAAAACATGCAGAAATTGAGGGGAAACCAAAGCAGGTCCAAAAGGGCAGTTTTTTTCCCAAATGTTTTTAGGCTTACAAGTGAGGCAGAATTTTTATCGGTATAGATGCAACAATGTTGGGTGGTAGAAATTTTGTGGATTCTTGCGGATTCTAGAAGGTTCCATCACAATAATGTAGGGAAAATGCGTGTTTTCAAGCAAAATTGGAGGTTTTGTTGGCAACACAATGGGCCTTTGGAAACAAGAACATTTGACAGTCTTTGTTGCTTCCTCCCTCGAGTCCTCATGCGAAGTGACACCTTCATCACTCTGACCACACCTTTTACCTCCTGACAAAGAAATATTAACATCCGTGCCTAGCATAGAATCATCCTCTTCCAAATCCTTCAAACAAGTATCTAGATAAATCTTCGCTTGCTGAGCAGTAATCGGTATAACTCTGTTTTTATTCCACCACCCTTTACCAGAAAGTAACACAGCACTCTTACCAACTTTCAATACTTTTCTAGGTACATAGAATTTTGATTCTCCTTTCAAGACTTTAGTGGATTTTTTTAAAATGACCCAACCACCTTCTTTGAATTCAAATTCTTTCACATGTTTTGTCTAGTCAAAGTATTTTTTTGTACCCATTGCTTTTCTTCAACCCTTGTTTTGCTATTGTTCTTAGACAAAAACTCACATTCCTCTCCTTTACACAACCAATTTGGAACAAACTTCACATTAGGCTTGCGACCTCTGAGTAATGAAAAAGGCGAAACATCTGTAGTAGTGTGAGGTGTGGTATGATACACCCACAATTTTTCTTTCAAATAACTCAAAACATTCATACCAGAAGATAGCGCAGTCTGAATTCCTTCTTTTAAAAAATGATTTGCCCTTTCAACAAGTCCATTGGCAGCAGGACTATACAGAGGAACATGGAAAAGTTTAACATCATGTAAGAACAAAAATTGTTGTAGATCCTTTGACATAAAATGTGAGCCGTTGTCTGTGACTAGCTCTTTAGGCGCACTTTCTAAAGAAAAAACTTTAATAAGGAAGGTAATAACATTTCTAGTTTGAGTTAATCAAATAAAACCAACAAATATTGATTTCCTTGAGGCTACAATTGAAAAGGTCCTGAAAAGTACATCACAACTTTGTGCCAAGCACCTTTTGGTAATGTAACAGGTGTCAATGGTTCTCCTCAGGTCACCCAACGTTTGTCAGACACTACACATTGAGGACAAACATCAATAAATGATCTCACTTCTGAATGCATTTTAGGCCACTAATAAAACTGTCTCAACCTCTTACAAGTGGCCGAAAACCCTAAATGACCTAAATGTGCTATCTCCACAGTCTTGGATAAACAAACCCACGACACGGAGCTGAACGGAAGGTCAGGCTTGTCCGGTGAACCGCTCTCAGGAAGACGCTTGCACCATGACAACCTCCAACCTTCCAGGACGGCACTATGTCATGGGAAGAAATCAATGTTAAAGAAACACAACACATCTAATACAATACTACAGTCTGGTAGGTTTTTCTAGGTGGCAGCGTATCAAAGTCCAAAAAGTGCAGCCGCTCATTATTCCAAGTGGACGATATTGGGAATTGGCCAAGCTCTCTTGCCCATATGTAAAGTCAAAACCCAAAAGAGTCAAATGTCCTCATGCCTGCCATTGGGATGAGATGCTTTAGTTTGCAGGGGGGGGGGGGGGGCGAAAGACTGTTGCCCCCTTCAGTTGGGGTGGGGGCATAATTTTGCCCACAGTGGTTGGCAGCCCCCACCTCTCTATTTTATTTTATAAAATTCCCTGGCATCTACTAGGATTTCTGCCCCCCCTCCCCCCTGGATGCGGATCAGGGGTAATTACCCATTCTGCCCCTGGGAAGAACAACGTTTTCCTCTTTTTTTAAAACAATTCTTCCCTGGTGTCTAGTGGGCTTTCTGCACACTTGGGGGCATACGGGCCTTACAAAAATAGGCCAATCTGTCCCCAAGGGAGACAGAAATGTCCAAAATGAATGCCCCCCAAAAGGGCAGCAGCCCTTGCCCAAGGGTCCGCCGCCCAAACAAAACACATACAAAAATCCCTGATGCCTAAGTAGTTTCTGCCCCCCTTGAGGGCAGATAGGCCTGATAAAAATAGGCTGATCTGCCCCACAAGGGGGAAGAAATGGCCAACAGTATTGCACTCCCATTGGGAGCGACCCTTACCCAAGGGTCCGCCCCCCCCCCCAAACAGAACAAACACACACACAATGATCTGTGGTGCCTAAGTGGTATCTGCCCCTTTTGAGGGCAGATAGGCCTAATACAAATAGGCCGATCTGCATAAATGGCCATCAGTAATGTGCCCCCATGGGGAGCCACCCTTTCCCAAGGGGCCACCCCCCCAAACAAAACACACACAACAATCCCTGGTGCCTAAGTGGTTTCTTCCCCTCTTGGAAGTAGATAAGCCTAATAGAAATAGGCTGATCTGCCCCCAAAGGGGGCAGAAAAGACCAACTGTAATGTGCCCCATAAGGGGAGCAACCCTGACCAAGATGCACCCCCCCAAAGAAAACACACACACAATAATCCCTGGTGCCAAAGTGGTTTCTGCCCCCCGTGGGGGCAGATTGGCCTAATAAAATTAGACTGATCTGCCCCAAGGGGAGGCAGAAATGACCTAAAGTATAATGTCCCCATGGGGAGGGCCCCTTGCCTAAAGGACAGTTCCCCTTATGTTAATAAACAAAATAATATATCCCTGGTGCTTCTGCTGTCATCCCTCATGGTGGGGGGGATGGGTGGGTGGCCCACGGGGAAGCGCTAACCGTTACATCTGTGGCACAAAAGGGGTTAAGAACTGCTTCTTCATCCGCTTCCTCTTCCTCCTCTAATCCCTCAGAAGCCTACTATTTTCTGATGGTGCAAGGGTGCCTGCATTGGTGGTAGGCAGTAAGTTATGCCCCGGGGCTGGCTGAAAGGACAGGAATGCAACTTATCTCATAATTATGGTGCATTCCTGACCATTTGAATTAGTGTAGGGCAGCGCAGCAAAAAAACTTGCTTTAATGCACGACACCAGTTCATTGTAAATATTCCCCTTTGTGTCTATTACTTAGTAACAATGCGTATACATTTAAAAAAGAAACTACACCTGCGTGAAATCTTCACCTTGTCTCTATGAAGTGCTTGCTTTGAAATTATGTGGTGGACATACTATTCCCCAAATGAAATGTCTCAGTGCTCCTCTCCCAGATATTACACTTTCAAATGGCTAAATTCAGAAAACGGTTCTTGCCACAAAGTAGCATTTTTACACAAATGCATGCCAATTAAGATCTCTAAAACTGCCTTTTGAATTAAGAACTTGGTTCCTCCTGATATTTGGAGGGATTCTTCTTTGGGTGAATTATTATGAATTACTTTCTCCCAACTCCCACAACAGAAGAAGGGAATACTGAGACATCTGTGCTCCAGATGTCTGATATATTACCCATCACAGAGGCATTAATGACACCCACAGGAGAAACAGTGACCCTTCTTTCATGAGTACTGGATCTTCTGCAGATGTCTCAGGGCAATCTGGGGTTGTTGCACTCTGGCTGAAACAATGACAACTGTCTTTCTCTGGTGTCCTGTGGCTTTTCCTTGATGTCCTGTGGCTTTACCTGGTTGTTGGGCCCAAAACTCTACAACCCTTAAAAACTTGACTCTCAACTCAAAACAACTGAAGAGACCACCCAGGTCACACTGTTGATCTTGCTATTGAGAAAAATCACGGAATGCTTCTAGCAATTCGTTGTTGCACCAAGATGTCCAGGAGTTGCTTCTTCTTGTGGAACATAAACTGCCCAACATAGCTCAGAGGTTTTGTAGCATGGCGTCATCACAATGTTTTTTTGCTAATTTTGTTTTTTGGGGCATTGCCAGTTTCGTTTTGTGAGGCTCCATAGACAGGGCAGTGGCATTTAAGAGTTCCCAATGCAAGCACCTCCAACTCCCTTTCATAAATCAGTGGGCTCTCATCTTTAAGGTGGTCATAAGGCAGCTCTTCTAGGCAGGATGCCGAAATTCCATGTTTCCCTGATAAAGCGAAGTCAATGAGAATCCTTATACACAAACTATGGGGGTCTGCCTCAAAGGTATACCAAGTTACAGATATAGATTGTATATTTCACATTTTGAGGTCTGAGGCCATGCGCATTTGTGCATTCCTCGCAGGCTGGTCAAGCAACAATCTTTGGGGCATATTTAAGAGCCCCTAGTGCCACCTTAGCGCTGCCATAACGCCATTTGTTTTTATGCTAAGGCGGCGTCAAAGTGGCATTTCCCCGCTTCATATTTACAAGGTGGCGCAATTCATGCATTGTGACACTTTGTAAACCCTAGCGCCACATTATGCCTGCGCCAGGCATAATGTATGCAGGGGGGCATTCCTCCATTAGGGGGATGAAAAATTGGTGCAAGGAAATCTAAGAGAGAGCCAGCAACATGGGGAAGTTGGGGGAAAGGTGGACCATACTTTCCAGAGTCATACGGAGAATCTTTTTCATCCCATTTGAGAAGCTCAGATTCCACTCACTGGAATGGCTGACATTAAGCCAAGTGATAAGGATGCGCCTCCTCCAGAAAGGCTGAGGTTGTTCCATTCAAGAGGCCAGTACCAAACAAAATGAGATGTCTTCCTTCAAAGAGGCTGAGATTCCTTCTTCTGGTGAATAATAAAAAATAGAATGAGATACCTCCCATTAGATGTTCATATGTTGGAATATTGATGAGAAGATTTATTGTCCTGCCAAAATATAGTGATCAAAATCTTGACTACTATTTTTAACTTAACATTTACCTATATGTTCATATCTTCAAAAGGTGGCATGGACAACATAGAGGCCAGGACGGACGCTTACAAAAAAGGTCCGCTTCAGGCCTGACAATAATCTTACCTAAATCATCCCATCCAGTCACCCAACAGCACCTGAGATAGCCCGAGAGTGCCCTGCCGGTGCTCAAAGTCCAAAAGCTCTCTCTAACACCTACTGGGGACAAGGTGTGGGGGCAGACTGCACCTGGGTGTTGATCTGCATGAGCGGCCGAGCTGCCCGATGAGGAGCCGCCTGAGTGACACTTGCTGACACTTACTGTACAGATGAGGTCGGGGTACCTGGGTGACATCGATTGAGGTAGGGAGACGCAGGTCACTCCCCAGACCACCCGATTGGCCCTGGGGCGGAACAAGCTTGCCAGAAGAACGTGTGTGAGCCATGCTGCCGCGGACCTGTGGACCTCCAGCTGCTGTGTTCTCAATACAGGACTTTTCATGCTTATTGGCCCTGTGGGAATCGAGGCCACAAGCAGAGAGACTGGACTACCACCAGAGCACTCGTGGAGCCTTGCAGAACTCCGGAGCGGTGGCGTTGGGAGACACGGTGAGGTAGGGCAATGATTGCGCCAAGAGTCAGCCTAAATTCCTACGCTGGCCCATCCCGCCCTCTCATATCTTTTGGACCCTAGACCTCGCCTCCCCGCCAATGGCCACAGCAGACATAACCTGAGGGTGACATGGCCAGTGTTTTTCCATAGGGAGGCGTGGAGCTCCTGCAGATGCAGATTACCCCCAAGCCAAGTTAACGGGAAAACAGTGTGTTCTGCCCTCCTTGGAGGACATATTTAGGAAAATTATGAACTGGTAAAGGCTCTCGACCAGATAAATAATTGATGCCATCAACCCCCCCCCCAACCACATGACTTGACTGTGACAGTGCTTTTCACTGGCGCAAGGGTGGGAGTCACATCTAACAGCATGTACAAATATCGTAAAAGGGGAGGGGTACCTCTGTGATAGTCCAAAGTAACCTAACTCAGACAAAACCGAGATCCTCCTCTTGGGACCATGCCCGTCAGCTTGGGATGACTCCTGGTGGCCCTCTACACTCCCCATGCCCCCCCACCCCTACAAACCATGCTAGAAACCTCGGCGTCATCCTCGACTCAATGCTCTTCATGACCAGACAGATCAACTCTGTCGCCTCTAACTGCTACCACACGCTCCGACTCCTCTGAAAGATTTTCAAATGGATACCAACTAACTGCTAGAAAACCGTGACACACACCGTAATCACAAGCAAACTCAGCCTCAGCAACGTCCACTATGCTGGAACTTCCAAGAAGAACATTAACAAGCTGCAACAAATTCAGAACGCCGCTGCCAGACTCGTCCTAGACATTCCCCGCTGAGGACACCTGAAGAACCTCCACTGGCTCACTGTCGAGAAGACTATCAACTTCAAACTCATCGTACATGCCTATAGAGCCCTCCACAACAAAAGACCCATCTATCTCAACCACTGCATCACGTGGTACTCCTCTTCCAGACCTCACCGCTCGTCTCAACAGTCGCTCGCCAATATACTCGGCATAAAGAAGTCCTCAGCTGTAGAAAGATCATTCTCATACCTGGCAGCCAAAGGTTGTTACACTTTACCACCACACCTCAGACAGTTGCCATCACTGCCTCAGTTCAAGAAGGATCTCAAGACCTGGTTCTTCAAATGATCTCTGGGGACCCTCCTTAGTGCCTTGAGATTCTATGGGTGAGTAGCGCACTTTAGAAATCATTGATTGATTGATTAAAGGATCTGTGGGGCCCCACTGCTCATTTCTGCAAGACCAAGCCCAAGCCTCCGCTCTCAACTGTGTTGCCTTTCAGTGGACTCATGTTGTTGTCACTCTCCTCTCCACTATAGCCACCATCCAGGGTCAGTGGTGCTACTCAGCAGCGATACACATGTGTTGCCATTGCATGGTGTATGAGACAGGCATCCTGTGCTGGGGACCCTATCAAGGGTCCACTTTCTCTGACTCCAGGCTTCCAATGTCCACTGCACAGGTATCTACCACCATCTGCACTTTCAGTGTTAACACGGTCCGCCACTTTATGGCAAGATGGTAAAGCCTGAAATTGTAAAAACCTCACCAAATGAGTGTGAGGAGTCGAAGCCTTGCTTAGCACCTAATTCCCTTCAGCAGCTGGAAGCCACTCTCCACATGCACTCCACCCAGTTTGAAATGGTCCTACAGGCTAAACTAGACACCAAGACCTAACTAGAAGTCAAAATTGACACAGCGTCACAAGATGTTAACCTCCTGCGAGCTGACCATCATAAATTGACCAACAAAGTAGAGGAAAATGAGTCATCCCTAGTCGCCTTGTGACCCACTGTCCAGGAGCTGCAGGCACAAGTGAAACACCAGAGCGCAAAAGTGGTTTCTTTGCATTGGAGGGCAGAGGTCACAGAGGGGATTTTCAAGATGCAACAATGTCCATTTCATAGGCTTCCCCAAATGAGAAGAGGGCCCAAGTGCAAAACCTTTTATTGAGAAATGGTTGATGGATAATGTGCTTGTCAATAGAGTGCCAATTTGTTTCCCGATTAAATGGGCACCGAGGATTCCAGGCAGGTCACCCTCCCCTGGCGCCGCTCCAAGACCGTTAATTGTCCACCTCCTCAGCTATCAGGACCATAACTTGATACTCAAGCCCAGGGGCCTTGGAGATTTGAAGATGCCTCCATTAAGGCCTACCCCAACTTTACTGCAGAAGGACAGCAGCTGCAGAGCTCTTACACCAAGGTCAAGCAGCATCTCCGTGACCACAACATTAAAAATGCTCTATTCCTTGAAAAAGCCTGTGTAGTGGATGGCGAGAAGACCCATATATATGCCTCACTGGAGGATGTCTGGACATGTCTACACACCTACCGTATAGCCCAACCTCTGCCGGGGAATGCTGTGACTGGAGAGAGGCTGACTACTTACCCCGCTGCCACCAGCGCAACATGTCTGGAGCAAAACCTAGCAAGACTCAAGCAGCGGAGGGAAGGGCTAAGGTTCTACTGGAAACCACTTAATATACCACAAACTCCTTCACAGTTCTTCAAACACTGGCTTCGATGCGGGGAGATCCCAGGCCTCCTCTGCAGACACTTCCAAAGGGCCAGTAGGCACCCCACTCATGGCTGATGATCTCTGATGGATACCCTATCACCTCTGAACCCGTAACTTTGGTTACAGGTGACCAAAACCTCAGCAGGTGCAGCATGTCTTGCTATTCATGTGGTTCTTCAGTGACACTTGGACGGGTCACCACTGGTGATGGTATGGGTATAAGCACCCAACTCAAGCCATGGAGAATTCCTGGCTACCTGCCTATGGGGGGGAGGTGACTTTAACTGTGCCATTGACATAGACCTTAACTGATCTCATCCACCATTGCCAGGAGCCCAGAGTAGAAGGGTGGCTCAGGGGTTTGGCTCCTGGCCCGTGGCTCATGGACAAAAGCTCCATGATCTGAGGTGCATTGGTCACCCTATGGTGCAAGAGTACTCCTTTTATTCTCTGGTCCATGATCTCCACACTAGTATCCATTTGTTTCTCAGAACTGCACAGAATGGCACAGCTGGAACAGATAGTTGTGAGGGTGGAATACCTGGCCTGCAACCTGTCCTACCACTGCCCACTACAAATGGAAATGTAGTAGGTCAGGCACCCCACACGCATTCGCATGTAGCGCCTGCAGACTGAGGCGCTCTCCCATCCTCCATTTCGGGAGGAGCTATTGGCATGCATTGCACAATATTTTGAGCAAAATAGATATACCACGTCCTCCATGCCACAGAGTGTGACGTGCACAAGATGGTAGTGAGGGGTAACCACTCTGTCCCTTAAAAAGTAGGCGATAGCAAAGATGCTCATACTTCCTAGGCTGCTGTATTTGTTCGCTGCACTACCAGTAAGGTCTCCAGTTCTTTTTTTTATGAACCACATGGATTAATGTTAGCACTGGTGTGGAGGAGGGACCAGCGCCACGTAGCTATGATTACATTACAGAACCTGCTTGAGAGGGGCAGTTTATGTATGCCTAACTTTGCGTTACACCATGCTGCTGCACAATTGCAGTGGCCCCTATGATGGCTTAGTGATTCCCTGAGCGCGGACAGAACATATATGCCAGCAAGATTAGGCCCAATCACTGTGTACACTTGGCTGTCAGACCGTGTGTGGCCCCTCATTAAGGGAACCAATTTGAAGACCACAGCCTGCATATGTTGGCGCTGATTCATACAGGGAATATACCTAGTCCTGCCTTACTCTCCACTGATCCCTGTGACCCATGTACAGGGCGTTTGAGCCCTGGCCGTGCGCCACGATATGGCCCCATGGACCGCAGCAGAATTAGTGACATTTGGGGACTTATACAATGATGGGTCCTTTATGTTGTATGAGGTCATTATGGAGACCTACACTGTAGGCCCAGGGCAATTCTTAACATATCATGCCATTTGCCAAGTTGTGCGTGACACCTGGAAAGTAGATGAAGTAGACTAATGTCGGCCACCCTTTATGTGCTACTAATGGGAGTAGGTCAAATGCAAGCCATTTCCCTGTTGTATGAAACCCTCACTGCCAGTGCTCACACTGGAATGTAGGGAGAGCTTCATCATTGGAATGTGGTCCTCCATAGTCCCCTCCCTCAAAGGTCATGAATAAAAGCCCTTCAACAAGTAAAGGAGGCCTTGCGTAACCCTAGATTCTGATTCACTCAATTTAATTATGTACATCAAGCATATCTGTCTCCCCAGCATAGTAAGCATATGTTCTCCTCGACGGCTCTGGAATACCTGTGCTGTGGATGGCAGGAGGTGGGGTTTTACCATATGGTGTGGGACTGTCCCACCCTGCAATGCACCTTAAGAGATAACCGCGATGACTGTGGACACATCAGTTCATATCTTAACTCCCACCCCAAGTCCCGCCTCCCTGAGCTCCTCCCTAAATCCAAAGGGGACAAACATATCCATAGGCTTGTTGACCTGGCATTTGTCTTGTTTAAACGGCTTATAGCAAACTAGTGGACTCACCATTCTGCCCTTCCAGATCCTCATTGTGTATACATGGGTGCATAACACAAGTGCAACAACTCCTGTCAATATCAATTGACTAATGTATAATATGCATGTCATCCTCACTGTCATGTGTGTACTGTGTAATTCTCTCAGCTGAATATGCAACTTTCCTTGTTACCTCTCCCTTCTCTCTCTCCCTCCATGGCTCTGCATACATTGTATTTATTGTTTTTGTAAACCAATAAAAATAGATTTAAAACATGTTCATACCTTCAAGATATGTAAATGTAGTGTTAAGAATATTTTTACCATCCATAACCACCTATCTAAGTATTTCATGAAATTATTCTTTACTCCTTATTACATACCTTTACGAGATTTATATGTTCAAGGTATGTATATGAGGAGCATAGACTAGTAAATCTATACTCACTTTTATATATTACCTTCACGATATTCTAGTTGATGTTTTACATTCAATGTTTTGGCAGGACAATATAAAAAACCCAATAGTCTTGTAGAAGACTGTAAATATAAGCTGCTTCAAGCTCAACTCAGAGAAGACTGAAATCCTCTTTTTGGCACTAAAACAGTCCCCGATTCCAGCTTTTGGTGGCCTTCAGAAATGGATCCCTGTCACTCTCTTCCGACACTAGTAGTAAGAAACCTCTGGTGAAGTTTGACTCAGACCTTACCTTTGAGCGCCAAACCAAGGCACTATCTGCCACCTGCTTCCCTACCCTTAAATCTCTAAGAAGGATGCTACCTCTTTATCCCATTGCAGTTCTACAAGACAATTGTGCATGCCTTGATCACCTCCAGGTTGGATTACACCAACAGCTTGTTTCTGGGCCTGCCTGCTTTCCTAGTACAGATTATTCAAATTATTCAGAATGCTGCTGCCTGCCTAATGCCCTGCTAATTCCTAAGATCCCACCCCCAGACTGCAGTTTCTGGCCATTTACAGCATCTACACTGGCTTCCAGTGAAAATAGGATATGTTTCAGGGCACTTATCTTTGCTTGCAGGGCCTACTACCTTAAAGAGCCTCTTTATCTTGGGTGCCGCTTGAAGCCTTATATGTCTAGGAGAGATCACTTAGATTCAACAAAATCAAACTCTTACCAAATGCCTGTGCATTCACAAGACCAGAAGAGGAGGTAGATCATTTGTTTTTCTGGCCTCAAAGCTCTGGAACGCTCTTCCTCCCGACCTGCAAAATAGCCTGTACGAAAGCATATTTAGAAAGAGCTTAAAAATGTTACTCTTTGGCCCCTGCCTACATGTCATTTAGACTCTCCTCCACTAGGCTTCATGTGGGTGTTCTTTCTGCTAACTCTGGGATGCCTCTTTGGAGGTATCTGTACACACTACAAATGCATTGTATTGTATTGAATGGATGATGTCAAAGAGGATGTGTGAATATACTGAGCCAGAGTCATCTACAATCTATCTCAACAGCTGCTTCCCAGCATGATGGGGATGTAAGCCGTCCTCCACTGAGTCCAGCAACAAGGGTTGCTCCACACTTATAAGTGATTTGTAAAAATATTCTACAGAGTGTGTGATGACAAGACTAAGCCTGTGAAACTGCACTGTTTATTCCCTCTCTCAGAGGACCAAAGTATGCTTCTCAAGTAGCTTTTTCAGTTAGCTTTTAGGTAGAGTCATTCTCCAGTGAAAGCATGCTTCAGAAAGCCCAGTACTTTTCAGATTTACCCTATGCTGGCTCAAGGATGTTTCTTGTGAGGGTGTTAAACTTTGTGGAAAGTGGAAAGGCAGATGTAGAGAAAAGCCTTCAGAATCATGATAATGTATGGGGCTTTTAGACATTTAGGCTAGCATGTGTACACCTGATAGACTGCTGGAGAGAATGGGTTTGGTCATGGTTCTGTGTGCGGGGAGCACTTTGTGAACCAAGTCACCAAAAATGTCCTCTTCACCATGCAATCATTTGGGCACAGTTTCCCACACTAAGGTTTTTCACAAAAGATACAGTTTACCATTGCCCTAGGACTGTCCCATATGAATAATTCAAAGGGGGTTGGGGGCATCACTTTACCTACTGAGAGGAGCACAAAAACGCAGTACCTGGCAATTACCACACCTATGGTTATACAATCAGCGTTTTAGGCATCAAGTGTGCATGGCTTTTCCTTTCAGGCACTCCGCATTACCCACAACCTCTTCAAAGCACTGGACCATTGTTTAACCAAGTGGAACATCAGCAATACATGCCGAATAAAAACCTGCACTGTAGACTGCCACCTCTACTGACGATCCGGTACTTCAAGACACACATTGGTGGAACCTTTGTGTCTTTACAGACAGCAAAGCTTTAGATCTCCCTCCCAACAAAGATAAGAAACATCCAAGATCATCTGGAATTCAGGAAGACGATAAAGACCTGGTGTTTGCCCAACAAATGACTCCGTACTCTAAAGTATTCCTAGTTTGTATCCACCCCACAAAGAATCAGTCACCCAAACAATGACGGAAGACATCAGCGTAGGCAAATGTATCACTCATTCCACTTCATTAGGAAGTTCAGCAATGAGACTGCCCTGACAATGTAAGACTATCCTTCTGGTCATCACAAACTATACAAAAATATTTCCTCATCATGGCTATGAGGTGACATACAAATGCAACTACAATACAATACAATCAGTGTAGAGGGGGTATAGTCCTCTCTACGTCGTATCTTCTAAGGTGTGTGGCATAGATTAACTCAGATCCCCCTAAAATGGATTATAAAGTAAACTTATGTTGTACTTCCAGACCATGTTTGGTACGGTATTTTGAATTATGAGTGACGTGTTACTTCAGCAAACAGCGTTTTAGTTAGTGTTGAAATAAAAGCATGAAATGAGGCACTTTAAGCTGGGTACTAGGTGGGGACCAAGTGACAGGCAATTAGGAAACAGAGTCCTTGACACAGCTTATGAGGGAATAAATAGCTGAATTTTCCATGGGAGGAATAAAAGCACCTCCAATGGGAGAAATCTCAGTTGCTCCAGTGGGAGAAATCTCAAACTTTCCATTGGGACAAGTTTCAGCTTCTCTAAAATGCAAACGTTGCGTCTCTCCAAAAGGAAGAATTTCAGAATCAACAATAAGAAACATCTCAGTCTTTCCAAAAGCATGAATCAATGCCTGTATGATGAAAACCATCTCAAAGTCTCCAATGAGAAAAATCATAGATGCTACTATATTTGGAATAGTAACATCTCCAATAAAAGTAATTCTAGACACTTCAGTGGAACAACCTTAGCCGAGGGGGAGAGAGAGAGAGAGAGAGAGAGAGAGACAGGGGGGAAATGTAAGGCCTGATATGGAATTTGGCAGATGCAAACAGGATGTCTGTTTACCCCTCTGTTGTTTGCAGGTATGTCTGTCCTATTTAGAGTGTGGCAGTTTGACAGACAAAAGTCTGTAATCTGTTTTAGGCTCCCACCACAATTATCCTACTCCACTGACTGCAAAGTATCCTAAACATAATGGGGGGGGGCAGAAAGTCACTATTCCATCCGCGGTATTTAGAGTATAATTTCTATCAACCAAAACTGTGCCCACAATAACCACAAAATATACTCTATCAACATGTCCCTGCAACCCCAAGCCCTGCGACTTTATCTGGCTATGATGGATGAAGAAGCAACACAATGCAAAACAAATTTGAAATTAAGTAGAATTTGTAACTACTAGAAATGCACTCTGTTAACTATGTTAACTACAACTGGTACTAAAATTAAGTTTATGTACACCAGCCCATATGGAACATCAATTTACTCTGTCTTCCTGTTTGTGAACATGCCTAACACTACATACCCATTTTATTTACTCACTTACTACAATGGTACGTCCCCCAGTACTTCAAATCAGTAAGTGAATGCATATTTTAAAACCTACATGTCCAGACAAACATAACTCTCTAACTAAGTTCTTTCTTTTTTTTAAACATATGTGTCTACCAGTAATAACTCTAAATAGAATTGCTTAACATAAATCAAAAAACTGTTCCAATACTACCTTTGATTATGGTTTCATCAATTACTACATACTCCAAAATCATATATTGCAACCATGTACCAAAAGTAGACATTTCCGCAACCCAATCACTGCTATGTTCTGTCTTTAGCACATAGGGGGTCATTCTGACCCTGGCGGTCTTGGACCGCCAGGGCCAACGATCGCGGAAGCACCGCCAACAGGCTGGCGGTGCTTCCTGGGCCATTCTGACCGCGGCGGTAAAGCCGCGGTCAGAAAAGGGGAACCGGCGGTTTCCCGCCGGTTTACCCCTGGCCCAGGGAATCCTCCATGGCGGCCCTGCTTGCAGCGCCGCCATGGGGATTCCGACCCCCTTCCTGCCATCCCGTTCCTGGCGGTTTTTACCGCCAGGAACAGGATGGCGGGAACGGGTGTCGTGGGGCCCCTGGGGGCCCCTGCAATGCCCATGCCACTGGCATGGGCAGTGCAGGGGCCCCCTAACAGGGCCCCATAATGATTTTCAGTGTCTGCAAAGCAGACACTGAAAATCGCGACGGGTGCCACTGCACCCGTCGCCCCCCAGCAACTCCGCCGGCTCCATTCGGAGCCGGCTTCATCGTTGCTGGGTCTTTCCCGCTGGGCGGGCGGGCAGCCTTTTGGCGGTCGCCCGCCCGCCCAGCGGGAAAGTCAGAATGTCCGCCGCGGTCATTTGACCGCGGTGCGGTCTTTTGGCGGTCTCCGCCCGGCGGGCAGCGCCCGCCGCCCGCCGGGGTCGGAATGACCCCCATAGTGTTAAGGGCAGAACACAGTCACATACCAGATATTGTACTCATGTACTCAAGCTAGGTGTATGTATACATAATGTATGATGTGTACTCTCAGTGACCCACAATATCTCAGTATATTCCTGCATTTTAACACAAGAATAAAAAAGTTAGGTTTCACACACTCCCACTCTGAAAGCCACACACATTAGTACTTTGTAACAACTTCCTTTAACACATGTTAGAAAGGGAATGCACTGCAGCTCCTAAAATACAACTCATAGGAAATCAAAAGACCTGAAAACTGAAGTAAAATGTTAACATGAAAAACAGACTGTAACACATAATCTCATTTGGTAAACATTATAACCTGCTCAAAAATAAACTATATCTAAAAGTAAACAACAGAAACAAAGGGTTGAACTATAACGTTTTGTAAAGAGAAAATAAAAAAGTAACACCAAAATCCTCATCCTCTGGGTGAACCAGTCTTTCACCAAAATATAATCCAAATTAAAGTACTGGTGTGGTGTTCTATCACAGTCTTTTATGCTGGCTCAGTGCCGTCACCTGGCCCCCACATCTTTGCAGTAGTGTACTCCTCATGGGTCTCTCTGTACACCCAGAGCAGATAAAAGTTTGTACATTTAACTTTTGCAATGGAGTGGGGATTTAAAGTTTTTCTGTTGGTGGGGGTTGGGACCAGGGGTTTCTGGAGAGGAATGCTTGCCAGAATGGTGAGCTTTAGGGGTATGGGATTGTTTTGGGGTATGGCGTTGTAGGAAGCCTGCTCTGTATCTACTATATCAAAATGAGCTATAGTGTGCACAGAGTCCAGGGGTTCCCCAAGAGGCTTGACAGAGGCAATAATAGATAATACTAATGCTCTATTTGTGGTAGTTTGGTTGAGCAGTTAGGCTTATCAGATAGTGGTGTTAAGCATTTGTTGAAAACACACACTCAGGCCCTCATTACAAACCTGTCGGTTTTAAAATGGCGGTAACATCGCCAACAGGCTGGTGATAAAAAAATGGAATCATGACCATAGCGAAAACCGCCAACACATATAGCCACTTTAACATTCCGACTGCCACGGGGTAGCAACAAACACCGTGGCGGTAACCTCCAACAGCCAGGCGGAAGACGATGTAACGCCCACTCCATTACAACCCATCCATCCTCCAGATTTTCCAGGGTGGTACCAACGCCATCAAAAGCATGGCGGAAACAGTACTCTGAAGGGAAACGACTCACTTCTCGACACTCAAGGAAGAACCAGGACGCCATGAAGCTCGAGCTGCAGGTTTTCCCCATGCTGGTGTATCTTCTCATACACCAGGAGCATGAACGCCGGTGACAACGACCACGGTGAGTACTGCACCTAGCACACAGGGGAGGGGGGAGGAAAAAGGGAGTGACACACACACGCAACACCCCCACCCCCACCCTCACTCACAACACCATACACACAAACACATGCTACAACATTACATATACACCCCGTAACCCTCTGAAATAACGCAAGGACAAAAGGAATGGAGTCAAATGAGTGTAATATTAGTAATACTTGGAAATATATTCGGAAGAAAAAACAGTATGTACAATATATACAATATATACAAAATGCGGGACAATGCCCACTCAAAAATAGTCCGTGGCCCACTGGCCCAAAACATATAGGCCAAGCCCACACTTGACTCTTGTCTCAATACGGAGAGAACGCTGCAGGGGCATCAGGTCAAAAACACAGGCACCTCAGTGGAACGGGGAATGGGGGGCACATCAGCCGAAAGATGGTACAACTGCTTGGTCCTGGGTAGTACAAGGATACAGTCTCTAAAGTGGGTGGTTTGCCCACTGCTTGGTCCTGGGGAGTACAAGGCCACAGTCTCTCAAGTGGGTGGTTTGCCCACTGCTTGGTCCTGGGGAGTGCACAGCCACAGTCTCTCTAGTGGATGCCTTCTTCCACTGGTTCTGGAGGGGGCCTTGTGCCCAGTGTGCTTCATCCTGGCAAGGACGGGCTGAGTGGATACCTTCTTCCACTGATTCTACAGGGGACCTTGTGCCCAGTGTGCTTCATCTTGGCAAGGATGGGCTGAGTGGATGCCTTCTTCCACTGGTTCTGGAGGGGACCTTGTGCCCAGTGTGCTTCATCCTGGCAAGGATTCGCTGAGAGGATGCCTTCTTCCACTGGTTCTGGAAGGGGCCTTGTGCCCAGTGTGCTTCATCCTGGCAAGGATGCGCTGAGTGGATGCCTTCTTCCACTGGTTCTGGAGGGGGCCTTGTGCCCAGTGTGCTTCATCCTGGCCAGGAGGGGCTGAGTGAATGCCTTCTTCCACTGGTTTTGGAGGGGGCTTTACACCCAATGATGCAGATGTTTTGGAGTGCAAGGTCACAGTCTCTTACCTGGGTGTCACAACAACAGTTTTTGCAGGGGCCAGGACGCACTGCAGCCCATGAAGTCACCACTACGCACAGCTCTCTGGCGGTGACAGCTGCTCAGTGAATCGCAGTTGCGCTGCAGGTGGCGGTGCTGGCTGTGGTGCAGGTGGCAGTGCTTGCGGTTGTGGTGGTAGCCTCCAGGTCTTTACCTGCAGCCTCAGACGGCTGCCCACTGGGGCTGCTGCTGCTGGCAGTGGTGCTGCTTGCGGCTGGGCAGGTGGAGGTGCTGGCCGCGGTGCAGGTGGAGGTGCTGGCGGTTGTGGTGGTAGCCTCCAGGCCTTCACCTGCAGCCTCGGACGGCTGAAATGCCATGGCTGGTGTTCTGTGCCCCTTCCTGCCCTTGGCACACAGACACAGTGGGAGAGGACACAGGGGACGTGTGCATGGATGTGGGGGTGGTGACTGTCAGTGAGGGGCGTGTACTGATAGGCGTGCTGGTGATGGAGGTAGTGGATGAGGATGTAGTGCATGCAGGTGTGAGAGGAGACACTACTTGAAGGGAGGTGGAGAACGAGGAGGAGGGGGACACAGTGGAGGCAGTGGATGTTGGTGTGTCTGCATGGGGATGGTGCTTGTGTGAGTGCCTGTGAGATGAAGTGTGGTGCTTGTGTTTGTCTGAGCTACTTCTGTGTGTTGATTTGGGTGATTGCTGGTCTGAAGGTGTGCTTGGGATAGGTTGAGGGGATTGGGACTGGGTAGAGGAACTTGGGTGGGGGGGCTGGAGATAGGGACAATGGCTGCCATCAGTGCGGAGGCCAGAGCCTGGAATGCTCTCTGTTGGGCCACCACGCCAGAGTGAATGCCCTCCAGGGATGCATTTGTTTGTTGCAAATGCCTTTCAACACCATGGATGGCTTTCAGTATGGTTGACTGCCCAACAGTGAGAGATTTCAGGAGGTCAATAGCCTCCTCACTGAGGGCAGCAGGGCTGACTGGGGCAGGGCCTGAGGTGCCTAGGGCAAAGGAGATGCCCACCCTCCTGGGTGAGCGGGCACGGGAAACACACTGAGGGCATGCTGAGAGGGCGGTGCTGGTACAGGTTGGTGGCTGTACCTGTTGTTGGGTGGGCACAGAGGTGTCCGCCACCGCCAGGGAGCTTCCATCGGAGGAGGAGTCGCTGTCAGTAGTGTCCCCTCCTGTCTTCGTCGTGGTGCTCCCCTCACCCTCCGTCCCACTGGTGCCTTCACCGTCAGTGGATTCGGCCTCCAGGCCCATGTGGGATGCAGTTCCCTCCTTCACCGTTGCCTCTGCTCCTCCACCTGATGATGCTAATGCACACAAGGACAGGGTACAAAACAAAAAGGGGGGGTGGGAGAGACAGAGGATACACTTGGTCAATGCCAGCAACAACACTACCGTTGGCGTACACAACACACAGGGATCAGAACTGTGCACTAGCCCATGCACTACCAGTTACAATGCTAGTCACCAGCCCATGGGGTACATTGCCTAACGCCATGAGCTGCACACCTGAAACCAACAGGACCCTGCCCAGTAGTAGATGCTCACTTACACTATGGGGGTTGGAGTGCTTCAGAGCCTACCCAACAAGGGACCTACCCTGCCAGTTCGCCTCAGCCTAGGGGCACCCACAGCCCACATCCCCCACCCAGGTAAAACCTTAACGCGCGCAAAGTCATGATTCTGAATCTGTACTCACCCCCTTGTGGCTGCTGTGATGCGTCTAGGCGCCTATCCAACTCCAGATAGGCCACCGCCAGGATGCGGAACATCAGGGGGGTCAGGGTACGATGGGCACCCCTTTCTCGTTGGGAGGCCAGCCCCAGCTGGGGCTCTGCCGTCTTCCTTGCCCAGCGGTGCAGGTCCTCCCACCTTTTGCGCCAGTGGGTGCTCCGCCTGTCAAAGACCCTGGGTCCACACCTCCTTGGCGATGGCACGCCAAATACCCTTTTTCTGATGGGCGCTGACTTGCAGAAAAAATACTTTAGAAAAGGTATTATTCATACCGTCCAGACTGTTACACTCATGGCCCACAATATCCCTCCCATCCCCTTACGCACAGGCATTGACCATCATACATGCAGCACTCTGCCCAGGACCCCTCAGCCCCCCCCTACACGAGGCTTAAACACACAGCAATCCCTACATTCATGGCCCACGCATCATGCTCACAGTGTACTCACCTGTTTGTCGGGAAGACCATAGAGTAAAGTGTACTGGTGTAGGACCCCATCCACCAGTCTCTCCAACTCCTCCGAAGTGAAGGCGGGCGCCCTTTCCCCAGACACTCGAGCCATTGTCGCTTCCAGAGACAGGTCACAGCAGCACTTGCAGTGTAGGTCCTCTCCTTTTGAAGGTCAGGTAGCAAGTGAGTGAATAGATAGAAAATGGCAGTCATGTCCGCGGCGATGCGTACCGTCACCGCCCGCGTACATCGCCATTGGCTCCTGGAACCCATAGGGCCCAATAATAACCAATGCGAAGTTGTGCGGCCGTCATCAACCACCGACCGCAACGGCGCAGAATGCCAGCGGAATTACCTCATTTTCACTTGTCTCTCCTCACAGGTCAGGCAGTCGCCATTTCAGGGGGGCAGAGGCCATGACACCTAACTGCATCACAGCAGACATTGGCACATCAACTGGCTCTCAAATTCACATACTGTTTCTGTAAAGGAAGAAATGAATTTTATTTTAACATATGTGTGAATATGACCCTCTGCTCACCGTTTTTCACCCTAGAGTTCAACCGCTGAGGATGAATAGGAGATGGAGACATCCCTGTGTACAAACCCTTGGTGGACCTTGCAACAATGGAGGACAGGCACATTATCCTGACCTACAGACTTGATAGGGCCACAATTCAAGAACTGTGTGTCCAATTGGAGCCAGACCTGATTTCAGCTATCAGCCACCCCACAGGTATCCCCCGTCTAGTGCAGTTCCTGTCAGTGCTCCATTTCCTGACAAGTGGTTCCTTTCAAGCGACAGTGGCCATGGCATCAGGGATGTCTCAGCCAAAGTTCTTCAACGTGCTGAGTGTTGTCTGCCCTGCTGAAACACATGCGCAGCTTCATCGTATTCCGCCAGGTGGATGATTTGGCCACAGTGAAGGCTGACTTTTATGCCCTGCGACATATCCCCAACATCATTGGTGCCATTGATGGTACACATATTGCATTTGTCCCCCCCCCCGGAGAAATGAACAAGTGTTCAGGAATAGAAAAAGCTTTCACTCTCTGAATGTCCAGATGGTGTGTTTGGCGGACCAGTACATCTCCCCTGTCAATGCCAAGTATCATGGCTCTGTGCATGATGCCTTTATCTTGAGGAATAGCAGCATTCCATATGTGATGTCTCAACTCCAGAGGCACCGGGTGTGGCTAATAGGTGAGCCCATGGTCCCCACCCAGTTGATGTAGGCATATGGGTGTGGGTTTGGCCCCAAGGGTGAGTGTGTGGCTAACAGGTATCCCTCGATATTTACAGGTGACTCTGGTTACCCCAACCTCTCATGGCTACTGACCCCAGTGAGGAATGCCAGGACAAGGGCAGAGGAATGTTATAATGAGGCACATGGGCGGACAAGGAGGATACTTAGGAGAACTTCTGGCCTCCTGAAGGCCAGATTCCGGTACCTCCATCTGACAGGTGGATCCCTGTACTACTCACCCAAGAAGGTGTGCCAGATCATCGGTGCATGTTGCATGTTGCACAACCTGGCCTTGAGACGCCAGGTGCCTTTACTGCAGGAGGATGAGCCTGGAGATGGTCTTGTGGCAGCAGTGGAGACAGTGGACAGTGATGAAGAGGAGGCAGAGGAAGAAGATGTAAACAACAGACGTACACTCATTCAACAGTACTTCCAGTGACACACAGGTAAGACACTGTAACTTCACCTTCCATTGCAGTTTTGTGTTTGACATTGAGCATGGCAGCCTGATTTCCCTATGTCTATGGCCACTTACTGTACCCTTTGGCATCTCTATTTTCAGATCTCTGTGCCTCACTCTGGTTCCTGGTGTGTTTACTGCTGCACACTACAGGTTATACCTATGTTAATATTACAGAAGATTAGAAATGCAATGTTTACAGCTTGTTAAACTGAAACATATTTCAACCAGTTGACAGACTCCTTACTTGTATTTGTTCCAAGGATGTTTATTTAGGTGCTAATAAGTGGAGGGGGTATTGCAATGGGCTGGGTTGCTGATGGAGGAACGTCCAGGGTAGAGTCCAGTCTATTTCTATCACAGGTACATTGTCCAAGGGGGCATAGGAAGGTGAGCAATGGCAGCTCAAGGTGGACAGGATGACAGAGTGGGACACAAGGGTGACAATCAGGAGAGTCGTATTTCCTGGTGGGGGTCTTGGCAATGTTCTCTGGCTTCTGCCTGGATCGCAGGGAGCGTTTGCGGGGTGGTTCTCCTTCTGCAGGGGGTGGGGTGCTGGTGGCCTGTGGCGGGGCCTCCTGTTCACTAGCGCCGAAGGAGGTGGAAGGCTGTTCTTCGGTGTGGCTAGTGTCAGGGGCCCGTTGGTGTGCCACTGCCTCCCTCCCTCATGGTGTTAGCCATATCAGCCAGCACCCCTGCAATGGTGACCAGGGTGGTGTGGATGTGTTTCAGGTCCTCCCTGGTCGCCAGGTACTGTCCCTCCTGCAGCCTCTGGGTCTCCTGAAACTTGTACAGTATCTGGCCCATGGTCTACTGGGAATGGTGGTATGCCTTCAGGATCCCTGCAAGTGCCTCGTGGAGAGTGGGTTCCCTGGGCATGTCCTCCCCCTGTTGCACAGCAGTCCTCCCAGCTTCCCTGTTGTCCCTTGCCTCTGTCCCTTGAACCGTGTGCCCACTGCCACTGACCCCAGGTCTCTGATTGTCTTGGGTTTGTGGGTTTGCCTGGGGTCATTCCACCTCTTCCTGATGTCATCCCTTGTTCTGGGGTGAGTGTGTGGCTTCCTAGCAATGGACATCTGCTGCACCTGTGATCCGAATAGCTGTGGCTCTACCTGGATGATTTCCTCTACCATCACCGTTAGCTCCTCCTCAGAGAACCTGGGGTGTCTTTGGGGTGCCATGGGTGTAGTGTGAGTGGTATGTGTGAGGGTGTGTGGGATGATGTGATGGGGTGTGTGCAGTGAGGTGCGTGGATGGTGTATGGGTGATGGTGTTCTGTGGCTCAGATTCAGTGGGTGCTCCTGGCTTGTCTCTCTCTCAGTTGTTAAATTCTTTGGGTCGTAAAGGGTTGTGGGTAATGTCGGTGTGTATTTTATAGTGTTGTGGGTGTGGTGTGTGTATGTGTGTCAGGTGTGTGTAGTTTGAATTTTCCAATGTGGTGCTGTTTTGTTAGTGTGTGTGTATTATGAGTGCGGTGGTCTGTACCTAAATGGTTTACTGCAGTTGAATGACTGCGCTGTGATTCATGGGTCATATGCTGTGGCTGTATTTCTGTTGGCGTAATGGTGTGGATTTTGGTACCGCCAGTTCATCACTGACCTTTGGGCTGGAGGACTTGGGTGGGTGTCTGTATAGTTGCGGATTTATCTGTGTGGGTCATAATACCCGTAGCGGTATACTGCCGCCGTCACAGTATGTTGCCAGCCATCAGCACGGTGGTAGGCGGCATTTACCACCAATGTTGTAATGAGGGCCTCAATGTCTTCACTCCAGGCCAATAGGTTTTATATAGAAACATGTTCTTTTGTTAATTTATTTCTAGAATCACAAGATTCATTTAGCAGGTAAGTACATTAAATGAAGGGTACCTTACACAGTAATACTTAGAACTTTGAATGGAATCAACAATGTACACAGTTTTCTTTAAAATGGCAAAAAGCTATTTTAAAAGGGGACACTGCAATTTTCAACAGTTCCTGGGGGAGGTAAGTAAAGTACAGTTTTGGAGGTAAGAAACAAACTTAAAGGTTCAATCTCCAGGGCATAGGTAGTCCACCATTGGGGGTTCAAGATAATCCCAAACACCCAGCACCAGCAACACAGGGCCAGTTAGGTGCACAGGTCAAACAGGAGCCAAAATAAGGTGGGTCCCTATGGAGACAGGGGGGACTCTGGTTCCGGTCTGCTTGCAGGTAAGTACCTGTGTTGTCAGAGGGCAGTCCAGGAGGGTTTGGAGGAGTACTGGAGGCGCCCCAAATAGGCACAAAACCCACACCCTCAGCGGTACGGGGCGGCCAGGTGCAGTGTGCAAACAGGGCATCGGGTTCTCAATAGAACTCTATGGAGGGACCCGGGGGTCACTTAGGTGCTGCAGGCAGGGCACGGGGAGCCTCTCGGGCAAGTCACTGGCTGGGCAAGGGTGAGGGCCGCCTGCTGGTTGTTGCTGCACCAGTGGTTGGTTTCTCTCAGGCCTGGGAGCTGGGGGTGCAGTGCTTCTCCAGGTGTCAGATATCTTCGTCCCGGGCAATTGCGGTCTGGGTGTCCTCGGATTCCCTCTGCAGGCTTCGTCATGGGGGTACAGAGAGGTCAGCCCAGGGTGGACACGTCATCGGAGTCGCCTGGGGATCCTCTCTGGATAGATGGTTTTTCTGGACATGGGCCGGGGGTGTCGGGTGCAGAGTAGTTGGACTCACGCTTCTGGAGTGAGGTGAGAGTCCCTTTAAAGATGTTTTTTATCTTCTTTTTTGGACAGGTCCGCTGTCCATGGGAGTTTCTTGGTCCTTGGTGATGCAGGCAGTCCCCTGAAGGCTTTTCAGGGGTAGCTGGTCCTGTAAAATGTGTTGCTTCTTTTCTTGCAGCTTTTCAAGGCAGGAGATGGGCCGGTGGGGCTGGGGCCGAGTCAGTTGTTGTCTCCTTCTTGTCTCTGTGTGGTTTTTATCGCTGCAGTTTTTCTTCTTTTTTGAGGTCATCAGGAATCTCAAGAGCTGGGTTCAGGGTCGCCCCTAAATACTAAATTTAGGGGTGTGTTAGGGTCAGAGGGCAGTAGCCAATCCTTGTACCCACTCCCTCTGGTGAGGGGGGCACATCCCTATCCCTGTTCGTCCTAATCCTCCAAAGCAAGATGGAGGATTTATCAAGGAGGGGTCACTTCAGCTCTGGACACCTTAGGGGTGGTCCTGGCTGAGGGGGTGACTCCTCCTTGTTTTTCTCATTATCCCTCTGGACTTGCCGCCAAAAGTGGGGGCTTGCGTGGGGGGTGGGCATCTCCACTAGCTGGAGTGCCCTCTAGCACTGTAGCACCAGGCTTGAGCCTTTGAGGCTCACCACCAGGTGTTACAGTTCCTGCAGGGGGAGGTGTGAAGCACCTCTACCCAGGACAGGATTTGTTTCTTACCACGGAGTGCACAAAGGCAGTCACCCAATGTGGTCAGAAACCCATCTGGATGTGGCAGGCTGGCACAGACCGTCGGCCTTGCTCTAGCAGTTGGGCTAACATACAGGGGGGATCTCTAAGATACCCTCTGTGTGCATTTTTCAATAAATCCCACACTGGCATCAGTGTGGGTTTATTGTGCTGAGAAGTTTGATACCAAACTTCCCAGTATTCATTGTAGCCATTATGGTGCTGTGGAGTTCGTAATGACAAGCTCCCAGACCAAATACTCGGTATGGCTAACCTGCACTTAAAATGTCTAATAATTGACTTAGACACTGTAGGGGCATAGTGCTCATGCAGCTATGTCCTCTCCTGTGGTATAGTGCACCCTGCCTTAGGGCTGTAAGGCTTGCTAGAGGGGTGACTTACCTACGCCACAGGCAGTGGTTTGTGGGCATGGCATTCTGAGGGGAGTGCCATGTCGACTTTGTCTTTTCTCCCTACTAGCACACACAAGCTGCAAAGCAGTGGGCATGTCCTGAGTAAGGGGTCCCTGAGGGTGGCAAAGTACATGCTGCAGCCCTTAGGGACCTTTCCTGGCCACAGGGCCCTTGGTACCAGGGGTACCTTTTGCAAGGGGCTTAACTGTGTGCCAGGGCTGTGCCAATTGTGGAAACAAAGGTACAGTTTTAAGGAAAGAACACTGGTGCTGGGGCCTGGTTAGCAGGGTCCCAGCACACTTCCAATCAAAGCTGGCATCAACACTAGGCAAAAAGTGGGGGGTGACCATGCCAACAGTGGCATTTTCCAACAGGCGTGATTTATGGACAAGAGGGAGGTGAAATAACTACATCTGAATAAGGAGTTGAGATGGGAGAAGGGAGAACTGGTCAGGGCTTTGAATGAGGTGTGGAATGGAATGCGATTGACGGTTGGAATGGGGGCACAAGTTTGATTAGGGGCAGGTGTGTCAGAAGCACCGGTGTCTGAAAAGGCACTTGCATAGAAAGGAGCTCTCTTTGTAGCAGACAGGACAAAGCACATGTTATCTATCACATCAATCACTTGAGACAGTTGATGATAGACACCTTGAATGGCATGCAACAATTCTTCTACCAAGGAGTGCAACACCCATTGGGCTAAAGACAGGCACACATAATTCTCTACCTGCCAGGGCTGGGCTGGAGCTTTGAGTTCATTGCCAGCCTCATTGAATGTGTGTTTCTGGTCTTTTAAAACAAATTAAAGTTAGTAGAGACTATGTTTTCATTTCACTTTCAGTGATCCTGCAATCCCCACTCTCCCATCCTAATCAGTCCACTTGCAAGGTAGTAGAGGTTGGTGAGTCAACAAATTAATAAGAAGAGCCAAGCCAAATGTCTGGCCTGGTTCTAAAAGCCTATGCATGAGCCAAACGTAAACATATTTTGCAAGTCTATCATGCACAAATTTGATAAGTATCTTCAAAACAAACAAAAAAAGTGCATGGGCCCGATTCACAAAGGTAAAATTAGGCGTTTGGTCTATGTTTAGACCAAATGTCTCAGTTTATGATTTTTCGGAATTCACAAAGGGCATTAATGAGTAGTATGTTTATGTCCGCACTCAGGGTAGATCTTCACCCACCTCCCTGGGGCCACAAATGCGAAGTAAAGAGGGAAAGGACAGGCAACCCCATCCCAGGCCATTTTTGGCCTTGGCAACCACAATCTCTCTGTGGCTGGCCCCAAAGAATGCAAAAGGGTGGCCGCGTGGCCCCCCTGCTGAAGCCATTAATGGCCCTGGGGACCTCCATCCCCAGAGGCGGCCCCCCCTATATCCTGAGGTGCCCACCCTCAGGACATAGTAGTTTGCTATCACTTGGTGGGAGCTATGACAGTTCCTGCCATATGAGAGCAAACTGCAAGTCCGCTTGCAGCAGGTGGGAACAGGAAAACTGCTCACTGGGAGTGGACTTTCATCTGTTTTCCTATGATTGCTCCTGCATGCAGGGAGCAGCATTTCTCCGCCAAATACAGAAGCACTTATTTCATGTAATGAAGAAGTACCTTCTTGTCGTGGAGATTCAACTCTTTGTAGACTTGCCGTCTTCCCTATACGAGAATTCACGTTAGCACAGAATTCAATACGAAGATGCTTGAGGAACAGTGACATTTAGAAAATTACACCAGACATGCTCACTGAAGGCATTACCTTGTTGTCCTTTACGGAGTGGTAGAGTAGAATATGCACTATACATTTACCCAACGAGGTATAACTTACTAATTAGCCACTAGAAAGTACTCCAGTTGTTGAGACATTTTGTGCAATACTGTGGACTGTTCTTGAATAACTAAGCAAGTGAGGATCCTTTCTGGCATGGATTCTTTTTTCACAGAAAATAAATCTCAAATGGAAGCACTCACAAATACAAATATAACAGGTGTCCAAGCTGAAGCTCCGCTTCTGTAAATGACAAATCCTCCTATATTATTGAACTTACCCAACACAAAGGAAGGGTGTTTTTCTATGCAATTACACTCTGAAAAACACCTGCGGCCAACACCCACTGCGCAGGCCTAAGGCTGGGTGTAGTAATGGAGTTTGGTGCCTATGGGGGGGGTGTTGGAGCAGGATTTGGAAGACTGGATTAACGTAAGGTAATCTAATATTACTTAACATTTTTAAAAAAGCTTAGAAATTCACTGAAAAAAACAAAGGTTACAGCGACAATATAGCAAGGAAATAAAACTTTTAAAAACCTTCGAAATTCACTAAAAAAACAAAGGTTACAGGGACGTTATACTTAGGTTCAGATTTTACACATACAAAACCATAGAAAATCCACAATTGCAGTTGTACTTATCTCTAGGCCCTATAACTTGTGCTCTGAGGTAACTATATCTCATGCCCTCTCCATGCACTGTTACTTACCCCACATATTACATTAGTGATGATATCTTCTATGACATCATAGATAATATCCCTGCAATACTGGAATGAAATTAGTGATGACAAAACTGTGCATGTTGGGGGCGTGAGTTATAGTTACCTTAGAGCACGAGTTATAATGTCTAGAGATAAGTATAACATAACTGTTCAATTTCTCTGGTTTTGTGCATGTTAAATCTGAACCTAACCATAATGTCCCTCTAACCTTTGTTTTTTTAGTGAATACTATATAATGTTGCATTTAAATGAAACACAATCATGTATGAACACGCATATCATACTTTGAAAGCAGTATGGGACTGCACAAACGATGGATCTGCACTATGCAAATGTTGTTAAGGTACACTACATCTCACCTTTATTCTGCCAGTTCCAGCTTTATTTTCAAACCTGACCCAAAATGCCAGAGCTGAGTATATTTTGTTTACACACAATGGTGCTGCTGATAATTGTTTTCTGGAAGAAAATGAATCCAGCTTAAAAGGTGACAGTCAGAAAAATACGCAGGTGTTTCTCTAGGAGGCACTTTGACATCAATCAGGAATAAGAACACATCATATCACAAAGCAACAGACTGCACACACATCACAAACACAGTTCTTTGAATTTTAACAGCAGAAATGTTTAGCTTGACCTACCAAAACTACATGTTTTTTCAATGAGTTTGCGATTTGTGCTGGCATTATTTTAATATTTGCCCATATCAGTATATCATAGAAGAATCACTGATACTTTGGAGGCATATAGGAACTAAAGTATTCGTCTAGAAACTATGAAAATTGTATTTTGTACTCAATGTGCACGCCAGAAAAAAGTACTGATTGGTGGAAAGCCTTTCTTCTACAATATATGCTTATAATATGTATCTTTGTTATCATGAAAATCACAGAAAAGCGTATTGTTGGAAGTGTCCGTCCCATATATTGGTTTATTTACACCATGACATCAAGTGTGCTGTCACACTCTAAGACCAGTATATGGAGACATGCCTGCATTTGTGTGGCCTCAAACATGCATATGACCCAATGTCCCAGTGGGCAGACTGAAAACATACCTTTAGCTAGCAAAGGGGCCAGAGTGCTTTTTTGGACTTCCAATAATAATATTTCATGAGCACATTGTCCTACCACAGAAGGAATTGTAGGAGAATTGTCCAATATGTTTAAAATGCATAATTTGTGATGACATTCTCTGGTACTTGCTCTGTGGATAGCTGTCATCAGTGCTTAAAGTGCTGATAGAGCGTTCCGTACCAGTAATTTACCTGTATTTTGGACGCTCTTTAGGCCGATGAATCTTTTGGCTAAGTGGGACCCTCTCCACCCTTAATCAGTCAATTTAATCAAATCAATAACGAACATAAGCAATGCCCTGATCAACATAACACTTAACAATTAATCCAGAATACATTTCGGCGAACCCTGACCTTTCAGTCAGGAATAACCACACCAGTTTACTCAAAGTTAGTGAATTTATTTCCCTATATTAACAAAGCTAGCACAACACCAAATGATAAACATAAATGAACATTAATAGCTGTCCATAACGGCGGAAAAGATGCAATCTATGTAGCATTTGAATAACAAGGCATTCGATGATAGCAATGCAAATCACTAAAACTATAATCTGTAATGGGCTAATTGCATACATTTAGTCAGCATAACAAGGTCTCAAATTGCATCGTGCAACAAAAGGAATCCTCATCTAACCTCAAATTAGCATCAGCATGTGGGACTTCATGCAAAAACTATTTAGCAACATTAATTTAGAAAAACTCCTAACTAGGGCTCTTATCAAAAATCAGCAGTTGGTTACCTAAAAGAAACACAATGCAATTGTACAATTTCCTTTCATATTTACCAATTACAATCAGCATTCAAGGAAGGCTTCGTCTCACAGGTACCATTTCTCGATCAGCATGGGACGGGGCAAAGGGGCAGGGGTGGACGGGGCAATTGCCTCACGGCGGCAAGATAAACTACTACTTCATGCAAAGGGACAAATCAAGTTAAAGTCTCTAGGGTAAGAATCATTTAAGTCTCTTTCTCTCGATTAGAGAAAGCATCAAAGTCTCTCAAAATGGCGTCGCAGCAAGTTGGGCCATAATAGCTGCAATGTCCTGCAAAATGACGGGTATATGGGCTGTAATGTCCGTAATGGCTGCTTTCCTCTCGTGCACCTGGTTTAAATAGACAACAGTTCAAATCCAGTAGGGTCTTCCATTGGAGGGTTCATAGGTTAGCTTCAAATTGTCCAATCAAAAACAACAGTTCTCAAGCTTTTACTTAAGCATACATTATCCTTGGAGACGGGTACGCAAGTTGCAACATTTTATACCAATTAACTCATTTGCAGAGCTTCCATTGTCCGCACCTGCAGATTGACCTTGGAGCAAAGAGAAAAATGCCAGGCTGGCACGAAACCTTAAGATAAGCATGTGAACGATCTCAGTGGAAAAGTACAGCTTCAAGCAGAAATACACGTTTAATAGCACATTGGAAAAATACGAGCATCTAAACCGTGAGACCAGGCAACTAGGCCGAAGCCTCCACTAAAGTAATGCTAAGCTAAAACATTTCAAACAAGCAAATCATAGCATACGTTTACGATTATGTCAGATTAGTGCAATTCCAATACATCACATTATATAAAGCACGCTTATAAATGTTGGCAAACTACTCTGAGGGCACATTTTGTCCCCGTACAATCTTTATTAGTTCGGTTAAAGTCACACATGATTATTTCACACTACGTTTATGCGTCAAATAAATGTAAAACCTTCATTTCAGCTTCATCAATCCCTCCTCTGATGACTACTTGTCATCACACCAAATCATGCCCACAAATTTTATTCCATTAAAATTCTGTCAGTTCTCTTTTCCTTTTAATTCCCCTAGTTTTCGCTTTGTATTCTTCTGCCATTCTTTTCATCATTTTCTCTTCCTTCCTTCTTTTAATTCTTTCCATAATCATTATTATTCCCCTTTTTATTCCCCAAATTCCAAATATGCAAATCAGTACTATTAAAATTCCCTGTATTATTTTTAGTAATATTCCATTCCAAATTCCCCCAATCCAATTTCCCACTGAAGCAAGTCCTTTTCCAACCTTCTCCCACACTCCTGGTTCTTTCAATTCCTTCAAGTCTGTACTCTCTTTTGTTAGATTAGCAAGCATAGTTTTAATTTTCACACTGTTGTCGGGAATATACGTGCAACAGTGGCGCGCACCAAGCATTTTGCAAACGCCGCCATCCTTTGCTAAAAGAATGTCTAAGGCAAGCCTGTTTTGAAGAGTCATAGCTCTTTCTGCTGCAAGTTCAGCATCTATCAGGATTATAGCACCTGAAAACTTTGTCAACATGTTATCCACTATAGTAGACAACTTTCTTATTTTGATGGAATTCAGCACAACTCCCAATGAAGGAATCATTGCTCCAAATATATCTCCTACCACAGCAGCTGCGGTCTCTCTTTTCTGGATACGATGGGATCCAGATGTCTTTGGAATCATCGATAAGTCATCCAGTTGATAAACCTTTGGGAACACTATACCCAAATAACATCTTCCCCACCATCCCTTCGGAAGACGATAATAGGCATTATACCCACAAATGTAATATACACCTGGAATGACAGGGTCAAGTCCGTTCATCATGAATGTCCATTTGGCCTTAAAGATAAACGTATGTTTACACTCACTCGCTCCTACAAAAATGTTATCATAATAAGATTCACCTCGATATATACAAAATTTCCCTACATGCCAAGCATCTAAAGCTATTCTCCCTTGTGTCTTTATTGCGGCAAAATCATAATTATCTACTGAAGTCCTCTTATGTAGTTCTTTTTCTAATTTCGCATTCATTTGTGCCCTTCTATCATCTGTGCGATCTAAAAAGCTTATTTCTACTGCAGAGAGCGAGCAGGTAAGGTTTTCCCTATGAGCGTGAGCCGTTTCAAAAGGTTGCATTGGCTCGAAAAATTCCCTCATTATTTTAGCATCCCAATCTTTAGCAATCTGGCTTAGCTGCGCTATTATAGGAACATATGCAAAGGTAACATCATAATTCGAGTAAAAATACTGTATGTTAGTTTGACCATAAAATCTAGACATTACTATACTACATGTAATCCCGTATGTAAGAGGCATGTGGTGATAAGTCACCCCTTCCTTTACTGATGTCGGTATCTGTGTACACACATAACTATCTTTCGCATCCATAGTCTCAACATATTCTGTTAGCAAGCGATAGAAAACATTATACAAAAGTTCTTTCTTATCATGCAAGTGTCTCTCATCTAATTCTAGTCTTTTCAATGCGGTTAGTTCAGTGACAGTAACAGGAGCAAGAGTAGAAGCATCAATTTTCTCATTCTCACCCTTTCCATGCATTCCAAGCACAATTGCCATTATTATTAGTACACATGCAATTACCAAGCCTATACACACATATTTACAATATTTCTTTCTACTGTTTTGCGTCATGATCTGTATAGAATCAGAGAGCTAGAAGCACCTATAAAGAAACTATTTAGCAATTCAGTTACAAAGCTGAACGAGCGCAATGTTCACACAGTTTTCTTCAAGAGGCCAGTCATTTATCGGTTAGCAGCATTTGTCTCAATTCGGCAATAACTCAGTCTCTATTCGGCAATAACTCGTTTTTTTTTTTTTTTTTTTCAAAGTTAGCACGTTGTCTCAAATCGTGTTTAAGAGTCAATCAGGTTTTCAAAGTCTTATCAAGTTAGCAAATGTCTCATCCGGTTTAGCAATGTCTCAGCTGGTTGCATCACGTTAGATTATAGCAAGCAATGTCATTTATTACCCTTTCAATCGACAGAGTCCATAAAACTTTTCTTTTCTATGGGTATCTCTTCTTCTTCGTTCTCGAGGCTAAGAGATACAAATTCGTCAGTCCAATCGTCATTGACTGCATAGGCCCATTCTGGACCGGAATATCTCCTGTTTGGTATCCTTTTCCTTTTCAGTTTTGCCTCTCTTTTCGATTCTGTCTCACTGGTGCTTTCCTCTTTGGCCAAGTCTTTTCCTTCACTTGAGGATGGTACCACGACAGTCACTTCTTTTCTTTTCTCTTTCACTTTTGGCCTTTCTCCGTCGTTCAAACTTCCTTTAGTCCTTTGTTTTATTGGTGATATACTTAATCTCCTCTTTGCACCGTGTCCACTTGATGGACCTGCGATCTTTTCTGTGGAAGCTTGAGCTTTTTCGTTCTGTTCTGCCTTGTCCCCTCCTTCTGGGGAATCAATCACTTTCTCCTTTTCTTTTTCTCTATCGTCTGCTTCTGGGAAAGCCCTCCTCTGATCAGGCTCTCCTTCTTTTTCACCTCTTTCAAGCCCTTCGTCACCGTTACTTTCGTCAGACTCTTTATCACTTTCAGCTGCTTCAGGCTCTTTGTCACCTTCAGCTGCTTCAGGCTCTTTGCTACCCTCAGCTGCTTCAGGTTCTTTGTCACCTTCAGCTGCTTCGTCGCTGTCTGAGGTTTCTCCTTGGTCTTCCCCAATTGAGTCTGTTGCTTCGTCCTCAGAGAATATCTCTCTCTCTTCCGTTCCTGCCTGTTCGCTTTCAGTTTGGTTTTGCTCTGTCTCAGCGCTCAGCACTGTTTTATCAGGCACTGGCAGTTTCAGCGCTTCAACTTCCTCATCTGTGGGACACAACACTTTCTTTGTGTGACTGGCGTGAATCCAGTTGGGAACTCCCGCACACTTCACAGCGGTAGTTGTTGTCAGGATCACTTGGAAAGGGCCTTTCCAACGGGGTTCCAGACACGACTTTCTCACGTGCTTCTTTACCACGACCCAGTCACCTGCTTTCAGTGTGTGTCCTGGACCTTGGATCGGTGGCAAGGTGGTTGCTTCCACCTGGTGAGAGAAAGAGCGAACCACGTCAGCCAGACCTTTGCAGTAGTCTAACACCATATCATCTGTAATATTCAAAAGCGCGTTTGCGGGAACTGCAGGAAGTCTCATAGCCCTGCCCATGAGAATTTCGTGCGGAGACAATCCAGTCTTTCTATCAGGGGTGTTTCTCATTGACATTAGCACCAAGGGCAATGCGTCAGGCCATTTCAAATTTGTCGATGCACATATTTTCGCCATTCTTGATTTCAGTGTACCATTCATCTGCTCCACCAGTCCTGATGCTTCAGGGCGATAGCTACAATGCAGTTTTTGTTCAATGTTCAGCGCTGCACAAAGTAACTTTATCACCTCGTTATTGAAGTGACTTCCCCTATCTGATTCTAAAGAGATCGGGAATCCGAAACGTGGTATTAACTCCCTCAACAATAGTTTTGCAACTGTAAGGCTGTCATTTCTACGTGTGGGGTATGCCTCAATCCAGTGACTAAAAATGCACACAATCACCAACACATACTTCAGACCTCCATGCACAGGCATCTCAATGAAGTCTATCTGCATTCTACTAA
Organism: Pleurodeles waltl; assembly: GCF_031143425.1. NCBI lineage: Eukaryota > Metazoa > Chordata > Amphibia > Caudata > Salamandridae > Pleurodeles > Pleurodeles waltl. Next base: position 65,770,900 of record NC_090441.1, on the reverse strand, counting down.
ATGGGCCACTGGCCCTGCCAATGTGGCTCGCGTTCACAACTGTTCCCTTTCCTGGGTTCATCTGCTGGCAAGTGACACATCGATGGCAAACTGCTTCTGCAGCTTGACGAAATCTGGGGTTAAACCAATCAGTTTTGAACAATCTTATCATGGCATCTCTCCCTAGGTGAGCTTGCCCATGATAGAACCGCGCAAGCTGCGATAAGAGACTATTTGGCAAAACAAATTTTCCCTCATTTGAAACCCATAACTCATCTGGTCTCTTTATACATTGTGATTTAATCCAGGAATCTCTTTCATCCTCCCTGACGTTATTCTGTAATACTTTTAGTTCATCTATTGTATCTACGACCTTCAAGGCAAATGCTTCAGCTGGTTCAAGTTCTGGTTCACTTATCGAATTCCATTCATCTCTGAGTAATATACAGTTCAAGGCACAAAATCTTGCGACTTGATCCGCATATGCATTTCCCAGAGAAACATAGTCCTGTCCTTTTGTATGAGCACTACACTTTACCACTGCAACTTCGGCTGGCATCTGAATGGCGTGTAACAATTCCCTTATTCTCTCCCCGTTTTTCACTGGGGATCCTGAAGAAGTCAGGAAACCTCTCTGTGACCATAGTTGTCCAAAGTCGTGCACAATTCCAAACCCGTACTGACTATCAGTGTAAATGGTAACTTTCATCAATGCAGACAGTTGACATGCTCTTGTGAGGGCTACAAGTTCTGCTACTTGTGCAGAATAGACTCCTTGAAGCCAGGACGCTTCTAAGACACCTGTTACAGTACATACAGCATATCCTGCTTTCAAAATCCCCATCCCATCTCTTAGACATGAACCATCAACAAAAACAATTTGGTCATTTTCATCAAGCTTAGTATCCTTAATGTCAGGTCGAGGTTTTGTGCAAAATTCAGTCACCTGAAGGCAGTCATGTTCGACGTCTTCAGCGTTCTCAACTTCAGCATTTTCACCGGGAAGCAAGGTTGCTGGATTCAACGTAGTGCACCTTTTCAGCTGCACGTTCGGTGAGCCCAGAATTATCGTTTCATACCTTGTGAGCCTCGCTCCAGTCATGTGTTGCGTTCGGGAGCGGGTCAAAAGTATCTCAACTGAGTGAGGGACCATGACTGTTACTGGGTGTCCCATCACTATTCCTTCACTCTGAGTGAGGCTGATACCAACTGCTGCTACGGCGCGCAAACACCCTGGAAGTGCTGCTGCGACCGGATCCAAAGTAGCTGAAAAATACGCTACTGGTCTGTTTATGCCACCATGGGCTTGAGTCAAGACAGACAAAGAACAGGCATCACGTTCATGACAAAACAATGTGAAAGGCTTTGTGTAATCAGGCATACCTAAAGCTGGAGCCCTGCACATGCATTCTTTCAATTCGATAAAAGCATCCATCTCATCTCCTTTCAGCTCAATTTGATCCAAGGCATCCTTCTGGGTCAGCTTCAGTAAAGGCTTTGCTAGAGTTGAGAAGTTGGGAATCCACTGACGACAGTAACCCACCATTCCCAAAAACTTCCTCACCTCCCTCCTTGTCTTTGGTGGACTCATTTGAAGTACACTTGTTATTCTTTCCTTCATTATTCTCCGTGACCCTTTCTCTATCTGGTGACCCAAGTATTTCACTTTCTTCTGACAGAACTGCAATTTGGAAGGAGACACCTTGTGTCCATTCCTTCCCAAATGGTTCAACAGAGCAATGGTATCGGCTGTGCAGCCACTTTCTGTCTTTGATGCAATCAGTAAGTCATCGATGTACTGTACTAGGGTTGACTCGAATGGCAATTCTAGCGCTTCCAAGTCTTTCTTTAGAATCTGATTGAATATTGACGGTGACTCAGAAAACCCTTGAGGAATTCGACACCAACTGTAAACTCTGTCTAAGAATTTGAAACAAAAGAGAAATTGGCTGTCCTCATGAAGAGGCACCGAAAAGAATGCTTGTGACAAGTCGATAACTGAGAACCACTCGGCATCGCAAGGGACTTGAAACATTATCACAGCTGGGTTTGGTACGACAGGGCAGCATTTGACTATGATGTCATTTATTTTCCTCAAGTCCTGCACTAGTCGGACCTTTCCACTCGGCTTTATTAGTCCCATGATTGGTGAATTACATGGACTGCTTAACACTTCTTTCAGTACTCCCTGTTTTACAAATTCGTCTATGAGTTGGGCAACTTTCATAAGGGTGTCTTGTGCCATGTGGTATTGTGGGGTCTGGGGAAAGGTTGCATTGGGCTTTACAGTCACTTTCACTGGTTCCACTCCTTTCATCAATCCCACCTCTTTCCCTGTCATATCCCACACTTCCTTTCCGACTGTTTCCCGTAATTCAGCTGGAATATCTTCTTCAGTTATCATCGGGAAAAGACAAATCAGAGGATACTCTTCATCGACAGTTTCCATCTCATCCCCCTCTACACTGTCCTCTTCTTCCCCATCACTGCTCGTCTGAATTTTAATTCCCTCGTTCGAACACATAATCGAACAACCCAATTTGCACAATAGGTCTCTCCCTAACAGTGCTATCGGGCTTGAGTCACATACCACAAATTTGTGTAACCCTTGATAGTTACCAATGCTGACTGGTACCGGATCTGTAATTGGGTTTGTCAGGTGCCTGTTTGCTACTCCCACCACTTGAACTGTCCTTCCTGAGAGCGGCAAATTTGGTACTTCAATGCTCTTAACAGTTGAACGTGTGGCTTCCGTGTCAACCAAGAATGAGACACGATGACCCATTACTCTTCCCTCCACGTACGGACCCTTTTGATCAACTTCCAAGGATGCTGCAAGCACACAATCTCCTTCCTCTCCTGAACTTTCACTCTTCCATACATTGTTTATTCCACTCTCACTGTGTAATGGGAACTGTTGTACGGTGCCATTTGTATTCATTACCTGACCCGAGACCTGTGGAGGAACCATCACTTGCTGCTGACTCATTGGTGCCAAAGGTATTTGCATTTGCTGATTAGGTACCATGGGTAACTGCTGTTGCATTGGCTGCATTTGCGTCATCTGCATACGGGGCATCTGCATCTGCTGCGGCTGCATGGGCTGTAATCCCTGCAGCTGATTTATGGTCTGAAAATTTGGGTTTGGACCTCTCATTTTCGGTCCCCTCATTGTCTGAAATGCATTGACATCATTGTTTTGCTGACCAACACCTGCACCTGCACCTTCCTGCACCACCATTGGGCACTCGCGTTTCCAATGTCCGACAATTCCGCACGCGTGACACAGCATCACCTTTTTCAATGCCTGCACACCATTCGGAGTCACAACAGTGTTCAAATCCGGACCATTATTCACAAAACCTCCTCTGCCTCTGCCTCTCGCCTGTGGCTGAAACACCATGTTTCCCTGCGACTGCGGCTGCGGCTGCGGTACCTGCTGTTGGAACCCTTGCAACCCTTGTAAACCTTGCAGACCTGTCTGAGCTGCTTTAAGCTGCATCATCATCACTTTCTCTTTCAACTTTTTCTGTTTCACTTCAATTTCGTCGCTACAGTATTTCGCATAATTCAACACTTCATCGATAGGTTTCGACTGCCAACAAATCAAATGCGACTTTATCATCTGACTTATCTCTGGTCTCAGCCCTTCCACAAATCTAAACACAAAATGAAGCATGTCCTTCGCCTCTATTGTCTCCGTGCCACTGTAATTCTTGAACGCCTTCAACAACCTCTCATAGTAACTATGAATCGACTCTTTAGCCTCTTGGGCAGTTCGATCGATCTTCTGCCAATCCACATTTTTCGCGGCAACCTTCGTCTTCAAATGCTCAATCACCTTATAGTACAAGCTCATCACCATAGGTGATGGTGCACCCGTATCCCTGTCTCTCTCTGGTTCACTTGTCGGCCAACCCACAGCTCTTTTGCAATCCTCCCACAAGTCTGCCGGAACCACAATCTCAAAGAGAGTATTCAGGTCTTCCCAGAGACATTTTGCAAGCTTCACAAACCTGTCAGTCTGTTGATACCATTCAATCGGTTTCTCTCTCAGTTTAGGAAAATCATCCGTAAAAGACTGAATGTCGCTTCTGTGCCATGGTACATGTATTAATTTTCCCCCTGCTGTCTCCCTCATTGGTAACATGGTTACTGCATCACTACTCTGTGTTCTTTTCTCGTTGAGCTCTGGGACACTGTCTTTCCTCTTTTCCTTTCTCTTTACCCATCTGCTTTCCCATTTGTCTAAGCACCTCCACACTTGTGCACTCTGCAACAATTCTCTAAGTTGCGCCTTCATGCCTGCTGACCTCATGTGTTCAAAATCTGTGGTCCCGAAATCCAACCTGTAGCTCCTGCTCAAGTGTTTCGTCTTGTCTATATCCACCCCGTTTTTGTCAGCTATTTCTTGCAAGCTTCTATGTACCTTGTTCACTTCTTTCGTAATCCTTGGACATAGATACCTCAACTCTTCTTCCCAGTAGGACTCTAACCTATTCACACCCATAGTCCCTTCCACCAATTCTTGTGCTTCCATGTTCAACCTGACCCTATTCAGATAGTCTTCTCCCTTCCCACTGGCTGAGCTTTGTGTGGAATTCAGACTGTTGAACCACTGTGTCAGCTGTTGCGCACTCAACCCCATCAGTGTAGCGTTCACATCGACTGCCATTGATGGTTGCGGCAACTTTTCAGTGTTCGACGACAGAGGTATTATCAGTGGGGGACTCGACCTCACCAGTGTCGACTGAGCACATATGGGACTAAACTCCATCAAGGACCCAGATCCAGTTGGCTGAGCCGCTATCGGAGTTATCCCTGGAGTGTTTTCTATGCACCTCCTTTCTGTCCCACTCTGCAGCATTGATCCCTGACCGCTCATACCTAAGTTAGGCTGACTGTACAAAGGTACCGGTGGACCTACAGTAATGGGTAGTGATATTGCGTCTGGGTTCTGTCCATTTCCCATGTTCTGAGACATGTTCATTCCCACACTATGGGTCATCATTGCCGGCATGCCCATCTGACTCCCCGTCATCTGAGCATGTGCGTTTCCCCCCTGCATCTGCTTTTGAGGCATCAAAAACTGGGTTGATTCAGCTTGTGCCAGTGTTGGGTTGTGACCATTCTGTCCTCCCATAGCGGCTGGATCTAGAATCATTCCCGTACTATTGTCACTGCTGTAGTACCTTGGGATCTGCGGCTGATAATTTTCTGCTGGTTTCAACATGGGCACATCTGGATATATTCTCCTAACCTGCGGTATCTGCGGGGTGAACAGTAAACTCGGGTCCTTAGATCCCGATGATGCTCCTGAACTCTGAGTTTCACTGTTCTGTACCGGTGCCGGAGGGGCAGAACTGGTACTTGGTCCTTGTCCACTCTCTGCATAAGGTGGTGGACGGTCGTTCAGCAATTGCATGATTAACTCCTCATCCTCTAACTCCTCTTCTCTTCTCAACTTTTCCTCGTCCTCTCTATCCTTGGAACATCTCCTGTTTGTCTTACAGGTAGCTTTCTTACCTGTCTCCTCTTCTTCCTTAGTAATTGCGGGAAACAATTTTATCCCCTGCAATACATCTGACCTCCACACCTTCTGTGCATTATCCCACCTAGCGTCCGCTAGTGTCTTTTCTACCTTCCTTATCCTGGTCTCGAATTTATTTTGCTGTTGCTGTCTAGCCATCAGTTCCCAAATCGCTAGAGCCTCAAACTGTGCTGGCCTTGGAGGTACCTTCATGTCGTACATCGCGAATCTCAAATTCTCTAGGATCCTTATATTGAATGTTCCATGAATCGGGAACGCTACGCTCCCATGTTTCTCTGTCAGCTTGTGCCATTGCTTTAGCCAAAGACACGGAGCTACCCCCTTTTCCTCCATTACAATGTAAGCTGGTGTGCCTTCGGGCGGCGTCTCCTCTCCTACGCTCGCTTTAATGTAAGACTCCCCCTTCATCGCACTCCTTAATGCTTTTAAAAATTTCATTTTTCTCGTCTTTTATTTCACAAAAATATGTAATCAATAGGTGACTTTAATTCCCGGAATACTCTTCGCTTGCCTTTCCCCTTCCAATCGAGTCCCACGGACTGCGTCCAATCCGTGCGCGACCCTTCTCTGCAACCAACCTATCCCAGCGCGGCTCCTAGTGACGTCACACTCACACACTGCGGCTGACAAAGCCTCGCGGCTAGTCCTCCTTCACTCAGCTCCTCTCGAAACACTTCTTGCATGTATCGCGAGCTACCAAAAATATAAAACAGATCTGTCGGTTTACTACAGGAAGGGTAACACAATCGCTTCAGGACCTTAGGGATTTTTCACTAGCCTCGGCAGTTATTCCATCTTTCTCGGTCCCCACTTTCGCAAACAAATCTGACCAGCAGACTGCTCTCAACTTGTCAGTGATCTATTCTAGTGCACTTAGAATTTTGTCAAAGCCCGAAGTCGAAGATTCTTTCACTCCCGTAACACACGTACCGACTCGTTGACCACGCCCGATCAACCTACTAAACCGACCAGACCACAACATAAACAAGTGTCTCATACACTTTTCAACATACTCCGGAGTCTCTTGACCTCGCAGGGCCCGTCTCAACAACAACAACCACGTGGACCTTTTTATGCACGAAGCGCCACATGCACATGAAGTTCGACGACTTCCCTACTCTCACACTCGGAGTCGCACCTCCGCTATTTCTATGAAGTTCGACGACTTCCCTACTTCTACACTCGGAGTCGCACCTCCGCTATCCTCTAAAATCCTCGCAACCTTTTCACACAATCTGCGGCAATAAGCTGTGCAAGCGCAAAATCCTAACTTCACTCATACCATCACTAGTACCGCCAACGCTGATCTCACACCTCCATTCTCTTCATTCGCAAACTCCGAGATCCCGGGAAAGTCGCGGTGGACCTAGCCCATCATCATTTTCTCAATCAGTTTTATCCAAGAAAAATCTAATTCAACTTCTCGAGTGGGGTCTCAAAGGGCGTAACCGTTAATTCAACACCATGTACTTTAACAGTACGGAGTCCCAAAAGGCGAAACCGTCCTCTGCTACCATCTACTGTTAGAGCGTTCCGTACCAGTAATTTACCTGTATTTTGGACGCTCTTTAGGCCGATGAATCTTTTGGCTAAGTGGGACCCTCTCCACCCTTAATCAGTCAATTTAATCAAATCAATAATCAATAACGAACATAAGCAATGCCCTGATCAACATAACACTTAACAATTAATCCAGAATACATTTCGGCGAACCCTGACCTTTCAGTCAGTAATAACCACACCAGTTTATTCAAAGATAGTGAATTTACTTCCCTATATTAACAAAGCTAGCACAATATATATGTGTCTCAACACCAAATGATAAACATAAATGAACATTAATAGCTGTCCATAACAGCGGAAAAGATGCAATCTATGTAGCATTTGAATAACAAGGCATTCGATGATAGCAATGCAAATTACTAAAACTATAATCTGTAATGGGCTAATTGCATACATTTAGTCAGCATAACAAGGTCTCAAATTGCATCGTGCAACAAAAGGAATCCTCATCTAACCTCAAATTAGCATCGGCATGTGGGACTTCATGCAAAAACAATTTAGCAACATTAATTTAGAAAAACTCCTAACTAGGGCTCTTATCAAAAATCAGCAGTTGGTTACCTAAAAGAAACATAATGCAATTGTACAATTTCCTTTCATATTTACCAATTACAATCAGCATTCAAGGAAGTCTTCGTCTCACAGGTACCGTTTCTCGATCAGCATGGGACGGGGCAAAGGTGCAGGGGTGGACGGGGCAATTGCCTCACGGCGGCAAGATAAACTACTACTTCATGCAAAGGGACAAATCAAGTTAAAGTCTCTAGGGTAAGAATCATTTAAGTCTCTTTCTCTCGATTAGAGAAAGCATCAAAGTCTCTCAAAATGGCGTCGCAGCAAGTTGGGCCATAATAGCTGCAATGTCCTGCAAAATGACGGATATATGGGCTGTAATGTTCGTAATGGCTGCTTTCCTCTCGTGCACCTGGTTTAAATAGACAACAGTTCAAATCCAGTAGGGTCTTCCATTGGAGGGTTCATAGGTTAGCTTCAAATTGTCCAATCAAAAACAACAGTTCTCAAGCTTTTACTTAAGCATACATTATCCTTGGAGACGGGTACGCAAGTTGCAACATTTTATACCAATTAACTCATTTTCAGAGCTTCCATTGTCCGCACCTGCAGATTGACCTTGGAGCAAAGAGAAAAATGCCAGGCTGGCACGAAACCTTAAGATAAGCATGTGAACGATCTCAGTGGAAAAGTACAGCTTCAAGCAGAAATACACGTTTAATAGCACATTGGAAAAATACGAGCATCTAAACCGTGAGACCAGGCAACTAGGCCGAAGCCTCCACTAAAGTAATGCTAAGCTAAAACATTTCAAACAAGCAAATCATAGCATACGTTTACGATTATGTCAGATTAGTGCAATTCCAATACATCACATTATATAAAGCACGCTTATAAATGTTGGCAAACTACTCTGAGGGCACATTTTGTCCCCGTACAATCTTTATTAGTTCGGTTAAAGTCACACATGATTATTTCACACTACGTTTATGCATCAAATAAATGTAAAACCTTCATTTCAGCTTCATCAGTGCTGGCACCTCACTAAGGGCCATATTTATGAGAGCTTGAGCCTCCGTTACATCACTAATTTTGATGAGATGGCGGTGCAGTCAGTACTCCATATTTATAAGTTGACGCATGTGGACAAATGCGTCAGTTTTTGTAGGCCTGCGTCAAAAACCACCTACACCAAAACTGGCTGCACCACGCACAGAGTAAAATATGCATAGCCACTACTCGTAAATAAGAACGTAAAACTAATGCAGTGATATTTATGGTTTTGCCATTGAGTAATGCATTATCAGCAAGTGGTGTACAAAAGCCTGAAACACATCAATATGTCTGTGCATCGACAACAGAGGCATAGGAAATGACACAGTGGGTGTGCTATATAAACCTGAACACCGAAAAACACTTTGGCAAGCTCAACTATGCCATTGTGGTGCTCCTTCTGCAGCTGGGAGTCGTGAGAAGACCACCACCACATAGGCAGCGCAGGAAAAGGGAGCGTGTTTTTCACCAGCGGATTTCTCTCATTGACCTCAGGAAGGATGAGGTCATCAGATATTTCAGACTGAGGAGGGACTCCATTATAGAACTGCTGAACAAGATAGTGCCATGGTCCAGCCACCAACTGTCAGGTTCACGAATATACCTCCGCAGGTCAAGCTGATGACAGTCCTCTACATGGTGGCATCTGGTTCCGTTTCGATCGCAACAGCCAGAGTGGCAGAAATATCAGAGCCATCATTTTCTGGTGTCCTACCCTCTGTCTTGGATGCCATTCTCCACCTCATACCCCAGTACCTTTTCTTCCCCAAAACACAACAACAGCAGCTGGAATCAAAGCAGGGTTTCTATGCCATTGCGGGATTTCCCCAAGTGCTAGGTGCCATGGATTGCACAAATTTGCAACTGATTTCCAGTGAAGCAACATCACACCTGTTCTGCAATAGAAAGCACAGCTACTCCATCAATGTCCAGGCCATCATGGACCATCTGGGGATGTTCACCAATGTGCTGGCCAAGTACCCTTGAAGTGCTGATGATTCCTACATCTTTGGCGACAGCCTCATCAATGAGCACTTCTAGAATGGGTGATATGGGAATGGTGTACTTGTTGGTATGTAAATCTGAAGTACATAACAGACATACTGAAATTGAGAAATGTCTTCCATAATAGCCATCACTGTGTCTGTCGATGGAGCTAGGGCTATATGAGGCATGCCTCATACTTGCACCATGCGTCATGGTACATGCGTAATGCAAATCTCTGTCAGTTAAGACACGCAAAGGCACTTTTTGTGCCTTTGGTTTGTGTAAAAAAAAACAGCAATTCCACACTGTGCAAAATGCAGTGTTGCATCACTGTGTGCAAGGAGAGGGGCTCCATCAGCATTGTGTCGGTGTCTTCATGCAACTTACATGATTCATGAGGCATGTCATGTATACCACACCAGATAAACCTGAAAATGCATCAAATTAACTGGTCTCCCTAGGTGATGTGTAACAAGGAGAAACAACTTCCATTCAAGTCATCCAAGTCATCCAAGTCAGTCCCGCTTCCTATGTGTGCTGCATACTGTGGCACACATTCATAGACAATCGTGCTTCTAAGGGTTTATGATATGCAGGAAGGTGACCCCTCCTGCAGAAAGACAATCCTGTATGCAATGCAGGCACAATAGCACCATGGTGAAGTGTGCCTGTGTTTGCCCATTGTGTGCCAGTGCAGAGTGAAAGGACAGGAATGCGTTGTATGGCTTAGATACTGTGCGCTACTGCCCTTTCTCAGTGACATAGTGCAGCGCAGATTGGGGACTTAATGCACTCCACAGTGCCACTTTCCCAAATATCTGGGTCCTTGTGTAATGTGCCCATAGTGAGAACAGCCTACTGCAACATGTAGTCAATGATTTAACACATTAACCTCACTAATATGTCAATGGTAGTAGCTAGAGAATTATCAGTGAATAGTAATGTGCAATTTCATTCAATCAATCAATCAATTATGGATTTGTGGAGCACAGCTAATCACCCATAGGCACTGTTTGTGGCCGTGCTGCTCAGTCGAAGAGCCAGGTCTTGAGGTCCTTCCTGAACTGCTTCAGTGATGCAGTCTGCTTGAGCTTGAGAGGTAGTGTGTTTCATGTCCGAGCTGCTAGGTAGGAGAAGGATCATCCTCCTGCTGTGATTTTCTGGATATTGGGGATGGCTGCAAGAGCAAGCTGGGAGGAACGGAGACGTCTGTTGGGTACGTAGAAGGCGAGGCGGTTGTTGAGGTATGCTGGTCCTATGTTGTGCAGTGCCTTGTAAGTGTGGATCAGGAGTTTGTATGTGACGTGCTTGTAGACTGGGAGCCAGTGAAGGTCTCTGAGGTGGGAGGTGATGTGGCTGTGTTGGGGGATGACCAGGATGAGTCTGGCTGCTACATTCTGGACTCTTTGTAGTCTTGATTAAAGTTTCTTGGTGATGCTGGCATAGAGTGCGTTGCCGTAGTCCAGTTTGCTTGTGATGAGACTGTGGGTGACTGTCTTCCTCGTGTCAGAGGGAATCCACTTGAAAATCTTCTGCAGGAGTCGGAGGGTGTGAAAGCATGACGAAGAGATGGCGTTGACTTGGCGGGTCATGATTATGGAGGAGTCTATGATGATGCCCAGGTTGCGCGCGTGGTCTGTGGGGGTGTTTCCCAGAGCGGTGGGCCACTGGGAACTATTCCAGGCAGAAGGGGGGAGCTGATTATGAGGATCTCTGTATTGTCCGAGTTGAGCTTGAGGCAGCTGGCCTCCATCCAGGCAGCAACTGCTGTCATCCATTTGTGGACATTTTTCTTGGACTGAGCAGAGTCCTCGGACAGGGAGAGGATCAGTTGGGTGTTGTTGGTGTAGGAGACTGTGATTAGCCCGTGTTGGCTGGTAATCTTGGCAAGCGGGCTGAGTGAAGATCCTTGGGGCACTCTGCAGCATGTGTCTTTGGGTTCTGATTTGAACAGTGGTAGTCTGCCACTCTGTGTATTTCAGGTGCAGACGTAATTGATCCAGTCCAGAGCTTTATCTCGGATGCTGGCATCGTGCAGTCTGTTGCAGAGGACGGAGTGGGAGACGGTGTCAAATGCAGTAGAGAGGTCGAGGATTATGAGTGCGGCCGTGCCTCTGTGGTCCATTATGATGTATATGTCGTCAGTGGCTGCTGAGTGTGGTTTCAGTGCAGTGGTTGCTTCGGAATCCAGATTGGGATGGGCCTAGGATATGGTGTGTCTCGAAGAATTTGGTACGTTTCTGGCTGATGGCTTCTCCGTTACCTCGGCTGGGAAAGGGAGCAGGGAGATGGGTCTGTAGTTCTTTAGCTCCATAAGGTTGGCGGTTGGTTTCTTGAGTAGCGGGTTGATTTCGGTGTGCTTTCTGTCTGAGGGGAATGTGGCAGTCTCGAAGGATTGGTTGAATGTTCGGCAGAGCTCTGGTGCTATGGTGGCGCTGTCCAGGTTAAACATATGATGAGAACATGGATCCGGGGTGCTCCCAAGTGGATGGAGTTCATCAGTCTTTGGGTGTACTCTTTGGTGATAGGCGTCCAGGAGTTCAGTATCTGATGATGTGCTAGGTCCTTGGTGATGAGCAGTGCTTTTAGGGTTTTGGTTTCTGAAGCCTGCGTAGATGTCCCATATTTTTCAGTGAAAAAAGGTAACAAAGTCGTTGCAGAGGTCTTGGGAGGAAGGGATGGACAAGGTGTCTGTCCCGGGGTTCATGAACTCTTTGACGAGGGCAAAGAGCTCCTTGCTGTTGTGAGTGCAGATGTTGAGGCGTGCTTGAAAGGCAGCTTTTATGGCAGCTCTGATGTCCTGGTGGTGCGTGGTGACTGCATTTTTGCAGGCTGTGTGGTCTTTGGTTGATTCGCTGATCCTCCATTTCCATTCCAGTTGTCTGCAGATGCGCTTGGATTCCTGTAAGTCTGCCGTAAACCATTTAGGTGTTTTGCTCTGTCGATTTCCTGCACTTTTCCTTAGGGGGCTATGCTGTTGGCGCAGTTCGACAACCCACGGTGTACGTTGTGTGTGGCTTTATTTGTGTCTGCTGCATCCGGTGACAGGGAGTGGTGTAGAGCATTGGTTAGTTGTGCTTGTGACTTTGCCCCAGCGTCTGCCGGGAGACAGGAGCACAGTGGCCTGCGGTGTTCTTTGTGTAGGTAAAGTGGATGCATTTGTGGTCAGTCCAATGGTGTTTGGAGGTGTGGGGGATGGTGATGTTGTCCCCTGCTAAGAAAATGGGGTTGAGAGTGTGGGTGGGGACGTTGATGAGTTGTTTCATGCAGAGAGTTGTGAGGTTGTCCAGGAGGTTAGTAGTTTGGGTGTCAACGTAAGTATCAAGGTGGAAGTTAAGGTCATCGAGTAGGATGTAGTCAGAGGAGGTGAGTGCTTGGGGGCGACGATATCTTCGCAGACCTGGGGTCAGGGTCTGGGCGGTCTGTAGATGAGGGTGCCACGGAGGGACGTGTTTGGGTTGGTCTGGACCTAGAAATGTAGGTGCTCGTGAGTTGACTGAGGCTGCGACTCATTGGTGGTTGTCAAGTGGAGGTTGTTCTTGTAGATTATGAGAATGCCTCCTCCAGGCCGGTTGGTTCTGACCTTGTGGATGATTTTGTAGTTGTCCAGGATGGCTGTTGCGATGTCTGGGGCAGAGGTGGGGATAATCCATGTGTCCGTGAAGAAGGCAATGTCCAGGGCCTTGCTTGACGAGGGAGTGTGTGTTGAGGAGTATGTACTTGAGGTGGCCATCCATGCTTGGTGTGGGATTGTGAGGTGGTTCTTGGAGAGTGCTGGAGCACGTACAACAAGAAAAAGGTCCATGGGTGTCCCTGGGGTCAGCTTGTGGCAGGCTGAGGATCTTCCCGGGTTGAGGGTAGGTAAAGTGCTGGCATCGATCCCGTGAATGGGGCAAGAACCAAGGTCCGTGGCGCTGGACAAGGTCCAGGTGCAGACAAGCACAGACGGGGTTGCCTTTGGCACATCAGTCAATCGTCCGCTGTGCACCAGAAGGGGAGGGTCCGGTTAGCTGGGAGGCAGGAGGGTGGGAAAAGGGCTTCTAGGGAGGGTAGGGGAGCAGGGCTGCAGGGGCTGCAGGGGCAGCAGTGGCATGGGGGAAACACAGGACAGAAAAACAGACAGGGGAGATAAAACGGAATAAAAGACAGAAACATAAAAACAAAAAACAGAAGTAAAGGCAGAAGTAAAGAGTGACAAAAGATACTTACTTGCAGATGGCCACTAGGCCACCAGGGATGAGGCACAGGTGGGAGCCTTCGGGTAGAGATGGGCCTCAAACTGAGAGTCAAGCAGGCTCTCATTTTGCCCAAGGCAGAGGCAGCAGCAACAGGTGGAGCTGCGCAGGAGAGGGCAACAGACGCTGACCGGGAGGTCAGAGATGTCACCATCTCACTGCGCTGCAGCCGCCATTAAGAAAGGGAGGGTGCTGGGGGGGTCTGGTCAGCTGGGAGGCTGGAGGGCGGGAAAAGCACTTCACGGGGTGGTGGGGCATCAGGGGCAACAGCGGTGTAGGGGAAAACACCAGACAGAAAAAGAGACAGGGAAGATAAAATGGAATAAGAGACAGAAGAATAAAAACAGAACAAAAAACAGGAGTAAAGGCAGAAGTAAAAGGCAGGAGTAAAGAGAGACAGAAGATACTTACTTGCAGATGGCCACTAGACCACCAGGGATGAGGCGCAGGTGGGAGCCTGCGGGTGGAGGTGGGCCTGGAACTGAGAGTCAAGCATGTTCTTATTTCACCCAAGGTAGAGGCAGCAGCAGCACCAGGTGGAGCTGCACAGGGGAGGGCAACAGATGCTGACCAGGAGATCAGAGGAGTCACCCTCTCACTGCGCAGTGGCCACCATTAATTCTGTGTGAATGGTGGAACCACATCATCTTTACTGGGTAACAAATCACAATAAAAACCATGTGGTATGCCAGAAAAGGCAATATGAGTACAAAGGCAACACAAGAGGTAGATGTGAGATGAGTGTCTCCTCAATGGCGTATCTACTTTAAAGATTAGTCAAAAGTCAACAATTTCAATGGTATGGTAATAAGTACTGTGGAAATGTGATTGTGTGAGACACATGGCAGTATACTTGTATGTTGACCTAAGTTTCAGAAGCAACACAGGAAGAAATATTTGGAAAGGCCATGTGTGGCATGCTATGTCAGTGTAGGCCACAGACATGTGGGACCAACAGTACAAATTACACATATTTCCCAGCCATGCTGACAGTCAATGTACACACATACATGTAGGTTTAAAGTCACATTGACATATGTAACCAATGTTATGGCTCACCAGTTTTGTGGTGTAAGTTGGCCAAAAGAAAAGCATATGAATCCAGCAATGCAAAATTCAATGCTGGCAAATACGTCATACATCAGTCATGAACACAGATTTAAATGCAACCTGGACAAGGCACCACAGTGTACTCAGGAAAGCAATCTCAACATTAATTCACCACAGCAATGCTAAAAGAATCAAGGCCTAGAAGTGCACAATCACCTACAAGTACAGTCATATACATACATGCAAAACCCAAAGTATTGTGTCTATGTTTGTGGCAGACAGATGCTTGTAACAACATCATTGTTTCCTACATAGAGATGCCCCACCTTTGTGTCAATCCAAGTGCACCATGACAGACTGTCTGATGAAAAGCAACAGCTGAAGGCTGACAATAAACTGTACACCTATCCATGTAATATGTTAGAAATGGCCTGACCAAGGAACATGCCAACGGGACGCGCCTCGAGTGCGCTCTCATCCCCGGCGAAATCCTGCCGCGTTCCTGAGGCTTCCAGGGACCTTTTTCAGGGTCCGTTGACGCAGTGACAGTGGCGCTCGTGTGACCCTGCCGGGCCGTGCTGGAGCTGTGTGGGCTGCGTGGCTCTTTCTCCAGGCCAGTGGTGAGCAGAGTGGACTCAGGGGGCTGGAGTGGTGTGGCTGCCCCCCCTCTGATTTCTAGAGGAGCGGGCTTCGGATGGGTGGCCTACCAGTGGTGACGGCGATGGTGAGGATCTATACCGGGCTGCGAGGCCTGCTTCCTGGGCTCACTGCCGGGCTGGCCTGTGGGCCGGGAAGATTGTTGTGCTGCTGTGCCTGTGGAGGTCTGTGTGGCCGCAGGCTTGGGGGACAGTAGCACGAGTTGGGAGGTGTGCGGCGGCACCCCTCTGAGGCCCTGGAGTGACGGGCTGACATCCTAGGCATTTGGGCCCACGTAACCACGCTGCTGGACGGCGAGTGCTGTGGCAAGAGTTCCCAGAGGTGCTCCTGGAAATCCTAGCAGAGGTGTTTCGGCTTCTCTGTGTCTTCCCTTTTCTTGGCTTCCGCTGCACTATTGACAATATACTGACCTTGTTGGTGAGTGTTTCCTTTTTGATTCGTGACTGCTGGAGAGACTTATGGCCATTTGATCTTCTTGCTTGGCTGGACAGTGAACTTTAAAGGAGTGGAGTGCTGCGGATACTGTTTTTCTGGTACTTTGTTGTCAGGACTCTGCGGGAGGCTGCCAGTTCCATTTGGACCTTGCATGGAGCAACATTGGGTGTCACAAACGGACGAACACATCACAGGGCGATACTATGGAACAGTATACTACCCATGTGGTTCTCCCTCAGCGCGATTAGAGGTGAGTGCAGATGCAGCCTGTACACTGCTGAACTCTGGAGAACCATCGCAAGCGGAGCTACTTGCGGCCATTCAGGGCTCCCGGGTGGCACTGGAGGGTAAAATAGAGACAGTGGCGGTGGAGGTCAATATGCTGAGAGCGGACCTTCGGAAGGTGTCCGACAAGGTGAAGGTGGCAGAGGGTTCCATAGCGGAGTTACAGTCACAGGTAGGGACACTGCGAAAGCAAATGGCGCAGGCCACCTCCACGGTGGGACGTCTGGAGGCGTGGCTGGAGGATGCGGAAGGGAGGTCCTGGCGGAACAATGTCAGGTCACTGGGCTTTCTGGAGTGTGCGGAGGGGTCTGCCACGGAATCCTTTGTTGAGAACTGGATCAAAGATGTGCTGCAGCCAACTGGGCTATCTAGAGTCTTTGTGGTGGAGCGTGCCCATAGGGCCCTTGTCGCGCCTCCTCAGCCTAGTGCACCGCCTAGGGCCATTATTGCCCACTTGCTTAACTACAAGGACCAGGACTGTATTCTACGCACTGCACGGGAGTCGTATAAGGCGTTATATGAGAACTGCAAGATCTCTATCTATCCTGATTACACCAATAAGGTGCAGAATTCTTGTAAAGGGTTCATAGAGGTCAAGGCGAAGCTCTGAGCCATGAACATCAGAAACATGCTCCTGTATTCAGCACGTTTGAAGGTTTTTTCGGTGGGAAATCACACTTTTTTGAGCGCCCAGAGGAGGTGTGGCATTGGTTGGAGATGTGGGACAAGGTGGCTCCCGGTAGACCGGAGGGATCTGGAGGCATTGCCCGACAGGCCCCTGGGTCGGAAAGCCCGGACTGGAGATCACATGGTACTGGGCGGCTGGCGGAATCGTGTCAAAGGGTTGAGATACAGTGAGATGAAACAATAGCGGTGGTGCCTTCTGATTCGGTTGGGGGTACAGCTTTGCAGCAGGACTTGGAAGCGGGTGGGGATGCTGAGATGACCTGACTGTTATTCTTGCTGTGGTGTTGCTTGTTGATACACCTTTATCAATATACAGAGGGGATAGATTATATACCCATATAATACAAATGAAAACATCAATTAATCATTGTAGACAATTATTGTCTTTTTTTATTTTTAATCATTATTAATGTTTTTGTGTCTCCCTATTTGACTCGTATCAAAAAGTGGAATTGCATAGTGAACACAACTATACACATAACTTCATCACTATATTCCCGACATTATACAAATAGACAAATAACCAATAAACTAACAAACATCCTAAAAGCACACAATTAAAATGAAAAAAAATAAAGAAAAAATGTTTTTTAGCACTGAAATCAGTCTTTTTTAAGTAAGCTGCGGAACCTTCTTCCGGCAAACAGTCTTATACCGTGAGGTAATGGTATTTGGTATAGTTTTCCTTAGGGGTATTTCCTCCCAATCTTTATACACAATACCATCTCATTTCCATTGTTCCATTACTCCAAAATTTCAAGAACATTCCTCCAAGAAGGGGTGGTGGGAGGTTGGTTCGTGTTTACAGTTCATTCCACAGTGCGGGTATTGGAGCGTGGTGTGCAAGCTGTCATTCTTTTGTCTCATCGCGGGGGGTAACGCACAGTGCGCTGCGTCCTCTGGGCGGAGGTACCATCTTGTATTCCCATGGGTCATCTTATTAATATGCTGACTTGGAATGTCAGGGGCTTGAGAAGTTATACAAAACACTATACGGTGCACTCATTCCTCCGTAGGCAATAGGTTCATATTGCTTGTCTTCAGGAGACTCACATGACGGACGAGGAAGCGCATAAAATGGCTAAGAAGTGGCGGGGACAGATGTGTTCATCCTCCTTTTCTTCCTATGCACATGGTGTGTCTGTGTGGGTGGCTCCCTGGGTTCCCTTTTTACCCATGTATACAGTGAGATGGATGTGGAGGATCGCTATGTCCTGGTGGAGGGCATGTTGGATGGTCTACCCATTGTGATTCTTAATATATATACTCCTGACACAGATGATTCCTCCCTCTACTCCATAATACCTGAGGTCTAGGGGGACAGCGTGGATAAGTCTTTGGTCTGGGCGGGGGACTATAATTGTGTGTTAAATGGGGAGTTGGATCGCCTCCCACCGAAGTTGGGCACCAAATCACTGATGGTAAAATCTCTTAGAGATGTGATAGCACACTTGGGTCTCTGGGACGGTTGGAGGGAATGGGACCCTGACGGTAAGGAATATACTTGTCACTCCAGAACACATGATACTTATTCTCGACTGGACAGGTTTCTGTTGGGTGGTCTTGACAGCTCGCAGGTCCTGGATGTTACTCTTTTGGGTTGGTTTCTGTCAGATCATGCGCCAGTTAGGCTGCAATTGCAATGGGGAGAGACAGCTGCCCGCACAGTTCGAGGTTGGCGTATGCCTGCGGATTTGTTGACTGATCGGGGATGTCGGAAAAGAATAGGTGCTGCAATAAAACAATGGTGGTCATTACAACCCTGGCGGACGGTGTTAAAGCTGCGGAAATGCCGCAAACAGGCCGGCGGACAAAAAAGGGAATTATGACCCTGGCGGAAACCGCCAACAAAGACAGCCACTTTAACACACCTCCCGCCACAGCGGTACTGACAAGCAGATCGGTGGTCACCGCCAACAGACAGGCGGGAGACAATGTACCACCCACACTATTACAACCCGCCAATCCGCCACCTTTTCCGGGGCAGATTCACCGTGGATAAAAACACGGCGGAAACAGCTTTTGCTATGGGAAAACGCTCACCTGAGCATATCCCACGAGGAACGAGGATTCCATGGACCCGGAACTCCAAATACTCCCTGCCCTTGTGTTTCTGCTCCTCTATGACCAACAGCTACGTAGGCGCCGAAGACAATGGTGAGTACTGCACCTACAACACGGGGGGAGGCAAAAGTTAGGGGGACACCCACCAAACACCCCCACCTCCACCCTCGCATATTACAACATACACACCAATGCATTCTCAAAAAATCATAGTAACAACCCACAATCCCCCCGGAAGAATGAAAACACAAAGCGAAAATCTGTCAAACAATGTAATGTGCCAATATACATGTCATACAAAAATATACAGATATATATTTGAAAATCAGTCATAATTATATACAATACGAGAAGTAGTGCAGATATGTACATAACAATGTCCGTGCACCATCAGTCCAAAAATGCATGGGCGAGGCCCACAAACGATACCTGACCACAATCGGAGAGAACACTGCCGGGGCATCAGATAGAAATACTACAGGCACCTCAGGGGGAAAGGAAGGGGAGGCACCTCAGCCGGAGGAGTGCAAAGCCAGATCCACGACGGGGCTCCATGCCCATTTATGCCATCCTGGGGAGTACAAAGCCACAGTCTCTCAAGTCTATACAGTGGGTGGTTTGCCCACTGTGCCATCCTGGGGAGTGCAAAGCCACAGTCTCTCAAGTCTATACAGTGGGTGGTTTGCCCACTGTGCCATCCTGGGGAGTGCAAAGCCACAGTCTCTCAAGTCTATACAGTGGGTGGTTTGCCCACTGTGCCATCCTGGGGAGTGCAAAGCCACAGTCTCTCAAGTTGATGCAGGTCTCTGCTGGTACTGGGGGGGACTGGTGCCCAGACTGGATGAGTCTCCCCGTGAAAGATCGTGTCCTGTCTCTGTCCCAGCTGCACATGGGATAAGGATGCCTGATGTGGCGGTCCATTCATACCTACACGATGCTTGCCCTGTTCAGCGGTGCTTTGACATGGCGGTCTTTGCCCTGTTCAGCGGTGCTTTGCCATGGCAGTCTTTGCCCTGTTCAGCGGTGCTTTGCCATGGCGGTCTTTGCCCTGTTCAGTGGTGCTTTGTCATGGCGGTCTTTGCCCTGTACAGCGGTGCTTTGCCATGGCGGTTCAGGACTGTTCAGCGGTGCTTTGCAATGGTGGTCATTGCCCTGTTCAGTGGTGCTTTGCCATGGCGGTTCAGGACTGTTCAGCGGTGCTTTGCTATGGCGGTCTTTGCCCTGTTCAGCGGTGCTTTGCCATGGCGGTTCAGGACTGTTCAGCGGTGCTTTGCCATGGCGGTCTTTGCCCTGTTCAGCGGTGCTTTGCCATGGTGGTTCAGCACTGTTCAGCGGTGTTTTGCCATGGCGGTCTTTGCCCTGTTCAGCTGTGCTTTGCCATGGCGGTTCAGGACTGTTCAGCGGTGTTTTGCCATGGCGGTCTTTGCCCTGTTCAGCGGTGCTTTGCCATGGCGGTCAGGACTGTTCAGCGGTGCTTTGCCATGCCGGTATTTGCCCTGTTCAGCGGTGCTTTGCCATGGCGGTTCTGATAAGGACATTGGTGTGTGGCATGACGTTCTCTACACTGGACATTGGTGTGTGGCATGACGTTTCATCATTGCCCAGCGGGGCTGTGGCAGCCGGGGCCCTCCTGGGCACTGACTCCGGTGGTGGTCTCCTGACCAGTGACGATACTTGGGCCCTCCTGGGCACTAACTCCGGCGGTGGTCTCCTGACCAGTGACGATACTTGGGCCCTCCTGGGCTGTGACTCTGGCGGTGGTCTCTGGACCAGTGACGATACCTGTGCCCTCCTGGGCACTGACTCCGGCGGTGGTCTCCTGACCAGAGACGATACTTGGGCCCTCCTGGGTACTGACTCCGGCGGTGGTCTCCTGACCAGTGACGATACTTGGGCCCTCCTGGGCTTTGACTCTGGCGGTGGTCTCTGGACCAGTGACGATACCTGTGCCCTCCTGGGCACTGACTCCGGCGGTGGTCTCCTGACCAGTGACGATACTTGGGCCCTCCTGGGCACTGACTCCGGCGGTGGTCTCCTGACCAGTGACGATACTTGGGCCCTCCTGGGCTGTGACTCTGGCGGTGGGCTCCGGACCAGTGACGATACTTGGGCCCTCCTGGGCTGTGACTCTGGCGGTGGTCTCTGGAACAGTGACAACGGTGCTGGCGGTTGTGTCCCGACCGCCGGAAATGATGGCACACTTCTCCGCCGTGACACTCAGAACAGGCTGGGCAGACTTCCTCTGGCCCTTCCCCACCTTTGGTGGAGTCACAGCTGACTTTCCAATCCCCTTGGAACCCATGTCAGTTGTTTTCCCACCAGGAGTCTTAACATGGTCCCGTCGTCCACTCTCCAATTTTTGAGCCTTTACAGGGGGTGGGATGGCAGTGCCTTGGCTCCGGGTCCTACTGCCTGCCCTGGTGGCCGGTGCACTCCACAAACCTTGAACAGGCACACCTGGTATTGGAGGCTTTTTGGCTGAGGGGCTACGACGGGACTGATGAATTGGAGGGGGGAGGTGGGGGCAAAAAGGTCAACTTTAGAGAGGGATAGTTTCTGACGAACACTGGGATGGGTAACTGGAGGGGGTCTGGGCGTGGAGGAAGAGGAGGTGGTTGTCGGAGGTGTCACTTTAGCTTTTTTGGGTGCAGGTGCAGGTACTGGAGGCTGTCGTGAGGTGGATGGATGTTGGGTGAGTGATTGCCGGCGTTTGTGTACTTTGGGAGGGGGCGTCACAGACACACTGGGAGAGGACACAGGGGACGTGCAAATGGCAGTGGAGGTGGTGAGTGCAGGTGAGCGGCTTGTGGTGCTGGGTGTCCTGGTGCGATTCCTAGTGCCTGTAGATGTGGTGCATGCAGGTGTGTGTGTAGACAAGACTGGGAGGGAAGAGGGAGAAGAGGAGGAGAGGGACACAGTGGAGGCAGTGGATGTTGCTGTGTCTGTACGTGGGTGATGCTTGCGTGAGTGCCTGTGGTGTGTGTGTGGTGCCTATGTTTGCTTGAGCTACCTGTGTGTGTTGACTTGTGTGCATGCTGGTCTGTAGGTGTGCTTGGGATGGGCTGGGGTACAGGAGATTGGGTCTGGGTGGAGGAAGTTGGAGGGGGGAGGCTAGAGACAGGGACAATGGCTGCCATCAGTGCTGAGGCCAGAGATTGCAGGGTTCGCTGAAGGACAGCCTGACCAGAATGAATGCCCTGCAGGAATGCATTAACGTGTTGCAACTCTCGTTCTACACCCTGGATGGCATTCACAATGGTAGACTGCCCAACAGTGAGTGACCTGAGGAGGTCAATGGCCTCCTCACTGAGGGCAGCAGGGGTGACTGGGGCAAGGCCTGAGGTGCCTGGGGCAAAGGTGATGCCCACCCTCCTGGGTGAGCGGGTACGGGGCGAACACTGAGGGGCTGCTGGGAGGGCGGGGCTGGTAGGGGAGGTGGCGGCTGTACCTGTAGGGGTGGGGGGCACAGATGGTGCCGCCACCACAAGGGAGCCCACATCGTCAAACGAGTCCATGTCGCTGCTTGGTGATCCGGTGGCCGACGTGAAGCTCCCCTCGCCCTCCGTCCCACTGGTGCATTCAGAGTCCGTGGTGTGGCCCTCCATGGCCATGTGGAATGCAGCTCCCTCGTGCTCCGGTGCCACTGTACCTCCACCTGTTGATGCTGATGTACAAAAGGACAGGGAGAGATGAAAAAGGGGGGGAGACAGAAGAAAGAGAGTTTTAGTGCATGGCATACTGCTACCGTTGGCGGACAAGACAAACGCAGCAGCCCCCTGCATTACGCCGTGCTCCTGCCCTCTGCACATGCAATTTCTGGGATATGGCCTATATGGCAATGGTGGACATCTGCGCACATTGATGCCACAGGGGCAACTATACCTCGACTTGGCACTCTGCTGAGGTGGGGTAGAGTGCCACATGGCCTACGTTACGGAGGGGCCTTGCCTACCTAACTCGCCCTGGACTAGTGACACCCACAGCCCACCTCCCCCACCCAGACTCCTCCACTGCACGCAAAGTCCCCAGAATGAGGTTGTACTCACCCCTTTGTGTCTGCTGTGATGCCCTCAAGCGCCCATCCAACTCCGGGTAGGCCACCGCCAGGATCCTGAACATCAGGAGGGTCATGGTGCGACGGGCACCCCTCCCACGTTGGGAGGCCATCCCCAGCTGAGCCTCTGCCGTCTTCTTGCTGCAGCGGCGAATGTCCTCCCATCTCTTACGGCAGTGGGTGCCCCGTCTCTGGTGGGCCCCCAGGGTCCGGACCTCCTTGGCGATGGCACGCCAAATGTCCCTCTTCTGGTGGGCGCTGATCTACATGACATGCACAAGGGAAGAGGAACAGTCATTACCAACGGCACCGTCGTTGTGAGTGGCCCCCTCCCTACTCTGGCCATTTGGCCCATTCATTCACATGCATTAATGTTCTATGAACTGTGCCCCCTTCCCTCTTCCAACCAGCCCTCTCCACCCAGGCCTAGCCCATACAACGTGCTCCCTGTGTACTAACCTGTTGGTCTGGAGGGCCGTAGAGTAGCGTGTACTGGGGGAGGACCCCGTCAACCAGTTTCTCCAACTCCTGTGCAGTGAAGGCAGGGGCCCTTTCCCCAGACGCAGCAGCCATCGTCGCTTCCAGACCGAGGTCACAGCAGCACTTGCAGTGTAGGTCCTCTCCTGTCGAAGGTCAGGTATCTAGTGATTGAACAGATAGAAAATGGCGGTGACGTCCGCGGCGGTGACGTCCACGGCGGTGCGCATCATCACCGCCAGCGCACCTGTTCATTGGCTCCTGGGACCCATAGGGTCCAATGTTAACCAATGCAGCATTGCGCCGCGGTCTACGACCGCCTACCACCACAGTGTACAACGCCAGCGCAGTTACCCCACAATCCCATTGTCCCACTTTAGAGGTCAGGCAGCCGCCATTTCAGGGGCCCACATGGCTTAGTTTACTACTGCGTCACACAGAGCTAGGCCTACACTCAACACACATACAGGAAGGGTTTTGTGAGTGGTGTAGTCTTGTGTGTAACTGTGGGACATACCTGGAGGAATAATGACTGGTTCTTCGCTGTTGTCCTTCGTAGGCACCGTCAGCTGGGACATATGAGAAGATGGCGGAATCCTCCGGTGTACCGACCGCTGGTGGACCTGTTGACAATGGAAGAGAGACATGTCATCGTAACCTACCGGTTTGACCGTGCCACAATCCAGGAACTATGTACCCAGTTGGAGCCAGACCTGATGTCACCAATCCGCCATCCGACTGGAATCCCCCCTGACGTGCAGGGGCTGTCAGTGCTCCATTTCCTTGCAAGTGGGTCTTTTCAGACAACAGTGGCCATGGCATCAGGAATGTCCCAGCCTATGTTTTCCAACTGTTGTCCAGAGTGTTGTCTGTCCTGCTGAAACACGTAAGGAGATACATCATTTTCCCTCAGGTGGAGGATTTGCCTACAGTGAAAGGTGACTTCTATGCCCTTGGACATATCCCCATTATTGGGGGACTCTGGTTACCCTAACCTGTCCTGGCTATTGATCCCAGTGAGGAATCCCAGGACCAGGGCAGAGGAACGGTACAATGAGGCCCATGGGCGGACTAGGAGGGTGATCAAACGCACCTTCGGCCTCCTTAAGGCCAGGTTCAGGTGCCTCCATATGACAGGTGGATCCCTGTTCTACTCACCGAAGAAGGTGTGCGACATCATCATTGCCTGCTCCATGCTCCATAATTTGGCTTTGCGACGCCAGGTGCCTTTTCTGCAGGAGGATGATCCAGATGACGGTGTAGTAGCAGCTGTGGAGTCTGTGGAGCCTGTGGACAGTGATGAGGATGAAGCTGAGGAAGAAGACAACGACAACAGGGAGTCAGTCATACAGCAATATTTTCAGTGAGACACAGGTGAGAACATTTTCATTTTTAGCATTACATTAACATTCACACGTCTACCTCTGTCCTGTTTCTCGATTTAAATCACTATTTGGTAACTGAGTTGTACCCTTCCATTACGGTTTCACAGGTGTGGTTACCTACGTGTCAACTGCTTGCATCCTTCAAGGGCTTGTGATGTGTGACATAGGTATGTTAGCTTTACAATGGTAAACCCATTATGACACTGTCATTGATAATACATTTTTACTAAATCACAGACTGACTCCAGATTGTTTTGTGTTTCAAGGGTGTTTATTGGAGTGCTCAGAAATGGAAGGGGGTTGTAAATTGAGGAATGGGTGATGGCGGAGGAATGTCCATGGCAGAGTCCAGTCTATTAGTCTCACAGGTGCACTGCCCATCTGGGCATAGGAAGTGGAGCTGGTGCAGTTTAAGTGTGGACAGGGTAACAAAGTGGGCCAGTGGGAGGACAAACAGGGTGGTGTCATTTCCTGGCGGGGGTCTTGCCATCTTTCTCTGTCCTGTTCCTGGATCTCAGGGACCGCTTGCGTGGTGGTTGTCCGTCTGCAGGGGGTGGGGTGCTGGTGTGTTGGTCCTGTGGCGGGGCGTCCTGTCCACTAGCGCCGGCGGAGGTGGTGGGCAGTTCATCGTCGTGGCTAGTGTCAGGGGCCCCTTGGAGTGCCACGGTGTCCCTCAAGGCCTGCTGTATGTCCTTCAGCACCCCTACGATGGTGCCCAGGACGGAGCTGATGGTCCTGAGCTCCTCCCTGAACCCCAAATACAGTTCGTCCTGCAGGTGCAGGGTCTCCTGCAACTTGTCCAGGACCGTCGCCATCGTCTCCTGGGAGTGGTGGTATGCTCCCATGATGGAGTAGAGGGCCTCGTGGAGAGTGGGTTCCTTTGGCCTGTCCGCCCCCTGTCGCACAGCAGCCCTCCCAGTTCCCCTGTGTTCCTGTGCCTCCGTCCCCTGGACCGTGTGCCCACTACCACTGCCCCCAGGTCCCTGTTGTTGTTGGGGTGGTGGGTTATCCTGGGTTCCCTGTAG
Organism: Pleurodeles waltl; assembly: GCF_031143425.1. Lineage (NCBI taxonomy): Eukaryota > Metazoa > Chordata > Amphibia > Caudata > Salamandridae > Pleurodeles > Pleurodeles waltl. The sequence continues at coordinate 65,744,900 of NC_090441.1, read as the reverse complement.
TGGTGGACACACCGCTGATTGACCTGTCCTGGGTAGGGAGGTTTGGGCCCGCTGGGTGGGTGTTGTGCTGGTTTTACCAGAGGGTGGAAGGTCGGTGTTAGGCTGTGCCTGTGCAAGGGGAACCGACTGTCCCGAGGCCCACGATGGTCCGGGCTGGTCATCAGGATCCAGTAGGGCAGAGCTGCTCTCGTCACTGTGGGCCTCTTCTGGGGGTGGAGTGGTGTTGTCTGAACCCTCTGATGTGGTGACGGTCCTTCGGGTTCCTGCAGGGGCATAAGAGCTAGATTATTGCATGTGTGTGTGTAATGGTGTGCAATGGGTGGGTGTTTGTGTACCCCAGTGCAAGCATTCCAGTGTGTGGGGTTGTGTGGTGATGGTTGGGGGGGTGTACTGGGTATGTGCAGTGGGCATGCTTTAGTGAGGGGTGTCCATGCTTAGTTTTGTCATTCAGGGCTTGGTGTTGGGATGAGTGGTTTGTGATATAAGTACATTAGTGAGGAGTTGTGGTGATAGGGGAGGGGTTGAGGGAGAGGTCGTGTGATAGCATGCAGGTTGGGTGGGGGATATGATAGTTAAGAATTGACTTACTAGTGTCCCATCCTCCACCGACTCCTGCGAGGCCCTCAGGATGCAAGATGGTCAAGACTTGCTCCTCCCATGTTGTTAATTGTGGGGGAGGAGGTGGGGATCCGCCGCCAGTCCGCTGTACCGCGATGTTGTGCCTGGAGACCGTTGAACGCAGCTTCCCCCGTAGGTCGTTCCACCTCTTCCTGATGTCCTCCCTATTTCTTGGGTGCTGTCCCACGGCGTTGACCCTGTCGACTATTCTGCGCCATAACTCCATCTTCCTGGCTATTGATGTGTGCTGTACCTGTGAGCCAAATAGCTGTGGCTCTACCCGGACGATTTCCTCCACCATGACCCTGAGCTCCTCCTCGGAGAAGCGGGGGTGTCTTTGGCGTGACATGGGGTGGTGTGGGTGATGTGTGGGGTGGTGTATGTGGTTATGGTTGTGGTGAGTGTAGTGGTGTGTGGTGTTTTGTGCGTGGATGTTGTGTGGGTGAAGGTGTTGTGTGCCTCTGTGTAGTGGGGTTGTCTATTCTGTGCTCTCTCTCTGTCGCCTTCTGTGCTCTCTCTCTGTGGTCGTAGGGGTTTGTGGGTGATTTGGGTGTGTGTTTTATATTGTATTGGGTGTGTGGGAGTGTTGTTTGTATGTGTATCAGGTGTGTGTATTTGGAATTGTCCAATGTGGCGGTGTTTTGGAGATGTGTGTGTATTTTGAGCGCGGCGGTGTGTACCGCCAATGGAATACCGCGGTTGAAGGACCGCCTCGTGGATTCGTGGGTCGTAATAGCATGGGCGTGTTTCTCTTGGCGTGGAGGTGGAGGATTTGTTTCCGCCAGTTTATCACTGACCTTTGGTGTGGCGGTCTTGTGTGGGTGTCTCAATGTCGGCGGATTCCAAGATGTGTGTCGTAATAGCTGTGGCGGAATGCCGCCGTGGCGGCGGTGTATTGGCGGTCTTCTGGACGGCGGTAAGTGCCTTTTACCGCCAATGTTGTAATGACCCCCAATATCTGTACTTAAATTGGAACACGACTGCGTCTAGTGGCTTGGAATGGGAGGCTATGAAGGCAGTCATTCGGGGAGAGTGCATAAGCATGGTGGGAGGGGTGTACAGACAGTTAGAGCAGGATCTTACGGCCCTAGAGGTGAAATTGGGGGAGGTACAGTGGTAGCCGCCCGAAGCGAGCGCGGTTAAGCGGGAGGAGCTCAGGTTACAAAAAGAGGTTAATGCATGTTGGGACACACTAAGTAGAACAACATTGAGAGGGTATAGGCAGCGGTTGCATCAAGAAGGCGATAAATCAGGTAAACTCTTAGCATGGATCCTGAAATGGGAAGTGGAGGCTCTGCCGATACCACGTATTAGGAACACCAAGGGTGTACTCCTCACGGAGCGTATGGACATTCTATGGTAATTGGCGTCCCACTTCCAAAGGGTATCTAGGGCTGGCACTGTATCGTCGGAAGGTGGTGTGGAGCAGTTTCTGCAGCAGATGCAGTTGCCGAGGTTGGACCCGGAGAGTAGGGATGCTCTTGAACTCCCAATCACTGTGGAGGAGGTGGGAGAGGCAGTGACGGCAATAGCAAAATCCAAATCCCTGGTAGTGACGGTTTTACTGTGGAGCTGTATCAGGCTTTTTCCTCCACACTGCAGGAGAGATTACTGGAAGTCTTTGAGGAGGCGCGGGGCATGGTAAGTTACCTGACATCATGCGTCAAGGTATAGTGTGTTTGCTGCTCAAGCCAGGGGGGATGCTGCTGATCCCTCCTCGTATCGACCGCTTCCTATGTTAAGCAGTGATGTCAAGATGCTCTGCAACATCTTGGCCACTCGGCTCCGAGGAGTGATTCCGGGTCTGGTGCACAAAGAGCAATGCTAGTTCATGCCGGGTCATAGTACGTCCTATAACCTGCGTCGCTTGGCACATGTCACGCATGAGACTAGGGGACTGGAGTCGGAATTAGCGCTGGTGTCTCACGACTTGGAGAAAGCGTTTGATACAGTGGAGTGGGAATATTTATTGGAGGTATTGCGGGCATGGGCTTTGGCTCCGGCTTTTGCGCCTAGGGTCAACTATTGTACACTGCCCCAGCAGCTCAAGTATGTGTGGGGGGAGAGACCTCGGCCAACTGGGAGTTAGGTAGGAGTACACAACAGGGATGCCCGCTCTCGCCTCTTCTGTTTGCTCTGGCGGTGGAGCCTCTGGTGATCTGGCCTCATGAGGAGATGGTGCATTGAGGGATACTGGTGGGTTGGGCCACACACGTAATTTCCATGTAAGCTGATGGTGCATTGGTCTATGTGCGGGATCCCCACATGTCGGTGCCGGTGCTGTTGCAGAGGCTGAAGGTATTTGGGGCTGTTTCTGGTCTCAAGATCAATATGAAAAAATCACTCCTGTTCCCTTTGGGGTCTCTTGTTGGGGTTCCTCAGGTCGAGCTTCCTGGGGTTAGGTTACACAGGGAAGTTGAGTGCTTTTGGTACTTGGGTATCTGGGTCGCTAACTCTGTGGATGTGTACAATAAAAACAATGTTGAGCAAGTGGTAGTGGGCCTGCAGTGCGCAGTTTCTTTCTGGAATAAGTTGCCTCTCTCAGTTATGGGTCGGCTGCAGTAGCAAAGATAGTGTTTTTTCCCCGGTGCCTGTATCTGGTACTCTGGTACAGAACACCATGTATCCGCTGCCTGCACTGCTTTTTCGAGGCTTGGATAGCCTGTTGATTTCCCTGGGATGGGTAAGCGGGCGAATTAGGGTGGTGCTGTCTGTCTTGCAGAAGGACCTGGGGGGGGGAACTGGCAATCCCCAACATCAGAAATCATTATTATACAGCACATATGCAGTGTGCAGCAAAATGGATGTCAGAGGTTGATAATTGGGAAAAGAGGTTGTATGCTGGTGTGTGCGATGGGTGGCCTCTGGCGCATATTCTCATGTCGGGGGGGCAGATCTTATCTTGCTGCGCCATACCTGGTGAGGACTACTGCTGGGATCTGGGAACAGGTGGTGAAACAGGTGCTCCGACGGACTCCCTTTGACAGGGAATAAAGGATATGGGATCTGTCCCTGTTTCGGGATATGGCAAGGACAATGTTGATAGAGGCCTGGAGGTCGGGTGGTTGTAAGGTGGTTGGTGACCTGTACCCTAATGGTGAATTTCTTTCATTTACTGATGCTCAGGATCTGTTTGAGTTGAGTTCTGGCCAGTTTCTGCAATATGCTAAAATTTAAAGTGTGACCCGTGAAATCTGGGATGGTTTCCTGATTGCCCCTAAGGCCTCCTCAGTATTGAACAGACTGCTTAATTGGAGCGAGGATACGCACCTGATCACTTGGTTCTATAAGGCACTGTGGGAGGATCAACCGGGTGTGATCAGCACGGCACGTAAGGCGTGGGAAGTTGGTTTGGGGCTGCCCATAGAGGACGCTGATTGGGAGACGGCCTTATCGTTGGTCCGAACGGTATCATGCAATCACAGGTTTAAACTTTTGCATTTCAACTTTGTGCACAGAACATATATCACTCCCAGTAAACTAAATAAGATGGACCCAGGTCGAGGGGCTTGCTGTCCTCGATGTGGTGAGCTTGGTGCTTCATTTCTGCACCTGCCTTGGTCTTGTAGTGCGGTTCATGCATTCTGGCAGGAAGTGATGGTGGCGGTTGCGGAGGATACTGAGCTTGAATTGGAGGCAATCCCGATGTCTTTTCTTCTGGGAGTGGTGCATAAGACGTGGGGTAGAGGGGTTGTGTACAGGATGGTGCAGCTAGCGTTGGTATTGGCCAAGCGTGGAGTAGCAATTGGTTGGATGAGTGCACGGACCCCTGCGACTTCTGACTGGTTGCGGGATCTGCTGGAGTGGGGGGCGGCGGAGGAGCAATATATGTGCATAACACGCAGCGATGAGAGGGCACTTGCTGATGTGGCAGCTTGGGGTGCACTGTTGGGATGGTTTACTGATGAGGAGGAAGTAGGGGCCAGATGTAGCAAAATTTTGCGAGTCGCAAATGGCCCGAAACGCAATTTGCGACCCCGCAAAATCGGAAATGGGATGCAAAAACCCCATTTCCGAATCGCAAATTGTGACGCAAGCCATTACCGACTCGCAAAAATTGCGACCCCATTTTGCGACCCGCAAATAGGAAGTCGCAATTTGCGAGTCGCAAACCATATGAAATAGCCAGTCGCAAATTGCGACTAGTCGCAAAAAGCCTATTTTGCACTTCCAATTTACCACTAACTCAGAGCAGGTGGTAACCAGAACCAAAGTATAAAAGGAGACCCAGAAGGCACCTGGGTCACTCAAGATGGCGGAGATATATGTGATAGCAAGGAGGAGGAGAGCCCACGCCGCACAGCAGATGAGGAGGAGGAGCCAGAGACAGGAGAAGATATACAGAACCAGACAGACACTTTTTCAACAAAATGAGGAGGAGATATATGATAAATACAGACTCAGCAGTGCAGCAATAGTAGAATTAATAGATCTACTCAATCCGCAGCTTCAACGCCAGCCTGTGCGCGGCAGCGCCATCCCCACACATGTGCAAGTGCTATGCTCACTGCACCTCTTGGCCTCGGGTAGCTATCAGGGGTCATTGCTGTGGCAGGTGGGGTATCTCAAAGTGCACTCTCACGGTTCTTCAGAGCATTCCTAGATGCCATACTCACACACATGTCCAGATACATATACCTACCCAGGAATGAGGCAGAAATCAACAGCACCAAGTTGGAATTCTACAGGATTGCCAACTTCCCACATGTAATAGGGTGTGCAGACGGGACACATATACAAATATGCCCTCCTGCAAATCTGGAATATCTGTTCCGCAACCGGAAGTGTACCCACTCACTGAACATCCAGGTGGTATGTGATGCCCATTATGTCATCACTGACATGGTAGCCAAATTTCCAGGGAGTACACTTGACTCGTACATTTTTTGGCACAGTGGGATACACCAATGCCTAGAACATGGGGAGTTTGGAGACGGATATCTCCTAGGTATAGCTGAATACACCTTGCAGACATACACACAGGTCAATGTGGAACCCATCTATGCCCAGCTAACATTGTTCATTTTGTGCCAAACAGGTGACAGTGCATATGCACTACAACCATGGATACTTACCCCGTACTTAACACCCAGCAATGAGACAGAGAGGCGATACAACAGTGCACATAGGAGGACCCAAAATATTATAGAGAGGACCTTTGGACTGTTGAAGGCAAGATTCCGATGCCTCCACAGAAGTGGAGGTGCCCTCCAGTATGCCCCAATTACAGCATTCAAGATCGTTGGCGCATGCGCTATACTGCACAACATTGCCACCAGACGTGGTCTACATCTCACCCCAGAAGACCCAGATTCGGAGGATGACGAGCAAGAGCTACCACATCGCCATCATGGGGATAGAAGCATTGCAAATCAAGGCAGACAGAGACGGGACCACATTGCAAACCAATACTTTGGAAGGTACGTGGTAACTGTCACCACACACACGAATGCCACACACAAAGAGCCCAGGTGTGAAGTGGAACAAACAAGAACTTTAATGATGTGAACCAATAAACTATTGAAATGAACTATTGATCAGGGGCTGTAAAAGTCCACCTGCTATGAGGACACATTAACCTCATGTGCCTCCATTGTTTGTCAGTGCGTAGCTCACATCCTACGCCTGGGACACCCAGCATGGCTGGTGCCTGGAGCGTCTGCAGTTCCCTGCCGTGCACTTCCACTACGCAACACCCTGGTGTCTGTGGCAGATGCACCACTTATAGTAGAGCCCTCCTCACTGTCTTGCGGCGTGTCTGCTGCGCCCTTAGCCACCTGTCGTGCCTCCATCATGTCCACAGCGTGGCTTATGTACCCCAGCCCGCGAGCCACATCGCTGGCAAAGTGGCCCATGTCCACCTGTAGGCTGACTGTGCGGCGTGACAGCCCTGTGGTATTTACAGCCATGCGGACGATGGAGGCAGCCATGCGGTCTAGTCGGTGGATTAGTTGCCGGTCCCGGCGCCTTGCACCCTCTCTCTCCGTGACAAGTTCAGCCACCAGTTGTCTGATGGAGAGCGCAAGGTCACCTACGTTACTGTTCAGGTGTTGTAGCTCTGTGTGGACCTGTGCCAGCCCTGTTGTCTGATTCCTTTCCATTCGCCGCATGGCCCCTGAAATCAGTCTCATTTGCCTTGTCTGCAGGCGCTGACCTTCTATGAGTGCAGCCTCGGCGGCGAACATGGAGGCGTCCCCTTCATCTCCCTGTGACACTGTAGGGACAAGGACACGTCGCCTGCGACGCGGTGGTGGATCGGTGTCCTGTTGGCTGGCACTGTGGCTGGGACCGGGTGCTGGCTCTGTCTCCACTATGGCCACTGGTGCATCTGGAGGGGACTGTGGTTGGGTGGTGCAGGTACCTGTGGTGGCTGCTCCTGGGTCCTGTGCTGCCTGGTGGCTGACCTCTGACCCCTGGACGGTGTGGCTGGAGGTGGTGTCTTGTGGGAGACCTGTGGGACATAGGGAACACACTGTCAGTATCTACCATCTGTTGTATGCTTCCTAATAAACTGTTGCCTATCAGCTGCCTACTTGACTACATTGCCCATAATGCACCATTCTGGTGGTTGCTACTCTGAAATGGAGCTATTTTGGTTGTGCACTGCTGTGTACTAGGTGGGTGGGGGTATGGCAGATATGGGTGTACATGCATGTTTCATGGTACTCACTGGTTGATGGTCCTGGAGCTGACGTGTCCAGCTCTCCTATTCCAGACACTGCCTCTGGCTCCAGGGTCTCTTCCACTCTTTCCTCCAAGGGTGTGGGTGGTGGTTCCGGTAGATGGGCCTCCTCCAGTGCCCCTCATCTCCCGGAGGCACTCTGCCACCCTCTCCTTGGTCCGGGAGCGCAGGTTATACCACCTTTTTTTAAGTTAATTAATGCTCCTGTGGCTCACCCCCATTGAATTCACCTTGTCTTGTATTTCAGTCCAAATGCTCCTTTTCTCCAGCTCTGGCACACTGAGGGCTTCTCTTCCAAAGAGTTGATCATGGTGCTGGCAGCATTCATCCGTCAGCACCTCCAGTTCTTTTTCAGAAAATGTGATCTTCCTCTTTCTGGCTGATTCCTCCATTGTTGCTGCTGTTCCTCCTGTTGGCTGTTCAGCAGATGGAAATGGGTGTGGTCCTCCCTCCTCCCAGGTGTATTAGTAAACTTCCTGGCTGCGATGTCATCATCAAGAGCCAGGAAGTGTTTTCCAGAGTGTTCTGCTGCATGCAATTTGCGGCACAGTCGCAATTTGAGACACCCACTCGCAATTTGCGTGTTCGTTTTTAGCGAGGTCGCAAAAAGCGACCTCGCAAACAGCGGACTCGCAATCTGCGGTGCAACTTCATTTGCGAGTCGCAAAATGAAGTCGTTTTTTCTTGTTGGATACCATTTTGCGAGTCGGAAATTGCGAGTTGCAACGACGCGCAATTTCCGACTCGCAATTTTTTACCTACCTACATCTGGCCCTAGGTTCTTTAAGTAGCAATAGGGCAGCGGGGGACGGGGATACATACTCTCCCTCTTTGAACTCGTGACAACTGAATATGGAGTTGATATATTCCTACATGCTTATGTTATTTAACGCCTGGTCTCATTAGGATGTGGGGTGGGTTCATAGGATTGAGGACGAGATCAGTGTTGTGGTTATGTCCTCACTGATGATACACTGCTGTGTGCGCCCTTCGGGTATCATCATACGTCGGAGACATCTTGCTCTGCTGTAACCTGCACTGTGTTGTGTGTTTATGTTGGTTTGCAGTTTTTCAAATGAAACAGATAAAAAATAAATGCCCCACATGTACGCACAAAATTAAAATGCTAAACTAACTGAACTATTGCAAGGCTGTGTGATTGTCATGTAGGGCAGCAACAACATTAGTGATTCCACAGGGACTTATGTATGTGTGAGTGTCAAACACGATTGCACTGCCATAGCCTACCTAGGGATGACCAAAAGGGCAAAAATAAGATCAATATTATGTCATTTTACATATGCAGTGTGTGCACATAACATAGGGGGGTCAAGAACCTCTATAAAGACCTATCACAGTACACTACTGGCCAAACATGAATGTCTGCATGTAGAAGTGTCCAACAGATCAGGGCATGCTTATCTTTAGCTATGACATAGAGAACTGAAAGAGACATATGTAGTACAATGACCAAATGTATATGCAAAGTATATTGTCAAATACTATAAGAAATGTGTATGAGTATGGGCAGGAATGTGGTTGTAATAATCAGCATAATCATTGATAGTATTATTTTTTTCTGATTTCAGCTGACCAATTATATATTCTGCATCCATGGGTCATGACCCCAACTGCACATCCCCAGATGGAGCCAAAACTGCAGTACAATCTGGCACTGTCCTAGACCAGAAACATTGTGGAATGCACGTTCAGTGTGCTGAAGTCCCAGTTCTGATGCCTGTACATTTCAGTGGGGAAATTGCTATTTGTGTGCAAGATCCTCCTTGTATGTGCCATTCTACACAACACATGTGTATAGACAAATGTCCCGAGAGATGTAGACCATGAGGAGCAGGAACCAATATAGGAGGAGGATGAGGAGGGAGGGGAGATCTAACACACTTTGGCCCTCATTACAACAGTGGCGGTAAATCCCACTTACTGCCGTGCAGAAGACCACCAACACACCGCTGCAGCGGCGGAATTCCCCTACAGCTATTACGACCCACAGCTCGGAATCCACCATGATCCAGACACTCACACAAGTCCGCCACACCAAAGGTCAGTGATAAACTGGCGGTAACAAAAGCGACATCGTCACGCCAACAGGAATACGCCCACACTATCACGACCCACGAATCCACGCAGCGGTCTTTCAACCACGGTATTCCATTGGCGGTACACACCGTCGCGCTCAAAATACACACACGTTTGCAAAACACAACCACATTGGACAATTCAAAATACACACACCTGATACACATACACTCACCACTCCCACACACCCAATCCAATATAAAACACACACCCACATCACCCACAAACCTTTACTACCAAAATTTCAAAAGAAGGCCAGAGAGAGACACGACCAGAAACAACACTAGCATCCACAGACACACAACATCATCACTCACACAACATCCATGCACCTCAAACAACACACAACACATCCCCTCACACATCACAACACACACCACCTCACACATCAACCACACCACATCATGGCACCTCAACAACACCCCAGGTTCTCTGAGGAGAAGCTCAGGGTCATGGTGGAGGAAATCGTCCAGGTAGAGCCACAGCTATTCGGATCACAGGTGCAGCACACCTCCATTGCTAGGAAGATGGAGCTATGGCGCAGAATCGTCAACAGGGTCAACGCAATGGGACAGCATCCAAGAACTAGGGATGACATCAGGAAGAGGTGGAACGACCTACTGGGGAAGGTGCGTTCCGTTGTCTCCAGGAACCAGATTGCAGTACAGAGGACAGGCAGTGGACCCCGCCTCCTCCCCCACAACTAACAACATGGGAGGAGCAAGTCTTGGCAATACTGCATCCCGAGGGCCTTGCAGGAGTAGCATGAGGAAAGGACTCTGGCAAGTCAACTCTTAACTATTATATCCCACACCCTACCTGCATGCCATCACATACCCCCACCCTCACCCTCACCCCCATCACTCCAACACCTCACAAATGTACCACTATCACAACCCACCCATCCCAACACCAAGCCCTGCATGCAACACCAAAGCATGGACACCCATCACCAAGGCATGTCCACTACAGATACCCACACAGACCCCAAACCAAATATCACACAAGGACCTAGACAAGAATGCAAGCACTGGAGTACAGGGTCACTCACCCATTGCACACAATGGCACACACAGATGCAATAATCATGCCTTTACACCCCTTCAGGACCCGTGCCCAACGTCACCGGACAGGAGGTTCCAGACATATCCAGTCCCCCCACAGAAGAGGCCCACAGTGATGACAGCAGCTCTGCACAACTGGATCAAGATGATCAGCCCGGCCAATCTGGGACCTCGGGACAGTCGGTTCCCTTAACACTGGCACAAGACACCACAGAGCCTCCCCCCTCAGGAAACACCATCACAGCACCCACCCAGCGGGCCAATCCCTCTGTCCCCAGGACACGTCAAGCAGCAGTGTGTCCATCACTACAGGGAACCCAGGCAAACCCACCACACCAAGAAAATCAGGAACCTGGAGCAGTGGCAGTGGGCACACGGTTCAGGGGACAGAGGAACAGGAAAACAGGGGAACTGGGAGGACTGCTGTGCGACAGGGGGAGGACAGGCCCAGGGAACCCACTCTCCACAAGGCCCTCTCCAACATCATGGGAGCATACCATCATTCCCACCCTTCTGTCCCACTTTGTCACCCTGTCCATCCTTCAACTGCCCTTGCTCCACTTCCTATGCCCCTTTGGACAATGCACCTGTGAAACAAATAGACTGGACTCTGCCATGGACATTCCTCCACGATCACCCCTGCCCATTTTACAACCCCCTCCACTTATTTGCACACAAATAAACACACATCAATCACAAAATACTCTGGAGACAGTCTGTGCTTTCACAAATGTGTAATTGCAATAACTATAGAATATAGCAATGTCAATTTAATTGTCCACATACTGATGAAACACAGCTGTAGGGCTGGAGGAAATATAGCAGAGGTCACAAAGTGGGACCCACATCTGTTAAATGGAAAGGCAAAGTGACAAGTCAGGGTCCATACACTGAGTGAAAATGACAGACTTATGATAGCTCAAACAATAGTATGAGATGTGTGAGGCAGTGACATCTTCTTACCTATGTCTCACTGGAAGTATTGCTGGATAACGTTGTTTCTGTTGTCGATATCCTCTTCTTTTGCCTCCTCTTCTTCACTGTCCACAGGCTCCACAGCTGCCACAAGACCTCCAGCTGGACCATCCTCCTGCAGCAAAGGCACCTGTCGTCGCAAAGCCAGGTTGTGCAGCATACAGCAGGCCACGATGATCTGGCACACCTTCTTTGGTGAGTAGTAAAGAGAACCACCTGTCATATGGAGGCACCAGAACCTGGCCTTCAGGAGGCCGAAGGTCCGTTCGATCACCCTCCTAGTTCACCCATGTGCCTCATTGTAGCGTTCCTCTGCCCTTGTCCTGGAATTTCTCATTGGGGTCAGTAGCCATGACAGGTTGGGGTACCCAGAGTCACTTGCAAATTTCGAGGGACAACTGTTAGACACACACTAACCTGTAGGGACAACCCCATACCCAGACAACTATTCACACCGTATAGGGTCCTTGCCCTCTCCTATTAGCCACACACGGTGCCTCTGGAGTTGCCCCATCACATAAGGGATGCTGCTATTCCTCAGAATGTAAGCGTCATGCACTGAGACAGGAAATTTGGCATTCACATGGGAGATGTACTGGTCAGCGAAACACACCATCTGCACATTCATCGCATTTTCTGTACACGTGTTCACTCCTGCGGGGAGGTACCAAGGCCACATGTGTCCCATCAATGGCACCTATGATGTTGGGGATATGTCCCAGGGCATAGAAGTCACCTTTAGCTGTAGGCAAATCCTCCACCTGAGGGAAAACGATGTAGCTGCGCATGTGCTTCAGTAGGGCAGACAACACTCTGGACAGCACGTTAGAGAACATTGGCTAGAACATCCCTGATGCAATGCCCACTGTTGTTTGAAAAGACCCACTTGCCAGGAAATGGAGTACTGACAGGACCTGCACTAGAGGGGTATCCCTGTGGGATGGCGGATATCTGACATCAGGTCTGGCTCCAACTGGACACACAGTTCATCGATTGTTGCACAATCAAGTCTGTAGGTGACTATTACGTGTCTCTCTTCCATTGTCGACAGGTCCACCAGCGGTCTGTACACCGGAGGATGCCGCCATCTCATTACCTCCCCCAGCCGACGTGCCCTATGGAGGAGAACAGTGAACAGAGAGTCAGCCAACACTGAGGTATCACAAAATGTCATTTGCACACATTTATTAATCCGCAATGTGCCTGTTACTGTGTGTATGCAAGGCCTAGATAAGTGTGACGCAGTTATTGTTAATGCCATGTGGCCCCCTGAAATGGCGGCTGCCTGACCTGTAAGATGGGACAAGGGGATATGAGGTAACTGCGCTGGCGTTCTACACCGTCGCGGTAGGCGGTCGAAGACCGCGGCGCAATCCTGCATTGGTTAACATTGGACTCTATGGGTCCCAGGAGCCAATGACGATGTACGCCGGTGGTGACGGTACGCACCGCCGTGGACGTGACCACCATTTTCTGCCTGTTCACTCACTTGATACCTGACCTTCAACAGGAGAGGACCTACACTGCAAGTGCTGCTGTGACCTCAGTCTGGAAGCGACGATTGCTCATGTGTCTGGGGAAAGGGCCCCTGCCTTCACTTCGGAGGAGTTGGAGAAACTAGTGGATGGGGTCCTACCCCAGTACACACAACTGTACAGTCCTCCAGACAAACAGGTGAGTACACTGTGAGCATGCTGCATGGGCAATGCCTGTTTGGAGTGGTGTGGATGGATGATACATGGGGACGACGACTGAGGCCTGCATGAGTGGACGGTGAGTGTATGTGCGTCAGGGCAAGGGTGGGAACGTGGGCCAATGAGTATGACGGTCCGGACGGGTAAAGAATTTCCTTTTCCTCTGTACTATTCCTCTAGGTCAGCGCCCACCAGAAGAAGGATATTTGGCGTGCCATGACCAAGGACGTCCGTACCCTGGGGGTCCACCACAAATGGAGCACCCACTGCTGGAAAAGATGGGAGGACCTTCGCTGCTGGAGCAAGATGACGGCGGAGGCCCAGCTGGGGATGGCCTCCCAACGTGGGAGGGGTGCCCGTCACACCATGACCCCCTGATGTTCCAGATTCTGGCGGTGGCATATCCAGAGTTGGATGGGCACTTGAGGGCATCACAGCAGCCACATTCATCTGACTCTGCGCGCATTATGAGGTGTCTCGGTGGGGGAGGTGGGCAGTGGGTTCCCCTAGGCCAGGGCGAGCTTGGTAGGCAAGGTCCCTTGTGAGGCAGGTTCAGTGGAACCCCAACCCCACCGGTGGTTAGTGCCATCTACACCTAATCAGGCTCCTGTGACTTCCATGTGTGCAGCAATCGGGCTTGTACCCCATGGGCATGTGAATTACCTAGGAACTATAAGTGCATGGCATAGTGCAGAGGGCTGCTGTGTCTGTAGTGTCCGCCAACGGTAGTGGTGTTGCATGCACTGAACATGTCTTTCTTCTGTCTCCCCCCCCCTTTTTTTGGTCTCCCTGTTCTTGTGTGCAATAGCATCTCAGGCGGAGGAGCAGTGGCACCGGAGCAGGAGGGAGCTGCATCCCACTTGGCCCTGGAGGGCAAAACAACAGAGTCTGAAGCCACCAGTGGGATGGAGGGTGAGGGGAGCTCCACGGCGGGGACAGGAGGTGACAGCAGTGACAGCACTTGCGGTGGCGAGCCCCTCTGTGCCCCCCACATCAGCAGGTACAGCTCCCAACCCCCTACCAGCACCACCCTCCCAGCAGCCCCTAAGTGTTTGTCCCGTGCCCGCTCACCCAGGAGGGTGGGAATCTCCTTCGCCTCAGGCATCTCCTGCCCTGCCCCAGTCAGCCCTGCTGCCCTCAGTGAGGAGGCTATTGACTTCCTGAGATCCCTCACTGTTGGGCAGTCTACCATTGTGCCTGCCATCCAGGGTGTTGAGAGGCATTTGCAACAAACAAATGCATACCTGGAGGGCATTAATTCAGGCGAGGCAGCCCAACAGAGAGCATTTCAGGCTCTGGCCTCAGCACTGATGGCAGCCATTGTCCCTGTGTCCAGCCCCCCCCACCAACTTCATCCACCCGGACCCAATCCCCTGTACCTCAGCCTATCTGAAGCACACCATCAGACCAGCATGCACACACCTCAACACACAAAAGTGGCTTGAGCAAACATAAGCACCACACATCCCACAGGCACTCACACAAGCATCATACCCATGCACACATACCAACATCCACTGCCTCCAGTGTGTCCCCCTCCTCCTCGTCTCCCTCCTCCCTCCCAGTCTCGTCTCCACTCACACCTGCATGCACTACATCTTCAGCCACTACCTCCATCACCAGCCCGCCCATCACCACACACCGATCACTTGCAATCACCACCCCCACTACCATTCACACATCCCGTGTCCTCTCCCAGTGTGTCAGTGAGCCCTCCTCCCAAAGTACACAAATGCAGGCACACACCCACCCAACAGCCATCCATCTCACAACAGCCTCCGGCCCATGCACCTTCACCCAAATTCAGCAGACGTACACCTCCTACAACCACTACCTATTCCTCCACTCCCAACCCCCCTCCATCTACCCGTCCCAGTGTGTCTTAAAAACTTTTCCTGGCTAATATTGACCTCTTCCTTATACCTCCCCCCGTCCGTCCGTCCCCTAGGGCCAGGCTTTCCAGTTCCCAACCCAGCACCTCAGCCACCACATCCCCAGCCACAGTGGTGCCAGCAACTGCGGGCTATTGGAGTACGTCAACCATCAGGGCTGCCAGTGTGCCACAGAGCGAGGGCAAGGACATTCAGCCACCACCTGCCACCAATGGGTCAGGGAAAATGAAAGGGGATAGAGGCAAGACAGCTGCGCCACCATCAAAGGTGGGGAAGGGCCAGAAACTGAAGGGCAGGTCAGGAGAGGGCATGGTGGCACCGACTGAGGGACCAGTGTCACACCTTCTTTCCACGTCGATGCCAACCTGTACGGCAGAGAAGACCGCCACCTACCACCACCCCTGCACCGCCACCTGCACCACCACCTGCACTGCAACAGACCCCGCCACCAGCACCGCTGTCACAGACCCTGCCGCCAGCACCGCTGTCACAGACCCCGCCAGAAGCACCACCGCCACAGACCATGCCATCAGCACCGCCGCCACAGAGCCAGCCGCCAGCACCGCCGCCACTGAGCCCGCCGCAAGCACTGCTGTGACTGACACCGCCACAAGCACCACCAGCGGGCCACAACATCCTGAGCCAGTGGCACCACCGCAGACATGGCTGCCATCCCCAGTGGTCAGTCGTCCGAGGCTGGTGGTGAGTTCCAGGAGCCTGGGCAGCTTCCATGAAGCATCACTTTCAGTGGAGAAAGGCATCCACTACCTCAGTCCTTGGAGGGATGAAGCACTCTGGGCACCAAGCCCCCTCCAGAACCAGTGGAGAGATACACCCACTACCTCAGTCCTTGGCAGGATGAAGCACTCTGGGCACAAAGCCCCCTCCAGAACCAGTGGAGAAAGGCATCCACTACCTCAGTCCTTGGCAGGATGAAGCACTCTGGGCACCAAGCCCCCTCCAGAACCAGTGGAGAGATACATCCACTACCTCAGTCCTTGGCAGGATGAAGTACTCTGGTCACCAAGCCCCCTCCAGAACCAGTGGAGAGATACATCCACTACCTCAGTCCTTGGCAGGAGGAAGCACTCTGGGCACAAAGCCACCTCCAGAACCAGTGGGGACTGTTATCCACTTGAGAGACTGTGGCTTTGCACTCCCCAGGATGCAGCAGTGGGCAAACCACCCACTGGAACGACTTGAGAGACTGTGGCTTTGCACTCCCCAGGATAAAGCAGTGGGCAAACCACCCACTGTAAAGACTTGAGAGACGGTGGCTTTGCACTCCCCAGGATGCAGCAGTGGGCAAACCACCCACTGGAGAGACTTGAGAGACTGTGGCTTTGCACTCCCCAGGATGCAGCAGTGGGCAAACCACCCACTGGAGAGGCTTTGGCTTTGCACTCCCCAGTATAAAACAGTGGGCACACCACCCACTGGAGAGACTTGGGAGACTGTGGCTTTGCACTCCCCAGTGTTCTCTCCGTTTGGAGTCAGGTATCATGTGTGGGCCTCGCCCATGCATTTTAGACCCAGTGGTCCACAGACAATGATTGGTGCACTATCTGGACTTGTGTAGTTGGTGTACATAATTATACATACTGGATTTTGAGTTTTGACTGTTTTGAAGTTTTTTTTATTACAATTGTTCAAATCATTTCCTTTTGTCCTTGTGTTTTTCAAGGGGGGCTGGGGGTGTGTGTATGTAATGTTGCAGCATGTATTTGTGACTATGGTGTTGTGGGTGGGGATGGGGGTGTTGCGTGTTGCGTGTGTGTGTCACTCTCTTTTCCCTTCCTCCTCCCCTGTGTTGTAGGTGCAGTACTCACTGTGGTCGTCGCCGCTGTCTTTGGAGCTCCTGATAGAGGAGCAGGAAGACCATCGCCAGCAGGATCTGCAGTTCTGGCTCCATGGCGTCCTGGTTCCTTGTGAGATGCGGAGAGGTGAGTGTTTTCCCTTCTGTGTACTGTTTCTGCCGTGTTTTTATTCCCGTTGGTTCCGACCCGGAAAAGGTGGCGGATAGCCATTTTGTGATAGGGTGGGCGGTACATTGTCTTCCGCCTGTCTGTTAGTGGTGTCCGCTGTGCTGTTTGTTTGTACCGCCGTGGTGGTCGAAGTGTTAAAGTGGCTGTCTATGTTGGCGGTTTCCACCACGGTCGTAATCCCATTTTTTTCCCGCCGGCCTGTTTGCGGTATTACCGCCGCTTTAACACCGACCGCCAGGGTTGTAATGAGGGCCTATGACTGGTAGCCCAACAACAATGTGCAAAACTATTTTTTGTAAATTTCCGTTTACTTGATGGACAAATTCCCAGATATGAACTGAATTGTGCAAAATGTAAGCAAATGCTTGTACCTTCTTTGTGTTGGAAAATGTATGTCACAGTGTAATCACCAAGACACATCTCCTCAACTTGAATTAGGGCTCAGCATTTAACAGCCATGTTGTCAAACCCATCAAGCAACATGGAGTAATGGCTCTCATTAATCTCTCCACCTATGCAGGAATGGAATGTGATGCAGTGCACTGCAGTAGAGGGACAGGCCAGGCATGCCACACATCCACACCCAAAATGACCATTCCGCTCTTCACTCATTTGAGCAGTTAAGCGCTGCACAGCTAGCAGTCTTGCTGTATTTTGCAGCAGCAAAGTGTGTTTCAGATGGCACTCAATGAGTGTTGGAATACAAATCACCCAATATGTACATACCTGAGAAAATGCACTGAGTGCAGTTTGTCTCACCAATGTGGTAGCATGCACAACAGCAGCACTTTGCATAAGCTAATGTTGTACCACATACCTCCCCAGATCATAAGTGACTGTTGTCATGGGCAAAGGCCAAGTATGATGTCTCCAGGATGAAATTTCCTTATTACAGAATGCATACATGCATGTCTGAGGAACCTCAAAACACTACACATGTGACTCAACTGCTGGCCAAATTGACATATACATACTTTCAGGTCACTGTTGTCAGTATACACAATGCACAGGCCTTGCATAGTCATGTGATGACAGTCAAAGTCCTGCAACACAACAATAGAAGCAGACGACTCTGCATTGTGAGTAATTACTTAGAGAAGTATAACAATGGAGATATGTTTAGCAAACATCACAACACCTGAAGAATACGGAGATGTCAAGAGTGCGATATGTCCATGAGAAAAGCCCACTAAAACCGTATGGTTACACATACACATTAATTGAATATGGTGTGATGGAGGTATTGAGATAAACACTCACCTCTACATGGCTAGAGTATTTTACTGCTGCTCTGAGTGTGCAGATGCATAGTGGAAGGGTTCACTAATCTTGCATCATCCCAGTGGTGAAATGGCATTTGAGTGTGTGCCATTTCATAGGCTTGCATGCTGTCTTCTTGGACCAGAAGGACCATACAAATACCAGCCCTCAGAGTAGATATGCTGCAACTGCCTATGACAGAAGTGAGGCAGAGATCGATTGGCAGAATGATGTTCATTGAACATTAGTAGTGTCCATGTAGTGTCCATGTGTCCATGGTTCACTGCAGTAAGGCCTAATGGTTCACTCATCTATTAAAAAGGGTTGTTGTTGAGTGTCACACACACCCAGCCCAACATCACATCTATGAAAACATATATGCATGGTAACCCCTTGTGCAGAACACACATGCCGGTGCAAGACATACACAGCAGAAATCTTGCTATGTGAAACCTGTATGCACAGTGTGCTGCAAGAGTGTGTTCAACTTCTGATACTCTAGCACAAGTCAAAGGGAGTGTAGATTCAAACACTGGGCACTGAATAAATGTGTGTGCAGCACGTCGTTGTTTGTGTCTGACACATGGATCACAGTAGAGTTCCCATATCCTATGATTGTAAATAGAGGGGCATAAAATGTGCATAGCTAACCAGTGCAGCACTACTAGCCTCCCTACTGCACAGCTGTGTGTGAAAAGACATTGCAAGTAATGTACTGTACCTAACCGATTACAAAACAATCATGCCTTATCCCCTGTGCCAGTGCTGTTTTGGCTGCCTGGGACCTATGCAGGCACACTTGCCCCATGGAGCAGGGATGCAAACATTGCATGCAGATATGTATGTGTGGATGAAGGGGCATCTCCCTGCTAACAAAAATATTCTGTGAGAAACATTCCACCATCTATGTGTGCTGCAGTACTCAGCTCACATTGAGAAATGAAGTGCTGAGGAGATTTGTAGGCCCAAGCCCTTGTAATGTCACTCCTAGGAATATATTACATTCTGGCACATTTCCCAGTTTATCTGGTTTGGTATGTTTGGGAATGCATATCTAACCATTGGGTGTGCATGGGTATCCCATGCAATGTTCAAAGAGCCTCTCTCTGATGCAGAGAGAGCCAATGCAGTGATTTGCAATATTGTGGCACTCATGATTAATGACGATTCTCAAGGCTACATCAGCTGGCCTTTTTTGGCTCTAACAATATGTAAACAGATATCCGTAGTACATCTACCATGGTGCATTGTGCAAGCCCCACACATATTGGTTCAAACATACAGCTCTGAGTGCAGACGTGTCTTTACCACCACATCACATGGCAGACCTTGCATAGTATTGTGTACAAATAAATGGCTGCCTGACTATCACATGTGACACACTGGAAATACAACATATGTTTTTGAAATCTCCAGTACATCTGCAGGCTGTGTGGCACGTACACTGTAGGATGGGTGAGCTCCTGTGTCTGGACATCGCTAAGTGTGCATTGCATCCATAACACATCTCATGGTAGGATTACTGACAGATTGAATGAATAAATGAATACATATATTGGGCAGAATAGGGAATAAAATAGTGTGGCACATAGGCCCCAGGAGCATTCTTCACATGTACATATGACTGTGGGGGACCATCAGGTGTGTATTCTGGTAACTGCTTTGCTAACTTAAGTGTTAACAGGATGCTCCTGATTCCAGTATTGCTCTTCTACCATGTCGCCTGCTGTTCCCCTGGCTGGGTGAAGAGGAATACACATGCACTTACTGCATGAGCCACGTGCCGGCTCAACAGTCATGAAGAGACAAAGGACATGATCCAATTACACCCAGAATCACCACCTGGATACCACTCTCTGTCACACAGACCTGTCAAGTGGTGCAAACCCAGTCCACAGCTGTGCCAAGTACTGTGCAACACTGGATGCAGAAACGCATACTTTATATAACTGCAGCATCACCGCAACTACTGAAGTCCCGCCAAGACTAATTCAAACCACAAAAGGAAGATAACTTAGTAAATGTCTCAATAATTACAAGAATTAAGTTGTTACACTCTAGATGTGACACGTAAGAACATATTATGACACACATAAGCACACTGTGACCAGTGAAATATCACACATAACCCAACTTTTAACTTGTCTGCCATAATTCTAGGACCAATGGACGTGTGTTCAAGCTGTGATTTCCTGATGTTCCAGCCCGCTATATTAGATCCCACAAATTAGGCCAGGAGCATGGGTCAGAAACCAAGCAACACCCCTGTTGCGTTGTGCATTGCACCAATTGTGCTGGTTGTAAGCTGCGCATCATGTCAATACGCGTATAAAACTGCATAATTGCCAATGCGCTATATGTTCGTCATGGAATGGCAATTTTAATACCAGTGCATTAGAAAAAAACATGTATCTGTCGAACACGGCAGGAACACACCCAGGAAATGATGCAATGGGTGTGGCAGACTGCATGCTAGGAAGTCAGAAGTTACTTTCACTTTCTTTTACTCTCTGTTAGTCTGTCCTGGGTGCTGGAGGTGTGGTTGAGAGATTAGTGATTGTCTGTCCTTGTTAGTGTGAGCTCTGTCTCTACATTGTTTTTGTCTTACCTTTTTGACCTTTTGTATAGTTTTGTTGAGGTATTGTTCCTGTGTTGTTGGGAGTCTGTCTTTTTGGGGTACTTTCTTGTAGGGGTAGTTACAGTTGGTTGGGGTTTATTTGGTATAGTGTCTGTGCACATTGCACCAAGTCACCAGGGTGACTGCATTCCCTCTAGTGACTACTCAGCCCACAGCTCCTGTTAAAGTGATGTAGCTTTGATCATGTATTTGATTTGATTCTGCACTCTACCTTTCAGACATTACACCACACCACTCTGCCTTGTGCTGTCTTGCATGCACTTTGTGCATTAATGTGGCCAATGGGTCATATTTGACAGGCATCCACACAACTCTACACAGCAGGCAAACTTACAACAAAGCAGGCATGTGTAGGGGCATGTACTTACCATGGTTTACCTATTAGTGTGTCATCATGTCCTTACATTACACACACAGTCATCTCCATAGTTCAGAACAGTAGGCCCTGTGTACCATCTCTGAGGGGAACAGGCCCAGACAAACTTTGGCGCTCAGCCCATTTCATCATTGCCAGAGTTGCTTATCTGCAGAGTATCAAACATCTAACTCAGCACCGCTCACTTGGACCTGTACCTGGCTCTTCAGACCATCCTCATTTAGACCCAGGGACTGTACTTACTGCCACACACTCATGGCACCCAGATTATACTTTGACTCTCAAGTGACACAAATACCACCGATGTTAGTTACCATGTGCAATCGATCAACATGCATACCTGTATGTAAGAGGTATGGCCCAAGCTGTACCCTACATGCTAGTAGTACTGATAATCTGTATACCTACCCTGGTTGGCCACACAACTAGGCCCATACATCTCATCCTCCAAACAACCCAAAAACATGCCCATCATCATTGACACCTAGCTCATCCTGTGCCTTCCCTATTTCCTGTTTCAAATCCTACTGCTTTAAGATATGTGGCTTAGTCAGACATTTGTTTTAATGGCTTCCTCCTGACACCTGCTACATCTTCACTCTGATCCACATTAAATGTAGGATTAGTACACCAATGCCCTATTTTATGGGACATATTCACAGCTGCGACACAAGTGTGACACTATCAGACACAGCAGTGCATGACTATCACTCAAGCTACTTTGCAGTACACACGTCACAACTCATCTCCTTGCTATGCAATGCTCTCATTCAGACACAGTGGCAGTTCAATGTGCTCAGCCACACCTACATTGTACTACACTACCAGGGGCCCACCAGGCTCACACACCATCTATTGTCCCAGAAAAGACTTATGGTCCTCTGGTGTGCATCACTTACATTCACCCCTACCCCCATATTACATTTGTACATGACAGGAGGTAGGGTGGTCTCTCTCAATGTGGTCAACACCTTTAAGCTCTCACCCCGCACATCAGGACAGCTGAGTGCAAAGTCGTTTCATACTAGTGACTATACACATGGCTCTTTGCATGATCTTACATGGCAATAATTCACATGCTCCACTCCTGTACCCACTCTCAGATGAGGAGTTAATACTCTGGCAACACTATACTATTCCATTGCTTTGCAGTCCAGATTGGGCTGCATGGGCCCGAGTTAGACACGCTAGCCTCATGGTGCAAGGGGGCCTGCACTGTCACAGTCAGGTTGGGAAGGGTTCATGTGCCCATGCAAATGTGCTGCTCTATTATAGACTTTTTGTATTGTACTGAGGGACTTGTAGTACTGGTCACTCATGTTCTGCATTCCACTACACGTCCCAGTATACAAAGATGAACCCAGATTGGTGCTGCACATTACACATAGACGGGGCAAACTTGACAGAGGTAGACTTGGCTGAACAACATGTAACTGGTCACTGTGACATACAGTTATGGGATATGTACATTGACGTGGGAAATTACTGCCTTTCCCTTGCACACAGCACAATGCAGCACAAGACCGTAGCTTGCTGTGCTGCACAGCATGACATTTTTAACCATATTGTTTTTTTTTTGCCACTTACCCTGTAGGTCTTGCTGATCTCAATCACAGCACTGTTCTGTCCTTCCAATCCTGCCACCAACTCTGCTGGGATGAGTGATCCCATCTGCTGCTCCAAAGGGTCCAGCACCTCTGGGTCCTCATGTCCTCCTCCTCTGGTTCGCATGGCTGCCCTCAGATTCTTGGCCAGTTTCTCCTTCGTCCTGTGCTTACAGTCATGGCAGCGCTTCTTGCACTCTGGCACTGTCCGTTTGTTTGACCTACACCGTTTATCTTCTCCACTGTGTACTGCCAAATGGCTTCCTTGTTCCCTAATGGCAATTTTGATGTGAGAAAGAGATGTTCATTCTTTGTCACCTCTGTAAACAAAGTTTGGTTCTCTTCCTCACTGAAATTATTCTTCCTCTTCCACTGGGGGTCTGTCTGGACATCATGACTGGTGTTGAGGTTGTTATCCTGACTGCTGCTGCCTGCTCCATGTCTCCCTTTTGATGTGTTGGTAATATTTTATTTGCCAATGCGTAGTTATTTGTGTAATTTGTGATGCATGACACACTCAAATGTGACACAAAGAACAGCATCTGCTGCCCTCCCCAGCTCCTCTGGCTGCTGCTGCCTTTGCTGGGACAAACTGACTCTCCTGACTCTCAGTTTGAGGCCCTCCTCCACCTGCAGGCTCGTCCCTGCCCCAGATCCATGGTGGTCTAGTGGCCATCACAAGTATTTCCTTTTCTTTTTCTTTTTCTTTCTCTCTGTTGCTCTTTCACTCTTGCTTTTTATGCCTTTTTTTCTATCATCCCTCATTTTTCTCTATCCCTTTTTCCTTTTTCCCCTATTTCCTCTGCCCCCCCTGCGAAAAACCTTTCCCACCCTTTCGCCTCCCAGCTGACCGCCCCCCGCCCCTACCCCTTCTTAATGGCAGCGGCGTGCAGCGGGCACACCAAAGGCACACCAAAGGCAAGCCCGTCTGCGCGTGTCTACAGCTGGACCGCACCCAGTGCCAGAAACCCTGGATCTCTGTTAAACCATTCCCTGGAGTGCCTCCGTTACAACTCCGAGACCCTCCTCCGCCTCCACACCAGATGTCTCAACAACTACTGCACCATCTCCCCGAAGGACACCCACAGACCTTTCACCTGCAGGAACTGCAACTTCAGCGTCAGCCTCAACAAACCAAAGGTACTCTCCGCACAAAAAGATACCAACAACCTCCACAACCCCATCAACTGCCTGCTCCTGAACACCCTCTCCGTCCACAAACATGCCACTGAATTCTGGGATCTAAGTGACACCACCTGACCGGTCATCGCCTTCCTTACCGAGACCAACCCCACCTCAGGTCCTGACATCGCCATCACCATTCCCAAAAGTTACAGTACCACAATGGAACACCTTCATTTTCTGGTCCACTCCAACCACAACTCCTCCATCCGCGTCACCCTGCTGTACAGGCCACCCAGCCCCCGCCCAACTGTCATAGACGACGTCATAGATATCGCTATCCCCCTAGCCCTGGCGTCAGTCGACTACCTCCTCCTCGGCGACCTGAATTTCCACCTAGACGACCGCACCGACCCAAACACCACTGTTCTACTCAACAAGCTCACCACCCTCAGCCTCAGACAGCTGGTCTCCACACCCACACACATTGCAGGACACACACTGGACCCCATTTTCACCTCAAGCAACTGGATCACCATAGAGACCATCTCCATCCCAGACTGGACCGGCCACTGCTGCATACACTTCACAATCATCGCACCCAGCAGCCGCACCTGCACCTCATGGCCCCCCCACAGGAAATAGAATGAAATTGCCAGCGAGCAACTCACCTCATCGCTCGCCAAATCCTTACCTCCCCCCCTGTGACGACGGCAATACAGCAGAGCGCAATCTCAATGTATGGATCACCGAATGCGTGACACTCTAGCCCCTCTCTGGCTGACATTGGCCAAACACGTACCTAAAAAAGCCATCTGGTTTGCCACTGAACTCCAAGAATCAAAGCATACCCGCAGATGTTTAGAGAAAAATGGAGGATCAGCCAATCCAGCAAAGACCTCACCTCACTCAGAGCCGCAACCGCCACCCACAGATGAAAAATCAAGAACGCAAGGAAGGATGCACTTCGGGAGCGCATCAACTCCTCCGCACACAACTCTCTGGAACTCTTCTCAGTCATCTGAAGTCACCAGCATCCCCCATCACAGGATCTCTGCAACAAACTTGCCTCCTCTTTCCACCACAAGATCCATGACATCTATGAAGCTTCCTTCCGGAAAATCCTGGTACTGGAACCTTGGACCGAACCACCCCCAGAGCCCACCCAGACCATCAACAGCTGATCCACGCTCAACACGGAGGAAACAGTCAACATCATGAACAGCACCCACTCGGGAGCCCCCTCGAACCCATGCCCACACCACATATCCATCAGAGCCAGCGCTTCCATCGCCCCCTAGCTCCGTAACACAATCAACTGCTTCATGAGCACGGGCACCCTCCCTGAGGACTGGAAACATGCTGAAATACGCCCTCTCCTAAAGAAACCTTCGGCCGACCCATCAGAGCCAAAGAATTTCCAGCCCATCTCGCTACTACCCTACCCCACCAAAGTACTGGAGAAAGCAATCAATGCACAACTACGGAATTTCATCAAGGCCAACAACTCCTTGGACAGCTCCCAGTCTGGCTTCCGCAGCAATCACAGAACTGAGACAGCACTCCTGGCAGCCATCAATGACATCTGATTACTCCTAGACCGCGGACACACCGCAGCACTCATACTCCTCGACCTCTCAGCAGCATTCAACATGGTATCCCACAGCACTCTGCCCACCAGACTCCACAAAATAGGAATCCGCGGAAGAGCCCTGGAATGGATCCATCCCTTCCTCTCCGGGAGCACGCAGAGGGTCAGACTCCCCCTGTCCACTTCTAAACACATAGGAGTCAACTGGGGGTCCCCCAAGGCTCCTCACTGAGTCCCACACTGTTAAACAAATACATGGCCCCTCTTGCTGCCATTGTCAGAAGCCACGGTATGAACATTGTGTCATGTACCAATGACACACAACTCATCATTTCCCTCACCGAAGACCCAGATGCAGCCAAAAGGAACTTTCACTCAGGAATGGAAGCCAACGTCATCTGGATGAGAGATAGCTGCCTCAAGCTCAACTCTGACAAGATGGAGCTCATCATCTTTGGAAACACCACCTCAGCTTGGGATGACTCCTGATGGCCGACATCCCTCAGCACCCTGCCCTGTACCGACTGAGCACACCCGCAACTTAGGAATAATCCTTGACTCCCCCTATCCATGACCAGCCAGGTAATCTGTCACCTCCTTCTGCTGGCATACACTCCGCAGACTTCGGAAGATCTTCAGATGAGTCACAACAGACTGTTGCAGGACAGTCACCCACGCCTTAGTCACTAGCAAGCTCGACTACGGCAATGCCCTCTACACCAGCACCTCAACTAGGAACATCAAAAAACGTAAACTCATCCAGAAAGCCTCATTCTGGACCTCCCTCGCCGAGAACACATCTCCCAACACCTGAGGACCCTCCACTGGCTACCGGTCGAGAAGCGAATCACCTTCAAGCTTCTCACCCACACGTACAAGGTCATACACAACGCAGGACCAGCCTACCTGAACCATCGCGTATCCTTCCACACCCCTGTGAGATCCCTCCGCTCCGGGGGGGATAGTCCTGGCCTCTGTCCCTCGCAATTGCAAAATGATCGTCGGAGAATGATCTTTCACCTACTCTGCAGCAAAGAGCTGGAACAACATTCCCCTGCACCTCACACAAAGGCCATCGCTCATCACCTTCAGGAAGAACCTCAAGATGTGGCTCTTTGGATAAGACCCCACCCCATCCCCCCAGCCACTTGAGACCCTCCCAGGTGAGTAGCTGCACTTTACAAATATTGATTGATTGATTTGTGGCACATAAGCATTGCTTTATGACCCACAAAGCAGCTTAGCATCACTTTTCTATGCACCATCTGTCCCGTGGATGCGTCAACATTTTTGATGCACCTTGGAACCCATTGACATGGTTCGCTGAACCGTAAATACAGCACATCCAAGGTGTTTGGAACTGCTGTATCTCAGCACAACTTTTTCTGATGCATGCTGCCTTGCAGAGCGATGTGTCAGTTCTTATAAACATGTTCCAAAATTCTTAGTGTTAGCTCTGCCCAAATTCAAGCTCAGTTGCAGCCCTGCCTCTGCCCCACAGAGAGGTTCTTATGAACCACCAGGGCCTTCCCTGACAGCAGTGCTGACGTAGCAAGGATAGAAACACCTCGGGAGAAGGAGACCCCAGTCCATTTATGGACTAGGTGCTGGCTTGGTCCTAGAGGTGAGGGCACTTATGGTAGTGCAAGTGAGAGTGACTGCCATCGGAACAGATGTAGTGACTTGTGATGTTTTGGTCACCCCCACAATGGTCTGGCTAGAGCTGGAGGCCTCTCAATGAGATGGTGAAGTGGTCTCCAGGCCAGCCCCCTCACCTTAAGTGCCACTGAAAATACTTATTTTTCAGTTGATTATACGTTGTGCCACATTTTAGTGAAGGGGAGTTTCTATTACATCACTTAGGCACTCTAGCACTCTCTGGTGCACCACGGCACTCGGCAGATTGTGCGGAGAGAGCTTGGCATTCTACTACCTGGACTGCCATTGCACAGTGGCCAAGTTGCAGTTAGGTGGTCGAGGCGTGCTCCTCTTGAGACACCTATAAAAATCTCAGCAGGGTGTGGATGCACTGCCCATGCGCCAAAGGCGAACCAAAGGCAAGCCTGTCTGCACCCGTCTGTGCCTGGACATCGCCTGATTCCAGAACCCCTGCCTCTCACCCAACCCACATACCCAAGACTTAAGAGAAATCAATTCTTTCCTCCACTCCCCCTCCTTTACTTAAAAGCAAGTTGTCAGTGGCCTCTAAGCACATTACTTACCCCATTCTCTCCACTTCCACTAGCCATCTACATGAGTTGGATGGTCTCTACTTCAATGCTAAGTCCATGGTTAAACATTCCACCAAAATCTGGACCTCATTACTACTTCTTTCCCTAAAATGTGTGTTTTACTGAGACTTGGCTCAATGCCACAGTTCACCCCTGCATCCCAGTGACCCTTGCAAACAAATATTCCTTGGTCAACCTTGGCAGAGAGACTAAGCCTGGAAGGGGAGAGGCCATTGCCTTTCACAACTCTCTGCATGTAGAGACAGTCAACATGCTACTCACAGATCGGGTAGAACTGATTATTTTTAGAGTCCTAATCTCCACCATGGACTGTTCGAAAGGGGCTCTGGACTATTGTTCACCTGATGCAAAAAAAGATTTTAGTCAAGCATTTATTGATTTCATTGCTCCTCATCTTTTGTCATCAAATAAGTTCTTGCTCCTGGGCGATTTAAACTTTTACGTGGAAAATCTAGAGTAAACAAACGTGGCCCAACTCTTTTTGGAAATGGACATGATTGGGCTCAAACAAATTGTAACAGGGCCCAAATATAAAGCAGGTCACATCTTGGACCTGCTTTTTATTAATTCCACTAAAGCAAGATGCAATTACCCACTACCTATTGTGTGGTCAGACCACTACATGACCAAGTTCCTCATCCCCAGCAACATATCACTGATTAAGCCCAGATGAAGGGCTAGTAGAGTTAGACGCCAATAGAAGGCTGTCTTTCCTGACTCCTCTGAGATTTTCATGCCTACTCTGCAAACTGACATTAAAATGCCATTAACTGCATGCCATGATTCCCTCTCAAGGGGTTTTGATCAGGTTGCAACTTTTCAAAAGCTACTACCTTTCTCCACCAGAGGCCATGCCTCCTGGTACTCTGATGACCTGTGTCAGGAGAAGTCCAACTCCAAATGCCTGAAACATAGGTGGCGTGCTACTAAATCTCCCCTGTGCAAAGAAGCTTACAGGCAGTCACGTAGCAGCTGCCACAAAAAGATCAGAACAGCCTGTAAGCTCTACTTAACCCAAAACCAAAAGATCAATCATGCAGGAATCTCTACTAAAGAACTATTTAAATCCTTAAATAATTTTGTAAAGCCTTGAGCTTGCAATTGCACCATCCCGGCCTCGCAAACATTATGCAACTCTTTGGGTAACTTTTTCAGAGACAAGATAGATACTACATACCTCAACTTCTCAGTCAAACAAGATCAGCAGGAGGACATATCTGATTTTATCCAACCTCCCTTGAATGTCGCTAATGATCTGGAAAAATTCAAGCTATGCTCTCTGGAACAGGTCAGGATATGCTGGTTCCTGTGAAATCCAGATCTGCAGATTTATGCCCCTCAGAACTATTTCCTGCCTAGCCCAATACATCACACCAACAGTAATAGCTCTTTACAACCTATCATTAGCCTCTGCAAAATGGAAGTCCTCCCAAGTGTCTCCCATTTTAAAGAAACCTGTTGCCAACCCAGAAATCCTCTCTAACTATTGTATGATTTCCCTGCTTCCCATCCTAGGAAAAGCACTTAAAAGCCACATAAATAGACAACCGGCTGCTTTCTTTGAGGGCCAAGAAATTTTGGACCCCTCACAATCAGGTTTCAGAGCAATGCACAGTCTGGAGAAAGCACTAGTGCAGTCCCTGATGCCATCAGACTGTCACTAGATGCAGTTACACCAGTTATGTTGGAATTATTAGATCTATCTGCGCCTTTCGATATGGTCTCTCGTGAGATCTTAATCTGCAGGCTGTATTACCCAGGGATATATGACAGTGTGCTACACTGGCTCAGGGACTTCCTCAATAAAGCAACACAAACCATCTTTTTAGACTCCTTTTAAGCTTGCACCATGCCAGTCAATAAAGGAGTTCCACAGGGTTCCCCCCCTCAGATCAACATTGTTCAATATTTATGTAGCCCTCCTGGGACTAATCATAAGATCATGCAGCTTTGAGACCGTATCATAGGAAGATGACACCCAACTTCTCATCTCCTGAGGGCAAGACCGGGAATGAGTTAGGTCTCTGTTTGCTAACTGTAGGAGAGAAAGTGCTGATTGGATAACCAAAAACTGCCTCCAATTCAACAGCAAGAAAACCGAGATAGTATCATTTGGCAAAGCGCAGGAACTCTGGTCGGGGGACTGGTGGCCAGTGGAATTTGGGTCTGCCCCAGTTCCAAAAAAGGTTAAAAACCTGGGTATCAAACTTGAACAAAACCTTTCTATGAAAGGTCAGGTTAACACTACCTCTCATACTTGCTTCCCAACATGCATCTCCTAAAAAAAGTCTTTCCCCGGCTTCCTCCAACTTCTAGAAACATTTAGATCCAGGCACAAATCAACAGTCACCTTGACTATGGAAATGCTTTGCTTGTGGCAGCCAATGGCACCCTGCCGTCCAAATTGCAGGTAGTGCAAAATACAACAGCACATCTGATCTGCAACTTGCCTTCACGGTCTTTCTCCGCACTGATCTTAAAAGCCTTACTTTGTTTGCCCATCAGAAAACAAGTCATCTTCAAGCTTTGCTGCTTGACCAACAAAGCTTCTAGACACTCACTACCTACTTATCTTTATTCCAGACTTCTCTACTACCAACCCAGTAGATTACTCAGGTCCACTAACAAGACACTTCTATGGATCCTGCACATTCACACTGCCAGATTTGGGGGTCAATCTTTCTCTTATCTCGTCTCCATTTCACTTGAACAAACTTCCCCTGTATATTCACACCTGTTCTCACCAACCTAAGTTTAAAAAAACTAAACTTGGTTGTTCTAATTCCACTGTGCTGGTGTTTAGTAGCAAGCGCCGAAATACTCCTTTGAGAGAGAGTTGTGATGCTATATAAGAACCTTTAACATCACATAACACTAGGTCCCTCTGCGTTGATTGCTACACCTCTGACTCCCAGTGGCCATCCTGCTAGTTCCTTGAAGTATGACCAGTATTTCTCTTGTTTGCTCTGGAGAAAGCTGAAAGCAGACACATGCACACATCAGTTACCTACCATAGAGGTAAATAACAGAATGTCCTAGGACAATAATCGCAAAAAACAACACATACTGTGACATCACAAAAGGCCTGATTTTGAATTTGAAAGATTGCTCTGTCACAAATATCTTGAATATCTTACTTGCCTTGCAACAAGGGTTCATATTATTTTTTAAACGCTCGTTATTAGAGTTTCAGTAAGATAATACAGCCTTCAGAGCATCTGGTACTGAGAAGGTTGCAACACTAGTTCAGGTAACATGACATCGAGCCCCATAGTCACTACTCCATTTCTTTGAACATAAAGAAATACTTATTTCAATAACACAACAACTGTTATGTTATGCTAAGTCTTTTATAGAGCGCATGGCTACCTGTAGGCCTCCCAGCGCTGAGAGCGAAACTCTGAGAGGTAGACAGAGGGGTTATTTCATGTCTAGTAAGATGAAGGCTGAGAGGTAGGGAATTCCATAACTTGGCCCCCCCGGTAAGCCAAAGAGCTCCCACCCCATCTAGACTTCTTTACTCTAGGGATGAGAGCTAGTGCTGCTGACGAGGCCCTAAGCTGTCTAGCAGGTATGTAGAAGGAAGCTAATGTCCTAAACAGAGAAGTGCCTCTATTGTAAAGGGCCCTGTGAACACAGCACAAGGTTTTAAACGTTATGCAATGTTCTACTGGGAACCAGTGGAGTGAAGAAATAGCTGATTTGGCCGATGTATGCCTCTGTATATTTAGGCTACAATGCCCACTCAGGACCACATATTTTATTGTAAATATGCAGCATAATAAAGACGATTTAGAAAACACATAATTTATTACTATACAAAAATTATTAATCACATACAAAATTACACAACCCCCCTATCAAAAACTTAAAAATCCAGAGGACAGAAAAAAGTACTCAGAATTAAAGTGCACGTGATTCTAGGAGAAAAAGACAGAAAAGTCCATCCAATAGAAACATAAATTCACCAAGAAGGAGCCTGCTGTTTCAACTTTTATATCATTGAATCATTAAGATAAAAGCATTGATAATAAATCCTCATTCAAGTCCTCCCTTCATCCTAAAAGAAAGACTGCATCCAGGCTCAAAATATTATCGTCGACGTTTCGACCCATCCAACTTTCGGGCTAAATCTGAGCTCACATACTGGTCTTCATCAGGATTACAGCGATAGGGGTCTATTAAGACAGTCAAACAACTAATAATCAGTCTTAATACACGAGTTAATGTTTAGATAGGAGTTCATTGTTTATATGAGGCGTGAACTGGATTCTTTCGTCGCGTGCGAACTGGAATGTAATGACGGCTTCGTTCCATTTTCTTGTTCGTTTCGAAGCCGGAGAGCGCGAGGTACGTGTGTTCATAGAGGCGGACCAGTGTGGAACACCTTATTCAAGGGTTCCACACCATTTTGTGATTAAGGTAATTAAGTCGGTTATATAGTTTCTTGTAGACATCGAGTCCATTTAATTGTACAGTATGCAGTTCAGCATAACAAAAAAGGCAGTCCTTGAAAACAAAATTACTGTAGAGATCACGGCCAATAATCTTGTAGCAACCACAGCCAACACGTGTTTCATCCTATGACAAAATGTTCTCGTAAGAACTTCATCAGGGCTTAACTCAAGTAATGCAATCTAAATACGAAATAGTCTTCACAATAATTCTGCGATGTCTTTAAAAGCATATAATTGTCCAACGCCGTAAATAAAATCTGAAGTAGACGAGCGGTCTCTGACGCTGAATTCGATATGGGGAACGCCGCGGGATAACTTGACCGTGGCGTTTTATCCAACTGCAGATACTATTCATTATTAAATAGATACAAATTGTAACTACTTCAGATTTTATTTACGGCGTTGGACAATTATATGCTTTTAAAGACATCGCAGAATTATTGTGAAGACTATTTCGTATTTAGATTGCATTACTTGAGTTAAGCCCTGATGAAGTCCTTACGAGAACATTTTCTCATAGGATGAAACACGTGTTGGCTGTGGTTGCTACAAGATTATTGGCCGTGATCTCTACAGTAATTTTGTTTTCAAGGACTGCCTTTTTTGTTATGCTGAACTGCATACTGTACAATTAAATGGACTCGATGTCTACAAGAAACTATTGTCATTCTCAATGAAGATTGGATGCACTACTTTGGATTCATGAGTGCCCTGACATTTGTTTTTTTCACTGTGAGTTTCCCTTGAAACAGTGGAGGATTAAGGAAGATCCTCTTGCCAGGAGCACCGTGCCATGAATGAGTTGTAATGTTACTGTATGGACTTACTGTGAGCGCCCTAATCCTATGACTATCTTCCTGGTTATTATTGCCTTTGTTTTCTTAAGTCGGTTATATAAGCGCATTGTTCCAAAGTCGCTTTTCCTTGATCGACGGCTGAACGAGGATGTATGCTGCCAGTGTTTTTACACCTTAATGTTGAGATATTTTAAGGTATGGGAGTTGTTTTATTGGAAGTGGAATTAGTGAAAAATGGTTCTTTATTGATGTTAATGGGGATTATAGGTATGTGTTATTATGAATGTGGCATTTGTGTAGTAATAAGTTATAACTAGATGAATAAGTTGGTTATTGTTGGAAATTTTAATGGTCAATTTATGTTTTTGTTCCTTAAGGAATTATTGCAAAGTGATTGGTTATAATGAAGATGGAAGGAATAATTTTTCAGTAATTTCTGGTAAGCATTAGGTTTTTGTTTGGTGTGATTCAGGGACATGTTGTGGTTTAGTGATTGGTCATAATGGTAAGATGTGTGTGTGTTTTTAGATGTGATGTGAGGTGGTTACATGGAAGAGGATTCTGACAATGGAACTGCACTCAGCGTAAGTAATGTGTGGAATGGATTTGTAGCAGCATAATAGGGTATTTTTTCTTTTCATAAGAGTGTATTAAGACTGATCATTACGTGTTTTACTGTCTTAATAGACCCCTATCGTTGTAGTCCTGATGAAGACCCGAATGTGAGCTCGGATTTAGCCCGAAAGTTGGATGGGTCGAAACATCGACGATAATATTTTGAGCCTGGATGCAGTCTTTCTTTTAGGATGAAGGGAGGAATTGAATGAGGATTTATTATCGATGCTTTTATCTTAATGATTCAATGATATAAAAGTTGAAACAGCAGGCTCCTTCTTGGTGAATGTATGTTTCTATTGGGTGGACTTTTCTGTCTTTTTCTCCTAGAATCACGTGCACTTTATTTCTGAGCATTTTTTTCTGTCCTCTGGATTTTTAAGTTTTTGATAGGGGGGTTGTGTAATTTTGTATGTGATTAATAATTTTTGTATAATAATAAATGATGTGTTTTCTAAATTGTCTTTATTATGCTGCATATTTACAATAAGATATGTGTTCCAGAGTGGGCATTGTAGTCTTTTGATAATTCTTACCCAGCCCCTTTGGGTGTTACAATGTACCCTCTGTGGTTTTGTAATATATATCTGTATATTTAATGAGCAGACGGGCCGAGGCATTCTGCACCACCTGCAACTTTCTGATCACATATTTAGGGGATCCAATGTACAAGGCATTACCATAGTCTAAACGCGAGATGATAAGGGCTTGGACAATACGTCTTTTGGCTACAAATGGAAGGATTTTAAAAAACCTTCCTCAAAAGCCTAAGCAGACCAAAGGAAGTGGAGGAAACCCTATTGGCATGATATGCCATAGTAAGCCGAGGATCTAGCCAAACTGCTTCATAGCAGTCTTTTTTGCGTCATTATACCAGACTTTATTCTGATTCATTTAATACATCCTGCAGTGGTGAGTAAGTGGCTGTATGGGCTCATCTTACCAGCTGTAGCCCAGGACCAGGGGAAGGTCTCCTGGGTCCAATCGCTCTGGCGCAAATAGCCCAGGTAAATAGCTCGGTGCAGAATAATAAAGCTTATAGTAACAATGGGATTCCGGCTTAAGTTTATAAACTCTTCACTCCACAATTAAATACATTCTTAGTTAGATTATTTAACCACATTCTAGCAGGAGCTGAAATTCCAACTTCATTCACGGAGTCTGTCGTCTTCAGCTTCTTGGGAAATGGGGAAGCCAGAGGGGGCATATGAACTCCTATCACCCCAATAGTATCCTTAACTGTGAATATACATTTTTCACTAAACTTTTAGCAAATTATCTTGCTGTGATGATCCCATCGATTATCCATGGGGATCAAAATGGTTCCTTTTAGATTGGCAAATGACAAATAATACATACTTTGTTATTCAGGTGATAGATTTTTTTACAGTTCGGAACACATAGGCAGCCGTTGTAATGCTGGACATGGAGAAAGCATTTGACTGTATCCAGTGGAATGTTTAGTTTACTATTCTAGCTAAATTTGGCTTCCCGGTTGGGTTGGTTCAAGTTCTAAAAAATCCATATCTTAGGGCCACAGTTCGCATAAATATAAAGGGTAGTATGGCAGGAGATATCTCTATATGTTGTGGAACATGTCATGGCTGCCTGCTTTCCCGTATTCTGTTTTCCCTTTTCATTGAACCGCACACGTGTGCTATCCGCCACAACCTTAACATCAAAGCGCTGGTAGCAAAGGCAGCTAAGTTAAAACTGTTCAGCAATGACATGGTTCTTTATTTAGAGGCAGATGAAACCAACCTATCAAACGCTTTTGTTAAAATAGGTGAATTTTCCAACATAAGATTAACCAGACCAAGTTAGAGGCCCTTTTGTTTAATTGTGCTGCAGATGTATTACTGCTAACTATTGAATCTCACTCTCCCCCTACGTCGCCAATAAGGTATTTAGGAATTATGGTAACCTCCGATCTAGAGGAACTGTATTCGCTCAGATTTAAAACTACCTTAGACAATATCAATAGGATATTAAGTCAATGGCAGAATGTTCCCATGACAATTATAGGGCGGGTTGCCCTGGTAAAAATTTATATTTTGCTGTTGCTACTTTTTGTGTTTTTGAACATTTTGATTAAAATTCCTCAGTCTTTCTTTAAGTCAGTAGATTCGGCAATCCACTATTTTTTATTGCAGTCTAGGAAACATAGATTAAAACTTGATGCCATTCATTAAGATACCAAGAAATGAGGCCTGGCGCTGCCAATTGTGAAATGTTACTCTCAGGTGTCTTTTTAAGACTGGCAGGTAAGGTAACGTTTCCAGTGACACACATATTTATTTGGAACAAATGGTGAAAGCATCAGCAATTGGTCTTTTCCCTTTCTTAAAAATCCCTAGACTTCCCCAGAAGTCCAGATGCAAGACACCTTGTATTATTGTGGATTGGTTTGCTAGGAAATGGAAAGAAAGGGAGATTGCACTGTTCCATCCCCAAATGAAACTAGCAGACTGTAGTCTGCTGAGTTTACATATATCTTCTCGCAAACATTTTAGACAGTTGGAGTTTCAGAGGTTACAGGATATTTTTTCTAAGAATGAATTTTCACACTGGAAGTGTATGGTTAATAGGTACTCTAACCTCAACTCTCCCCTCTTTTATAGTTTCATTCAAATTAGGAATTTTTGCACAGGTTTTGTGCCTAGGGATGGAATCTTGCCAGCCTCTCTAAGTAAAGCTTACTTCATGTCCAAACTACAGGATACAGGGAACTGTTATAGACTCCTGCATCCTAAAAAAGGGTGAGGCACTGATATCAGATATTTTGCAGCATATTGAGGCATCAACTGGGTGTAAACTGAGTATTGTAAATTGAAATGTTATTAATAGGTTTAGCTCTAAGGCAGTGCGAGTGGCTAATCTTCGAAGAATTTCTTTTTTTAGTAAGTGGATGCTGTACTTTACTCCAGCTAAGATCCATAAATTCTGTCCAGGTGCTGAGTCTAAATGCTTTAGATGCAACAATATGAAAGGACATTTGCTTCATATTATGTTTACCTGGGCTAATCTAATGTAATTTTGGCACGACATCTATTAGGAAATTAGCACAAGACTCGACCTTACAATTCTTCCAGATGTGTATGGGGCGCTGTTCGGGATATTAGTTCATCCGGGTGAAGTGTCAGGTATAAATCTGATACAGTCCCCTCATTATCCCAGTGGATCAACAAGATGCAAACAGTCTACTTTTGTGAAATAATGCATGCAAAGCACACGGGGTCCATGTGCAAAGTGTCTAAAATCTGGAAAAATTGTGCTTTAAATTATGTGTGGCTTAACTATGAATGTATTACGGGTTATTATGATTTTTTTCATTTTTGTTTTTTTTCCCTTTTTATCCTTTTTCTGAACATATGTAGGTGGAAAGGGACCATGAGAATATAGTTGGTTTCTTTATAGTTCTGGGAAAATGTTGTATTAATGAATAGCTATTCATATCCTGTATGATTCTGCTGCATCTGTTCAAAATAAAATAATAAAATAAAAAAAAAAGTACTTCAACTATATGCAAGACTAGTTCAACTGCTTCAACTATATGCAAGACCATGTACAGCTGCTAGCGTAAATGAGCATATTAAGCATGTATAGTTGTCACACAGTCCACCCAATGATTCCAAGGATTCAAAGGATTCCAAGTGATCCATCCAATCCACACAACAGAAAAACACTTCTGCAGGTGTGATAGCAGTATGGTCCATCAGTAAGTGGGGTATGGGGAAATGGGGAGGGGCGCACATAAAAGTTTAGTAGGTGTTGGGCGGGGGAAGAAGGAGAGAGATTGATTCACTCCCGTAAAATGAACAATAGGAATGTGTGCCATGTGTGTGACATGAGCCAATCAGTCCGAAGGGATGAGGCTATGTTGTAGGACCTCCAGGGCAGTCATCAAGAGCATCTAATCTGACGCAATGGGTCTCTTTCTACAAGGGTATTGTATTATATAGCACTTGTAGTAAGGCGGATTGGATATCCTTCAGTTTTGAGTGTGACTACCCACCTGCAATATTCTAAATCATGCACAATATCTGTTAATGTACTAATTTCAAGTAAAGCTAACATTTAAGTATGCACAATTGTTAATCAATCTAAAACACTGTGTCACTTCTATAGAATTTGATGGATGGGACAGTCGGTCACAAATGTGATATACATTTTGCGAACATATTACAAATATGATATGCTTTAATGCATTTGGAGTATGGTGTATGTGTGTTATGTCATCTTTGTGAAGGAGTTTGACTCTTAGTTCATGCCCAGCTTTCACATGTTTAATTATCTGCTATTGCACGTTCAGGACCATATGGATCTTATTTCAAACAAAACCTGTTTTGCCCAGGACCTAGATGTTCAACACACAATACACCTTTAAGAAATGCCCAAGGGATACTAACCATGTCACATATTATTATTACTAATAACACAGTAGTGGCCACATATTCTGCTTTATGGAGCCATTTTTACAACCCCAGTGAGATATAAACCACATCTAAGTGGGACACCCTTATAGTCTACATTATTCAACAATCCCCAGTGCCTCAAAATATTTCACAAAGTTCTGAAAATAAACATTCTTTTTTTATAAATGTCCTTGCTAAATATAATTTGTCTATAGCAGTATTTAATATGGGCACATGCCTAAATATCCACTGGTGGATAATCTATTGTGACCAGAAGGTTTTACCTTTCTCGCATGTTTTGGAACACGCTTTGTCTCTAAGCCTCAACCCACTTACAAACATATACCTGCCACCCACCTTAGAGGGGTTCAGTCTTTATTTTGTTTAAAAGGGAGCAATATGACACTGCAAAGGAATTAAACCGTGCACCACATAACTCTGAATATGTACAGTAATGCTTGCCTCCAGGGTTAACACTATTTCCCTGATATAGGCACAATACATATGCACTCAGTAACTCTATTCCGTCTATACCAAAGAATATTTGAACAAAATAAGCAAACGTTTTTAAAACCAAAATTTCCAACTATGATTATTAACAAGCTATGTGTCTGACTGCATTTCTGAAGGTGTTCTAATACAGTATTGCAATAATCCAGGCTCTGCCACAAAACCCAAGAGCAATATTTTTCTGTAGCAGAAAAACATATATATGCCTACAAAAGAGTTGCGTCTAGACAAAACAGCAGGCGCAGAGCAAGCAACTCTTTCTGCAATGGGGAAGAAAGCCAATTAAATCCATTGTGCTTCACAGAAAAAATGCCCATTGAAAATCTTGTACCAATAGAAGTGACACCATTTTTAAATACTGTGACAGGAGATAATTTCCCTACCTATTTTTGTAGCAGTTAATGGCCTATCACAATATATCTGCCAGAAAGAGAATACCATCAGAATTTAAGTTATTAAGGGTCAATTAGAAGTCAAGTGAAGCAGTCAACTCTGGGCGGCTCCCCCATTTACAAATTTTGTTGGGCGGCGGAAACATACTTGGAAAAACATAATAATTTTAATGTTCTCCTCTGCCTAAAATTGATGAAAAATGTGTGGATATTTATTTCCAGAAAGTTGCTGAAGATTTTAAGTCATTGCAGATTTTTCAATATTGTAGAATGTAGGGGTGTCCCTGGTAGAAGTGGTTTATTTTACATAAGCAAGACTCCAAGTTTGTATACTATTGTGCCCATCTCAGAAATGTGTGTAGTATATTTTAACAAATTATGCAGGGTCCCCCGTAGGGCTTGGCAAAGGTGTCTTTTCAGTGGGAAATTCATATCTTTCAACCTCTTGACTCAAAATCAGCCGTCATGTGAAGTATTTACGAAGGTGTTTCCATGAAAGTATACAGATAACAAACACTTATTTGGAGGGTGTTCTGGATTTTAAAAGTCGGTGACCCTATTAAATCTATAAAGACATTTTGTTAGTTGGAGAGGTGAGTTTTAGTAAAAAGAGGACACCATCCTACAAATATGGATGAGGTGACAGATACGCTGTGTGTCCTGCTTGGGGACAACTGTTGTGTCCATTACCCCTTGATTTCTGATAGAAAAGTGAGCACATGTTAAATGACTTCCTGCCGACAAAGCCTTTAGTGCAGACTGTCACAATCAGATGATATCATGTGATGTCATTGATTATGTCATATAACATGTCTTCAGTGATGTAATAGATGAGGTCATAAGCACTATATAACGGGATCACGAGTTACAGTTAGTTCACTAAAATATAATTGGCAAATTTTGATGTTTTGTTGATTTTTAAATGTTACTTTATAGCTGATTTAAACACATACCTATAGCTATAAAATCAGGGGATAAGGCGGGCACGCTTTTGGCACGCGGGCACGACTTATAAAAGATGAGCCGTCTCCCACTCCTATACTACCCATCCATACTCCACAACTAACTAGTATAAACAAACAGGTGGATATTAACATGGAATTTCAAGATTACTACACAACTCTGTATTCTGCCCCACCAACACTAGATCAGGTACAACTCAGTTCCTTCCTATCTGACATTACCCTACCGACACTTAGGCCCGTATTTATACTTTTTGACGCAGTTTAGCGTCAAAAAGTTTAGCACCGGCTAACGCCATTATGAAGCGCCATGCGGGCGCCGTATTTATTGAATGGCGTTAGCCGGCGCTAGCAGACCGGCGCTGCCTGGTGTGCGTGGAAAAAAAACACGTACACCAGGCAGCGCCGGTGTTGGGGAAAATGGCGTTAGGGCGTCTTAAAATGGGGCAAGTCAGGTTGAGGCAAAAAAATCGCCTCCACCCGATTTGCGCCATTTTTAACGACGCCCAGACGCCATTTACATGACTCCTGTCTTAGTAAAGACAGGAGTCATGCCCCCTTGCCCAATGGCCATGCCCAGGGGACTTACGTCCCCTGGGCATGATCATTGGGCATTGTGGCATGTAGGGGGGCACAAATCAGGCCCCCCTATGCCAAAAAAATAAAATAAATAAATAAATTATACTTACCTGAACTTACCTGAATGTCCCTGGGATGGGTCCCTCCATCCTTGGGTGTCCTCCTGGGGTGGGCAAGGGTGGCAGGGGGGGTCCCTGGGGGCATGGGAGGGCAGTTGTGGGCTCATTTTGAGCCCACAGGTCCCTTAACGCCTGCCCTGACCCAGGCGTTAAAAAGAGGCGCAAATGCGGGGTTTTTTGCCCCGCCCCCTCCCGGGCGTGATTTTTGCCCGGGAGTATAAATACGACGCATTTGCGTCGCAGTCATTTTTTTAGACGGGAACGCCTACCTTGCATCTCATTAACGCAAGGAAGGCGTTCACGCAAAAAATGACGCTCATTCCTCATACTTTGGCGCTAGACGCGTCTAACGCCAAAGTATAAATATGGCGTTAGTTTTGCACCGAATTTGCGTCGAAAAAAATGACGCAAATTTGGCGCAAACGGAGTATAAATATGCCCTTTAATGACACTGCCAAGCAAATCCTAAGAGCACAGATAACACAAGAGGAGATCCGTGAGGCCATTAAGGATATGGCGAGTAATAAATCACCAGGATCGGATGGTCTCCTGACCGAATTTTACTCCTTTTATAGCTCGAAACTGGCCCCTCAATTGGAGAAAGTATACCATGCCTCGATGACTGTTGGCCACCT
The DNA here is from genome assembly GCF_031143425.1 of Pleurodeles waltl. Taxonomy (NCBI): domain Eukaryota; kingdom Metazoa; phylum Chordata; class Amphibia; order Caudata; family Salamandridae; genus Pleurodeles; species Pleurodeles waltl. The sequence continues at coordinate 65,703,569 of NC_090441.1, read as the reverse complement.
CCCTGATACGACAAAACCTCACTACTAAAACCTGGCAAACCTGCAACAGATATGTCATCCTATAGGCCCCTATCATTACTGAACACAGAATATAAAATACTAGCTAAATTGTTAGCACAGAGACTCCTCCCCTTCATAGGCACCTTGATCCATACAGATCAATGTGGATTCATACCAACCCGTAATACCTCCAGAAATATACGCCGACTATATCATATTATAGAATATACGAGAGAGAGATATCCCCAAGCGGGTTGTCTTTCCCTGGATCTTCGCCGGGCATTTGATACCTTAAATTGGGATTATATATTCAAAGAACTGGAGCAATTTGGGCTCTCTCACGACTACATACGCTGGGTGCGACTGTTATACGCTGATCCAACAGCAAGAGCTCGCACTGGGCAGAACATTTCAAACTCCTATCACATTTATAGAGCTACTAGGCAGGGCTGCCCACTGTCCCCCCTGTTGTTCATCTTGGCGGTGGATCCCCTAGCACACCGGCTCCGACGAGACGCTGAGTTGTGGGGAATTCATATAGGCAGTACAGTGCACTCGATATCACTCTATGCCGACGACATTATACTATATGTGAGACATCTTGGCCGCAGCCTAAAATCTGCTGTGCAGATATTCCACGATTTCACACCATTGTCAGGACTAGAAATCAACTATAATAAATCATTAACATTCTTTTTTTGTAAAATGGACATGGGTGACATAATTGCTTTTGGTAATAAACCACTACAGGTGGCCATGGACACATTCCGATACCTGGGAATCCAAACATATCGAGCCCCAATGGATCTGTTAGAGAGCAACCTGCCGAGAGCACTGGCTTCACTTAAATTGCAGGTCCAGTTCTGGATAACACTACCACTGTCCATTGCGGGCCGACTAGCGCTGGCAAAGGTGGTGATGTTGCCCCGTATCTTGTACTATTTTATGAACCTGCCGGTGAGGGTACCTGATACCTACTTTAAAGCACTCCATTCTATGTTGGTGGACCTCATTTGGGGGAGGGGAGACGCCGGATTAGCTTAGTAAAACTACAAATACCGGCGGACCAGGGAGGCATGGGTGCACCTGACTTTAAAGCCTACTGTGTGGCAGACCAGCTTCAATGGCTTGCATACTGGTTGGCTGGACGAAATTTGCACGAGATAGAGTTCATCCAATCAATGTTAGATAGGGGTTGTCTACATTCGCTGATCTGTCCCGGATCCCGTCCCCTTGGGAGGTTGCCACTTTTGTTGCGGGTGGTGCTACAGTACTGGAAGCTTTCTCTCAGATACCCCGCTGGCACGATTCCCCACGCCCCCAATGTTCCTTTGCGGGGACTACCTGTGAATGTTGGAATACTGACTCAAAGTAAGATACAGAGGTGGACACAGGAGGGAGTAGATACAATTGGGATGCTATTCAAGGACCGTCATTTACTCACACATATGGATTTCATTCATGAACACAACTTGGCTACCTCACTAATTTTGCTATACGCAAACATAGTACACTATATAAGGGACCACTGGGCTCCAGAAGGTATAGAGCCCCCAACGCACGATTTCATTCACACGTTGTACATCATAGGGCACGGGAAACACCTAATCAAATGGCTTTATCGAGGGCTTAGAGTACATTTACAAAAGCCCCTAACATCCCTAAGAACTAAATGGGGAGCAGACATGGGCAGGGAACTCTCAGATAAAGAGTGGTCTTCCATTCTGGAGTACCCTAAGCAGGTATCCCGAAATACGAGGTTCAAGTTTGTACAATATATCATACTACACAGAGCGTATCTTACACCACATAGACTACACATACTATTCCCAACGCCCTTGCCAGCATGTCCAAGATGCGGGGTGGACGATGCAGAGTTGCTACATATGCATTGGAGCTGCCCTAGTATCACGCAATACTGGCACAACGTGGGTACCATGTTGGAGAGAGTGACAGGAAGCTGTGTATGAAGGACAGCAGAGCCGTGCCTGCTTGGTCTATTTCCCCACACAAAAAAAGGGAAGGTGTCATCATGCTTTGCAGACTTGGCCCTGCTGTTGGCAAAACGCCTGCTAACTAGGCGCTGGAAGGCTACAATAGCTCCCTCTGTACTACAGTGGAGTGCAGAGGTGATGGAGTGGGGCACAGTGGAGAGTACCACCCTCAGAAGAGAGGAAAGTAGGGAGCTGAGGAGACACCCTATGGCATTAGATTGGGATGATTTATTAGAAACCTTTAAAATAGCATGCGAGACGGAGAGAGAGACTGACTGAAGACATATTAGTTACTCATAATAGTCTACTGTGATTACCGAAACCCACCTGTAGAAACTGAAAATTTTAGATAATAGCGACGAGCTATGGGATTACTATCCCCGGGTCACAAATACACTGCAAGATCTCTTCTGAACTAGAACTATGGTGTGATCATGTGTTGAGCAGCAAATGGTTGAAATGAGACACATCACTGCTGTGATTATTAGATGAGAATATCATGTTGAGTTTATAGGGGGGGTATTATTAATTGTTATTTGCTATAAGTTTTTAAAAAGAACACATTATCACTTGTCAGAGTTAAATATACCATGCTCATGCTACATAACTATGCATCGGACTAGAACGAGCCTTATAGTCGAGCCTTGACATAAGATTAGATGCTTGAACCATTACATACAAAGGTATACTACCGAGACAACGATTATAAATAATATGCAAAATATGCCACAATGTACAACATAAATGATATTTTATATTATATGATGAAAACAATAAAAATGTGTTTAAAAAAAAAACTATATCTATAAAATCACCTTAATCTTTTGTTTTTTGTAGTGAATTTATTACTTTTTTAAATGAATATTAAGATCTTATTACCAAACCTAACTATAACTTGGGTCCAGGGGTCTCCACCGAGTAGCTCATGAGCTACTAGTAGCTCTCGAGCTACCCATATGTAGCTCTTCTGTGTTAGATCAGCCTACAAAAAGTGAAAAGTTTATATCTGAAACAAACATATAAACTTGTCTGATGTGGTCAGTGTTAAAATTCTATTAATATTCGTAGCTCTGGATGATTTTTACCAACATAAGTAGCTTTTACTACAAAAAAAATTTGGAGACTCCAGGAAGCTTTTGATTTGTCAGTGAATTTATGTGCTTTTTTGTCTTATTCTAAGTTGAACATCTGTCCAAACCCCTTGGCCAGCCTACTCTCACTCCCCTGTGGGTGACCAGCACCCCCGCTGCGCATGGCCTTTCAGGTACACTGGATGGGGGTTGGGAATAGGAGTGAAAGAATAGTTAGTTGGGGAGAGTAATTATATGCTACAGCTCCTGGGATCCACCCATAACAGAGAGTGAGATTCTGCACATCTATAGTGATATAAAATTGACAATTATGCTTGTAGAACAAACCCTAATAACAGCTAAAAGAAACACCAAACAGAAACAAACGATTACATGTTTCTGACTTTTTCCTATTAAATATTCTCCAGTCTTGTTTTTTATAAACGTGATAATCTGCCTTTATATAAGCACATACTTCCAAACAGCTCTGGGAGATTCTGTTGCTGTTATTAGGTGCTGTTTCCTTGGTGAAGTTTATGATTTAATATACAGCCGAAGTTTTATTTTCCACGTCGCTTGTTATAAAACTCGCCCGCTGAAGGCAATTACATAAAAATAGGGAAGAATGCTTATTGATGCTACCAACCAGCCCAAAGCAGTTAAAGTACTAAGAAATAAGAAACAAATCCCAATAAACCCATAATAGTCAGTGGCAATTGGAGTACACACACCTTGACTGCCTTACAGCAAACCCACATATGACAAACTCAATGATGAAATTGGCAGGTAAAAATACAATTCCTTGTTGCCTGCCTTTGCACAACCCCAGATGTAAAGGGAACTCCCTAAACATCAAGACTGTCTCTTCTCTTTAAATCAGTTACGTCGTGAATCTATGTATGTATGTCATATTTGTATATCGCTGACCACCCAAAGTAGCCAAATACAGCTGTCAGACCACTGCCTAGGGCCAAAGGCACAAAGGCCCGTATTTATACTCCGTTTGCGCCGAATTAGCGTCGTTTTTTTCGACGCAAATTCGGCGCAAAACTAACGCCATATTTATACTTTGGCGTTAGACGCGTCTAGCGCCAAAGTATGGGCAAATAGCGTCATTTTTTTGCGTGAACGCCTTCCTTGCGTTAATGAGATGCAAGGAAGGCGTTCCCGTCTAAAAAAATGACGGCGGCGCAAATGCGTCGTATTTATACTCCCGGGCAAAAGTCACGCCCGGGAGGTGGCGGGTCAAAAAACCCTGCATTTGCGCCACTATTTAACGCCTGGGTCAGGGTAGGCGTTAAGGGGCCTGTGGGCTCAAAATGAGCCCACAGGTGCCCTCCCCTGCCCCCAGGGACCCCCCCTGCCACCCCTGCCCACCCCAGGAGGACACCCAAGGATGGAGGGACCCACCCCAGGGACATTCAGGTAAGTTCAGGTAAGTATAATTTTTTATATTTTTTAAATTTTTTTGGGTGGCATAGGGGGGCCTTATTTGTGCCCCCCTACATGCCACTATGCCCAATGACCATGCCCAGGGGACATAAGTCCCCTGGGCATGGCCATTGGGCAAGGGGGCATGACTCCTGTCTTTACTAAGACAGGAGTCATTTAAATGGCGTCTGGGCGTCGAAAATAATGGCGCAAATCGGGTTGAGGCGATTTTTTTGCCTCAACCTGACTTGCCCCATTTTAAGACGCCCTAACGCCATTTTCCCCCTACGCCGGCGCTGCCTGGTCTACGTGGTTTTTTTCCACGCACACCAGGCAGCGCCGGTCTGCTAGCGCCGGCTAACGCCATTCCATAAATACGGCGCCCGCATGGCGCTTCAGAATGGCGTTAGACGGCGCTAAATTTTTTGACGCTAAACTGCGTTAGCGCAGTTTAGCGTCAAAAAGTATAAATATGGGCCAAAGTACATTCAAAACTGATTTGAGAGGTAGCTGGTTTATGGACTGTTATTGCATTGTGAACTTCTGTTCTTTAAAGACACGTGCCAACTCTTTTCTGCATTGGAGCAGGGCTGTGGCGGTCTTGTTGGATACAGTGCTCTCCTAGATGCTAGGTGCATAGATGGAAGAAGCCTATTGCCTTTTGTTCTTATTTACACTTCTTTTTCTCCAGTCCAATTGAGCCATAGTCTGCTAGACGGTAAAACTGTTACTTTATAAGCTATTAAACTGATCAGCGGTGCTAATGCTACCATCAGAATGTTTCAAGACCTCCAGGTAGAATAGAAACTGTTGGACCTGGCCCTTTTACAGGGTCATTCCCCAGACTTTTTGCTTTTGCCTCCTTATTTTTCTGACCTTTGTTGGCTGACGTTTTGACTCTGAGCACTTTTTCACTGCTAACCAGTGCTAAATTGCATGTGCTCTCTCTTACAAATTTGGTATGATTGGAGTCTACCTGATTGGCATATTTAATTTACCTATAAGTCCCTTGTAAAGTGGTATCCCTATATCCAGTGCCTGTAAATTAAATGCTACTAGTGGGCCTGCAGCGCTGCTTGCGCCACCCACTGAAATAGCTTGTCAAACCTATCTAAAGCCTGCTAGCGCAGAGCCTGTGTGCGCAGTTTTGTGCCACAGGGACCTGGCATCTAAATTTACTTGCCAGGCCCAGAACTCCCCTTTTACTACATGTAAGTCACCCCTAAGGTACGCCCTAGCTAGCCCTTTGGGCAGGGTGCCATGTATGTAGAAGGCAGGGCATGTGCCATGTTGCGTGGCCTGCCCTGGTAGTGACAAACAGCCTAACTTGGTGTCTCACTGCTGTGAGTGCTGCCCTCTCATAGGATTGCATTGGAAATGCCCTGCCTTAGGTGTAAGGGGTATTGTCTGATTTATGAGGGGTAGTGTAGGCATGTTTGGTATGGTTGTGACAGTGGTAAGAAATGCTGCTTACTGGTGTAGGTGTATTTTTTATTACTATCACAGAAATGCCACTTCTAGAAAGTGCACATTTATCAGTGCTTATAACTTTGGTGTTTTGCAGCTTGTCTCCAATCAATGTCTGGGCAGACTGACAGTTGGGGCTTTGTGCATACTTCTCAGACAGCCTGAACACAGGGAGGGTGGAGGTGACACAGAGGTGCATCTACATACTGTAAAGCCTTCCTGGGCTGAGAGAAGGGAGAGGCGGGGCACACCTGCATTGGTAAAGACTGTGCCCTGGCCTCACGCAATAGGGTCGTTAACCCCCCATTGATGTTTGGAGCCTGTGCTGAAAGGAGAGAGGGGGCACTCCCTGAACCAGTTGTAACTGGCTGGAACCTCCTCTTCCTACCATTGAAAAACACTGTAAGAACTGACTATAAGTACGGGGTAATTTTCCCCACAATTTGAACATTCTTGGAACTGGAAACTGGACACAGAACGCTGATGTATGGACTCACCAGGAAACCACCTTGGACTGCTGCTGTAGTGCTGACCTGTGACCTGCCTGGTCACTAGGAGGAACTGCCACCATCTGCATCCCTTATGCTGGTCTGTAGCTGGGCCCTCCAGCCCTGTGCTTCCTTTGACTCCTGATTGCTCCCAGGGGCAGGGTGCTGTGTCCCTGACCCCTGCACTGATCTCGCCAGCCTTTGCTTAAGCGCTTTGGAAAAGCGCTCCTCTCTTAAAATTGCTGCAGAAGATCACCGCCGCAGCCCGGGCTTTAAAGGTGCCCTAGCGCTTTGAAGAGCGCGTTATTTCTACTCAGAATCACCACCGCAGCCCGGGTTTATTACAGGGCCGACGCGCTTCCCTAAAGTGCTCTGCCTGGGTTTTTATGACCCCAATTCACCGCCGCGACCCGGGCGCCGCATGGGGTCTGAAGCGTGAGGATCGCGCTGTCTTTGGTGCTGCCGAGCACCCCGAAGGAAGGACAGGAGCGAGCGCACTCCAAACAGTGCCCCCGGGACGAAGCGCGCTTCTTAAACGTGCCCCCGGGGCACTTGCTGGCACCATCTTCGGTGCCGGCCTCTCACTTCAGCCCCAGGCAGGCTGAAGAGCGGCTCATGCACCAAATCGGGTGCGGCCGCTGAAAGAAGCCAGAGGACAGCCTCATTGGAGGCTCCGGCCCCCGTCTTGCCTCTATTCCCAAGCAGCCGCACCGCGGACAAGGGCGTCTGCCGAACTCCACGCAGGACATGGGGAGAAAGGGAGTTCCCTTTCCCCCGGTCACTGCGCTAGGGGCGCGAACACCCTGACTACCTTAAATCTTTGACTTCCGCCCCCCCCCCCTCAGAGAGGGTCATTAGAAACCCGGTGGGCTCCCCCAAAGATCACGGGTCCCCAGAGGGGCCCATACTAACCACGAGAGAGAGAGGGTGCTGATCACCCCTCTCCCCCACAGACACCGCGTGGCCCCCGTGTTGCGCACAGGAGCGCGGGGCCCCCGTGTTCGTCTCTAGGCACTGGAAGTGCCTTCTCCTACCAAAACACAGGTACTCTTTAGGAAATCTAGGCTCTAGGAGCCTAATGCAGATTTGTAGATGCTTGTTATTTCCTACCTTTTTATTGGTTCTGCATATATGTGCTTATGTTCTTTTTATGGGCATGTTTAGCTGATATGTATTTATATGACTTGGGGGATATTCACTAATGTTACTTTTATGGGTATTTAGGAATTGTTCATGACAAGTGTATATATCTTTTACTATACTTCCTGACTACTGCTTATGTTGCAGAATCCTGAGTACTTACGTGTTCTAATGTGACAACTGCATATTCTTGCAGAGTATTCGTAACTTGTGTAACCTTCTGACAACTGCTAAGGTAGCAGGGTATTACTTACGTGTAATGTTGCTCTAATTATTTTTTGTGCAATACAGATTATTTTTACATAACTCAGTGTTGTGTTTACTTTGTGGTGTACATTTTGCGTCACGTGTGTTTTGTGTTGTGCAAGCGCCTTACACATTGCCTCCAGGTTAAGCCTGACTGCTCGTGCCAAGCTACCAAGGGGGTGAGCAGGGGTTATCTTGGACATGTAACTCCCAAGCCCTGACTAGAGTGGGTAGGTTCTGCCTGGCTGAGGTGCATACCCTAGCCAACCAGAAACCCCATTTCTAACAGAAACCTTCTGCAGTTCTCCTCAAACACCAACCTCAACCTATGAGACCTTTCATAATAGTTTGCCACTGTCACTAGGTGGAGCCCTAAAACTGCTGCATTCCCTCTAGTTTTGAAAAACCAGCCCAGGCGTGGTAATTCCTCAGGCTTTACTCTGTTAAGTCGTTTATGTTAGACTTATGGAAAAATAATAAAGATTGCACTAGTTTGTCTCGTGTTGCTTGTTATGTTTTCCCCTATGAGTTACTGTGCTGATAAAAATAGATGGGGAGGCTGAAGATTCAGCACCCCTAAAGCTGTGAAGAGCTAAGAACAAAGAATTGTGAATAAATCAACTGCAGACGTGCCGCAACTTCCTCCTCAGCTTGACAGCAAACAAGACAAAACACCGCCTTCTGCAGATGCATCATTAGGCCCTACTCGTGCATGGCCTACTTCGCAACACTAGACTGCGCCAATGTCCTTTACAGAGCCTGTCTACAGTTCAATGTACTAACTGCAACCGCTGCCAAGTAGGTAATCATAAAACACATCTAAACACATTTTGAAGCATTTGTTACCACAGAAAGTGCACACCAGTGACCTGCACTTTGATGTGCATGGTTGTTTCCCTGCAAAAACTCAGTTCAACAAACAATAAATGTCAACCACAACTTCAAGGAGCAAGCCCCTCTTCTGTGGAGCTCAGTTCTATCCAACTAAGACATTAAACAAATCTACTAATGCACAATTCAGGAAGAAATTTAGGGCCAGATGTATCAAGCGTTTTTGCATTCGCAAACGGTGCAAATGGCTGTTTGCGAATGCAATAATGGCTTTCATTATGTATGAAAGGTATTCGCTATGCAATTTTAAGGAATTGCTGAAATAGCGATTCCTTAAAATTGCAACCCCGTTTAGAGAATCGCAAATTGCGATTCTCTAAATAAGAAATCGCAAATAAGGAATCCTTATTTGCAATGTCTTATGCACATGTATCAAGATTTTCCTTAATGCGAATTGGGCATTAAGGAATCGCAATTCATGTGCAAATTTTAAAAATGCATTAAAATTGATATGTAATGCACACATGCCCCTTTGGCATGTGTTCGCCTTACATGTCCTGAAATATTTGTTGGGGTGCAGCAGAGGGGGCCTTATGCCCCCAGCACCCTGGGGCTTTGCATTAACTAAATTTCGAATTCCAGTTAGGAATTCGCAATTTGCGAAATGCAAAAAATTCGCTAATATGAGCCTACAGGCACATAGGTGCGAATGGGTCAAAATCCCTATTGGGGTTTCGGTAATAGCATTTGCGATTTTTAAGAAATCGCTATTACCGATTCGCAAATATGATACATACCATTTTGCGAATCAGAAATAGCGATTTCTTAAAAATCGCTATTAGAGAATCGCAAAGTGGATTCTTCATACATCTGGCCCTTAGAATATACCTCTTCCCCCCTCTTTCAATTAGTATGTTCAGCCAGTGTATTCAGGTTAGGTATCACTGTCTAAACAGCCCGGTTTTCAGAAGCTGGCCAGACCTCAGAGGTCAGCTGGCCTTTGTGGCTCAATAGGCACAGAGTTCCACAAAATGGCCGCTTGCACTGCAAAGGCTTACTCCCTCCTTGAGTTAGAAAATCGGCACACCACCAGCAGGTCCTTTTCTGCCGAATGGAATGGGTGAGCTCTATATACGAAGGAAATGGCGGATTGCCAATGAAGGATGACACAAAGGGTCAGATCTATCAAAGGGTTTTACCCATTCTGTGTCTATGGGAAAATGTGTTCGTACATATGGCCCTAAGAGTCTTAAAGGTATTTCTTTGATGCACCGGGAGCCAAATAAGCTGAACCAACAGAGTTGTGATGTTGGCTCGCCTATCAATACCTGTTATGGTGCTCCGTAGAGGGCAATTATTTGGCGACCTACATGGTCCAATTTGACAACACAGCCACTGCCTCTACTTGCCTTTGAGAGAACCACTGACCCTTCTCTACTCAGCCTAACTACTTTGAGTACTGTCGATGGAGGTTTAGCACCACAACGCTTATTGGTGCTACCAACCAGCCCAAAGCAGTTAAAGTACTAAGAAATAAGAAAAAAATCCCAATAGACCCATAATAGTCAGTGGCAATTGGAGTACACACACCTTGACTGCCTTACAGCAAACCCACATATGACAAACTCAATGATGAAATTGGCAGGTAAAAATACAATTCCTTGTTGCCTGCCTTTGCACAACCCCAGATGTAAAGGAAACTCCCTAAACATCAAGACTGACTCTTCTCTTTAAATCAGTTACGTCGTGAATCTATGTATGTATGTCCTATTTGTATATCGCTGACCACCCAAAGTAGCCAAATACAGCTGTCAGACCACTGTCTAGGGCCAAAGGCACAAAGTACATTCAAAACTGATTTGAGAGGTAGCTGGTTTATGGACTGTTATTGCATCATGAACTTCTGTTCTTTAAAGACACGTGCCAACTCTTTTCTACATTGGAGCAGGGCTGTGGCGGTCTTGTTGGATACAGTGCTCTCCTAGATGCTAGGTGCATAGATGGGCGAAGCCTATTGCCTTTTACTCATATTTACACTTCTTTTTCTCCAGTCCGATTGTGCCATAGTCTGCTAGACGGTAAACCTGTTACTTCATAATCTATTAAACTGATCAGCGGTGCTAATGATACCATCAGAATGTTTCCAGACCTCCAGGTAGAATAGAATCCTTCTGGAGTTCTCCTCAAACACCAACCTCAGCCTATGAGACCTTTCATAGTAAGTTGCCACTGTCACTAGGTGGAGCCCTAAAACTGCTATTTTCCCTCTAGTTTTGAAAAACCAGCCGAGTCGGCGTGGTAATTCCTCTGGCTTTACTCTGTTAAATCGTTTATGTTAGATTTATGGAAAAATGATAAAGATTGCACTAGTTTGCCTCGTGTTGCTTGTTATGTTTTCCTCATGAGTTACTGTGCTGATAAAAATAGATAGGGAGGCTGAAGATTCAGCACCCCTAAAGCTGTGCAGAGCCTACACAAAGAATTTTGAATAAATCAACTGCAGACGTGCGGCAACTTCCACCTCAGCTTGACAGCAAACGAGACAAAACACCGCCTTCTTCAGACGCATCACTAGGCCCTTCTCGTGCATGGCCTACTTCGCAACACTAGACTGCGCCAATGTCCTTTACAGAGCCTGTCTACAGTTCAATGTACTAACTGCAACTGCTGCCAAGTAGGTAATCATAAAACACACCTAAACACATTTTGAAGCATCTGTTACCACAGAAAGTGCACACCCATGACCTGCATTTTGATGTGCATGGTTGTTTCCCTGCCAAAACTCAGTTCAACAAACAATAAATGTCAGTCACAACTTCAAGGAGCAAGCCCCTCTACGTGGAGCTCAGTTCTATCCAACTAGGACATAAAACAAATCTACTAATGCGCAATTCAGGAAGAAATTTAGGGCCGGATGTATCAAGCGTTTTTGCATTCGCAAACGGTGCGAATGGCCGTTTGCGAATGCAAAAATGCCTTTCATTATTTATGAAAGGCATTCGCTATGCAATTTTAAGGAATCGCTGAAATAGCGATTCCTTACAATTGCGACCCCCGTTTATAGAATCGCAAATTGCGATTCTCTAAATAAGAAATCGCAAAGAAGGAATCCTTATTTGCGATTTCTTATGCACATGTAACAAGCTTTTCCTTAATGCGAATTGGGCATTAAGGAATCACAATTACCACCAGGTAAAACTTGGTGGTAACCATGTGTAAATTTTAAAAATGCATTAAAATGCATTTTTTAAATTGACATATAATACCCACATGCCCCTTTGGCATGCGTGCGCCTTACATGTCCTGAAATATTTGTTTGGGGTGCAGAAGAGGGGGCCTTATGCCCCCAGCACCCTGGGGTTTTGCATTAACTAAATTGCGAGTTCCAGTTAGGAATTCGCAATTTGGGAAATGCAAAAAATTAGCAAATATTGGTCTACAGGCCTATAGGTGCGAATGGGCTCAGAATCGCTATTTGCGATTTGGTAATAGCATTTGTGATTTTTAAGAAATCGCTATTACCGAATCGCAAATATGATACATACCATTTTGCGAATCAGAAATAGCGATTTATTTAAAATCGCTATTAGAGAATCACAAAGTGGATTCTTCATACATCTGGCCCTTAGAATATACCTCTTTCCCCCTCTTTCAGTTAGTATGTTCAGCCAGTGTATTCAGGTTAGGTATCACTGTCTAAACAGCCCGGTTTTCAGAAGCAGGCCAGACCTTAGAGGTCAGCTGGCTTTTGTGGCTCAATAGGCACAGAGTTCCACAAAATGGCCGCTTGCACTGCAAAGGCTTACTCCCTCCTTGAGTTAGAAAATCGGCACACCACCAGCAGGTCCTTTTCTGCCGAATGGAATGGGTGAGCTATATATAAGAAGGAAATGGTGGATTGCCAATGAAGGATGACACAAAGGGTCAGATGTATCAAAGGGGTTTTACCCATTCTGTGTCTATGGGAAAATGTGTTCGTACATATGGCCCTAAGAGTCTTAAACGTATTTCTTTGATGCACAGGGAGCCAAATAAGCTGAACCAACAGAGTTGTGATGTTGGCTCGCCTATCAATACCTGTTATGGTGCTCCGTAGAGGGCAATTATTTGGCGACCTACATGGTCCAATTTGACAACACAGCCATTGCCTCTTCTTGCCTTTGAGAGAACCACTGACCCTTCTCTACTCAGCCTAACTGCTTTGAGTACTGTCGATGGAGGTTTAGCACCATAACTCACTAAAGTGACCCAGGTCACCCAGTGTTACAGGAGGCGTGCACATCCTAAGACAGGTTAGACATTGAGCATTAGAGACAGGGACAAAAAGGATAACGTTGGGATTTATGCTGTACATATCTTCTTGTTCCTTGAACGCTTTTCCTTAATTTCCCTGACTGTATTTGTTATCAGGCATGCGGGTAAAAGTAATTCCGGTCCATCCCAGTTAACAGTAATTCCTGTTGCCATATTGTATTATCCTGTTTACTTATGTAGTTCTGCTTTTATGGAGAACAATTTATCCGCATCATTATTAGGCCGTGCAAAATGTAAATTCTGCCAACGAAATTCATGTAATTTCAGGAATTTTGCGTTATGCCTGTTACATGAAATTCCCGAAATGATAGTGATAACGCGTCCAGCCCTTATAAATTACCTGTACCTGGACACGTTGGAGGTCGGTGAATCTTTTAACCGAGTCGGGCTCTCCTCATCCTAAAATAGTCGAGTCACTCAGATCAATAATCAATAACTACTGTAATTGGTAATCAATACTCAATTGATAGGTCAATAGAACACATCTGAAATCAATAACAGTTGGTATTTCGGCGCACCATGACCTTTCAGTCATGAATAACCACACCAGTTTATTAAAAGTTAGTGAATTTATTTCCCTATATTAACAAAGCTAGCACGATGTATATATGTCTCAAAACCAATTGATATATGTATATGAACATTACTAGCTGTCCATAACGGCGGAAGAAACGCAATCTACGTAAAATCTGAATGATGATACACTCTGTTATAGCAATGCAAATCACCAATGTGACTAACTGTATTTGACTAATTGCATACATTCGGTCAGCATAACAAGATTTCAATTCTTCATGATACATTGAATGAATACCTCGACTAACCTCTAATTAGCATTGGCATGTGGGACTTCATGCAAAACGAATTTAGTCAACACAAATTTGGAAAACTTCTAGCTAGGACCCTATCAAAATAGCAGTTGGTACCTAAAAGAAAAACACAATGCATAATACATTTATCCTTTCATATTTACCAAATACAATCAGCATTCAAGAAAAGTCTTCGTCCTTCAGGTACCGGTTGATCAGCATGGGGCAAGTTTCAAAGGGGCAAAGTTAAGGGCAAGTTTCCTTGCAGCGGCAAGGAGAATGGGGCAAAGTTACTGCATGGGCAAGACGGGGGCAAATCAAAGTTAAAGTCTCTAGGGTGAGAATTCTTAAAGTCTCTGTCTCTCAGATAGAGAAGAGGGCATCAGGGTGTCATCCAAAATGGAGTCTGGCATCAGGCTTCAAACTGGCATCGAGGAAAATGGCTGACTTCTCTTTGTCCGGTGGGTTTAAGTAAGAAACATTCCAAATTCTTCAGGGTCTTCCATTGGAGGGTTCATAGGTTGGCTTCAAATTGTCCAATCAAAAATTGTCTTTTACTAGCGCCCATTTATGCATACACTGTCCTTGAAGCCTTGGAACACAAATTGTATCATGGTTTGCCAATTATTTTACTATCTGTACCTTCATTATCCGCACCTGCAGAGACTGGCCTTGTATCAAAGGGGATGTAACCGGCCTAGCACGAAACCTTGGAGATAAGTGTACCAGCCAGTTTCTACTGGAAAAATACAACTTCAAGCAAGAATATAGGTTTCATTAGTTCAAGGAAAAAAAAATCACGCAGTTAGAATTTGAAACCAAGCAACTAGGCCAAAGCCTGTACTAAATTTAAGCTAAGCAAAACAGTTTTCAAACAAGAAATCATGGCATACATTTGCGATTATGACGAATTACTACACTTTTAATACTTCGTGATTAATAAAGCTCGTTTATAATGATGGCGAACTACCCCGAGGGCACAATTTCCCTCGTACATTATTTCTTTATTAAAATCACACTTCATTATATGTATTGATTACACGGTATACATGAATATATGTCGGACCTTCTTTTTCTGCGTCATCAATAGTATTGCACACGTCATATAATTATGCCGCAATTCAGGGCAAATACAGCGCAGGAACAAACCACCCGATCGCAAGCGGGTGTTGTTTGCAGCAATTGCTATTGTTTAGCTCGAAAGGCATCCTCACCTAAAAATGCGAATATGCATTTCTTGCTAAAATACAACAATAAATGATGGAGTTGTATTTCGCATAATTACACGTAATTTTGCGGAAATCTGTCTGCTATGAAATGCAAAGTTTACAAATTTCACACACCCCTCCCTATTCATTATCCCACTCTGGGAAGTACTCATTCCATCCAGCACCCGGTATTGTATTCCCAGGAGGAAGTCAGCGTCCCACATATCCCAGAGGTTTCCTATAAACACTGTCCTGGATTCACTGAACATCATTTCCCTAGGGGCTGAGGAATCATCTTACGTCACATCTTTCCACATAAACATGTGGAGAGGTTTTACTGGAACACTTCTCTCAGATAGGATGAGGAGCTCCTAGTCCTCTCTTAGTTACACCCAGAATGGTGTTCCCATCTTGTTAATATTTACATTAGGCACTCAGTCACCATTTTGAACAGGGTACTACAGCGCCAAGATACCTTTTTTAGTGTGCTCTAAACAAATCTGATCGTTTTATACTATAGACATATTTTTAGCATTACAGCATTACACATTCTTATAGCGAAAAAAGGTGAAAATAAAGATTTAAGCAACATAAATAACAAAAAAGAAGCATTGGCAATGCCAATAGGTCTGGCTTTAAAAGCATGTTGGAAGGTAGCGTGAAGCCATGGGGATGAAAATATATATATAGCATGGTGCTGGCTAGCACGTGGATAAATGAATGAACAAATAAATCTTTATTCGATTATAAAATAAACCACACACATTATAAAAACACAATAAAAATACACAACAATCTTATACATTTCATCTGCTACTGCTCAGGATAAAAAGGAATAAAAAAACATTATGCTACATAAAAAAATACAACCAGCCCCCTAATTTGACGGACACCATATCAGATTAAAAATTCATGATTTTCTTCCAATATAGGACACCTTTCAAGAACAGTCAGCATCACACTGTGATCTGGTAACAATTGTAAGTAGAGAAAAGCCGACCGATATTGACGAAAAACCCTTGACTTTAAAATTAGTAGCAAGTACCTTCAACAGAAAAAGTCATAGTGCCTGCAAAATATTACCAAATGCTGCAAGGTCTGAGGTGAGCAGCCCTCACAAAGACATACTGGCTGGGAGGAAAGCAAATACAGAGATGAATAGAACCCAAGCGAAACTTAGTCAAGACGGATCTCTCCCAAAGGTACCTAACAGAACAGAGGTAAGGCTCAGGGCCAATATTAGTTTTCAGGAGCAGGAGCGATCTCAAAACAGATTTTTAAAACACCTTGCATTCCTTGTTTACTTTGGCATGAATTAAAAACAATACCCTGATTAGCCTTCTGACCCCCTTTTTAAGAGTTGGGGGCTACTAAACAAAGCAGGGTGTCTCAAAGACTGGGCAGCAGACTTAATGTAGCTTAGCCATGGAATCTTATGGCCGTGTACACACCCAAGACAATCTTCAATCACTTCCCTATTAAAAGCGGTGTGTTCACTGCATCACACTGTGATATACAATATCAGAGGGGCTAGTTTCACACAAACTTCAACATAATTGAGGCTTAACTCCTCATGCACAAAAAGGAGGGACTATTTGGACCAAGGCCAAACAGCTTTCTGCAGAATCGATTACCTTCTTCCTGGATACCCTGCAATTACAGTACACCCCCAAAATAGGAACACCACACAACACAGGCAGACTTTTAATTTTATATACTTGTAACAGTGACTATAAAGGTCTAATGCCTATGAAAGTTGCAAACCTAAAAAGAGGTCTGCAGGCATGACTAAAGCGTGAACAATGATTTGAGAGACAAGTCAACCAATTGTTATGTTGATCAAATGTGACCCCCAGAAATGGAAATGCAGCCACCCTTGAAACGGCCTTCCCCCTGATGCTAATGGATATAGTTTTCAAGAACTGCTTCCCACAAAACATATAGGCCCGTATTTATACTCCGTTTGCGCCGAATTAGCGTCGTTTTTTTCGACGCAAATTCGGCGCAAAACTAACGCCATATTTATACTTTGGCGTTAGACGCGTCTAGCGCCAAAGTATGAAGAAAGAGCGTCATTTTTTAGCGTGAACGCCTTCCTTGCGTTAATGAGATGCAAGGAAGGCGTTCCGTCTAAAAAAATGACGGCGACGCAAATGCGTCGTATTTATACTCCCGGGCAAAAATCACGCCCGGGAGGTGGCGGGTCAAAAAAACCCGCATTTGCGCCTGAATTTAACGCCTGGGTCAGGGTAGGCGTTAAGGGTCCTGTGGGCTCAGAATGAGCCCACAGGTGCCCTCCCCTGCCCCCAGTGACCCCCCCTGCCACCCCTGCCCACCCCAGGAGGACACCCAAGGATGGAGGGACCCATCCCAGTGAAGTACAGGTAAGTTCAGGTAAGTATAATTTTTTTAATTTTTTGATTTTTTTTGTGGCATAGGGGGGCCTTATTTGTGCCCCCCTACATGCCACTATGCCCAATGACCATGCCCCGGGGACACAAGTCCCCTGGGCATGGCCATTGGGCAAGGGGGCATGCCTCCTGTCTTTACTAAGACAGGAGTCATGAAATGGCGTCTGGGCGTCGAAAAAATGGCGCTAATCGGGTTAAGACGATTTTTTAGCGTCAACCTGACTTGCGCCATTTTAAGACGCCCTAACGTCATTTTTTCCCAACGCCGGCGCTGCCTGGTCTACGTGTTTTTTTTCCACGCACACCAGGCAGCGCCGGTCTGATTGCGCCGTCTAACGCCATTCCATAAATACGGCGCCCGCATGGCGCTTCAGAATGGCGTTAGACGGCGCAAATTTTTTTGACGCTAAACTGCGTTAGCGCAGTTTAGCGTCAAAAAGTATAAATATGGGCCATAGTGTGTTTTGGAGATATTAGTATTCAACTCCAACTCATCTATAAACCTGACAAGTAGATTGTCTAACTCCTTAAGGTCATTGGCAGTACAGGACAATAAAACTGCTTCATCAGTATTCAGCAGGAAAGGTACAAGAATGGACTTTACTTTGGAGATCTCTTTCCCATTGACTGACAAAAAAGAATTAAGGCCGTTAATGTACATCAATGGCCAGGGTGGCATTACTTGTTAGCAGTAGTCCCAACCCTGTCCCTCGCCTAACCGTCTTGACTACAAAGAACAAGGGTCTCAGGGTGCAATGGCATAGTGTGCCAATTTCTGCCTTATTAAAAACTTTTTTCTGTTCCAATTTCCAGATTTCAATAAAAAAAAAAATTGAGCTACCTCTTCCACTGATCGATTTTCTAAGAGGTTTGCACATTGATGTGAATGCCTCTATCAGATATGCCGCGGGTGGGAAATGTACGGACTCCTTTAGCCTCCGGCGAGGGGGTTAGGCAAGACTGTGTGCTGGCACCCAACCTATTTTTGTTATACATCAATGGCCAGGGTGGCACTCCTTTGATTCCTGAACCATGGGAGCCCCTAGCAGTTTCTGTATCTGTGCCTCCTGGCGTGCTGAGGCAGTAGGTGGGCGCACAGTGTGCGCGAGACAGAGCCGGGAGTTGTAGTCTAAAAGGTGACCCCCATGACACTCTTTTGATTCCTGAGGGAGCCCTTAGGGCTTTTATATCTGCCACTCCAGGTGTGCAGAGGTAGTAGGTGGAAACAGCATACGCGAGACCGAGCTGGAAATTCTAGTCTAATAGGCAGCTCCCATGACACTCCTTTGGATAAATAGCATGGGGATGGATATATATTTGTGTGGAAGCAAAGAACTGTAGAATAACATGGGCATAAGTTAAAAGGTCAGGTAACAATTGCACTGTCAAGCCAGACTTAAAAACCGATATAGGCCAATGACTGTGCTATTCCCAAAGGTGCTTCTCCCACAGAAAAACACCATAAATTATCTAGTTGTCTAAGAAACATTAATAGCTTTACAATGTTATGTGTGTGCTCCTGAAAGTTCAAGCTCAGGCACCTGAATAAGTAAACAAAATGGTCACAGCTGTATGGTGGACAAGCACTTATTTTGTGGAAACACACAAAGTCTGCTCAATCAAAACATGTACTCCTGACTTCCAACATGTGGGCAGAGTAAAAGCCTCTCTCCTGGTGATTCTCACATAATGGTCTTGTGACAGCGGCACTGTCAGGCCTGACCATATAAATTGAAATATTGGTGAGGCTAAAGGCTAATTATGCTATGCAATTTAAGCAGGGCCAAACTTCGTTTAACTTCTTTACATTCAACCACTCAATGAATCTAAACATGGACTTCCATACCTGTGCTAGCAATGGAGACCATTCTTTATTTCTGTCCCACATATCTTCTTTTTCTTTGCATTTCCATACCTAGTATCCTGTCCAATTTCGAGAGGACTAGTTATTGTCTAACATTTTGCCAAATCTTCATTTTTAAAGAAAGAATATATGATGTGTTTTATGGAAGAATCATGATAGGAAGGTAAAGTCAGCCCTCCCCCACTCCCTCTTTCTAGTAACACCTGACCCTGCATACACCTTCTGTCATATAACATGATGTGTTAATAATGATTATAAGTAATTTGTGTTCTCTGTTCAAGATTAAGGGCTTTAGGAAACAACCAGAAAAAACTCAGCGACCAACCACTCCCCTTCTGTTTTCAAAGCAGTACAAAGAAGCACTGCCCGCAGGCATCTTTCACAACACTAGCCAGGTCCAGACTGACCATTGTGCTATTCTCGCATTTCCCTCACGTAATACAGACTGGGAGGTAAAGGAGGATGGGCTACTATTGCCCAACCATACTCAAGGGCCCCATTGCAGTCCAAGACTTCCTCAGTGTGGGGCTGGTTTGAACAATTTGTCAGGGTTGATTCCGGTTTATAGTCCAGCCCTGAAACCAGTATTCCATGGGGTTTTAGTGCCATGTGATAGGGGCTGTAGCAGTCTCTGTCACTGATCCATGACAAGGGATTTTGGCAGCCACAAAGGGACTTTTTCCTGCAGACCTATGCCTTTTCCTCACTTTGCGGCTGCCTGGGAAGAAGGAAAATACCTAGCCTCCATTTAGTATTTTAGTATTTCCTTTTTCTCTAGTACTATGCCATTTGTAGTTCATTTGCTGCAGTCTGGGTGACCTTTTCTGGGCTCCTGTGCTAGTGCCATATTGCCAGGGCCAATGGAAGTATGCAATTGTGCAGCCATGGTGTCTTTTGCATAATTATAATTTGTGGCATTTGCCATTTAATCCATCATCTGCTGCATAATCTGCAGATTTTAACAAAAAGTTTTGTTTCTAGCTCGAATGGTCCAAAAGTTACTAAAAGTGCAACAACACGTTGTGCCACACAGTGTAAAGCCCGCTGCAAAGGTTGACCGGTCACCTTTCTGTTGCTTATTCCCATATTTAGTTGTTAAACTGGTACCAACGAGGTGCAACAAGTGTAAAAATGTCAAAATAATGGAATAATACTATCACAAAATGTGCCAGTTTATGCTGCATAATTTGCCTTTTGTTGCCACATAATTTACTCAACCCTCCCACATAATTTGGCCCTCCTTTGCCGCATAATTCGAGTTGCCCTGCATATTGCAGCCATGGGCGTAGAAAGTGTGAGGAATGCAGGGGATGTTTTCCCCCCGGATTTTGAAGTGTGGGGAACACAGGGACGAGGGTGTAGGGGACAAGGGGATGAAAGAATTTCCCCTATCACTTCTATGATTCATAGGGCATTAGCGCACAAAAGCACTACTTAGAATGGCCCTGTTTGCTGATTGGTGTCTGCACCCTGCCATCCTTGCCCCGCCCCCTCCTGCCACCTTGAAGACGAGCCTTGCAGGATAATGAGGAAGAGTCCTGCAGACTAGAAAGGAGTCTACCCAGCCAAGAAGTTGGGCCCCAGCATAATATGGCGAGTTCCTCCCGATGTAGCAGGACCTTTTCTGTAGTGCCTGCACATTTTCAGAAGCACTTTTATTCATTCTGGGCAGCATGGGAAAGGGCTTTCTGATTTTAAATTCCTGCTGGCCCAGGACAAAGGCTGAAATGAAGGGGCCATCATGCCTCTTTTTGTATGATTATTCTAGCTGGAAGATGTCTAGAGCCTCACACCTTGCAGCTTATGGAGGAAACAAAAGCACACAGCTCACTATTACTTCACAGATACCTGAATGTGACATGGGTTTGTTCAATCCCTGCAAATAAGAGATATGTGTGCACTGTAAGACTGTCAGATGTGTTGGTCTGCCCCAGTATTTACATAAATAACAATTTAAATATCAATAATTTTTTTTGTTTCTTTTTATAGTGCTACTCATCCCAATGCAGGGTGTCCAAGCGCTTTACATCATACATACATATTATTATTATTCACTGAGATATACTGGCCACACAAAGATCTCTTCAGCAGATGCCTTGACCCCCACAAAACATTTTAAAATGCAGACTTTGCAACCAATTAGGCAGAACTGATTTACTGCCACATTTCTCATTTATGTCAATTTCTTTGTGGCAGAGCCTCTAAAAAATAAATTTATAAATTGAGGCTCAGATTTTGTGTCAGGGTAGCGTAACTTTTTTGGCAAAGCCCCAAAGAAAAATCTAATTTGTTAAATATAGCAATGTGCTCAAATATACTCATGAGAGACTTGCTAAACATATGTCTTGAGGTGCTAAGTTCTGATGCCACTTCCTGTGAGGTCAGGGGTTGTGTGATGCCAAGTGCAATGTCACGTACCATTATGCCATGCGTTGTGATGTCACTTGCATATTGCCTAACTTGGTTAGTCTCCCTACTTCTACTTTTAGGACTTGTGCCTGTGTAGTTGGCTAGGATCACACCATTCAGTGAAATAGGGAAGGTGAGATTTTACCTTTCCACAATATACAATTTAGCTACTGGAAGGGTGTCTTGTTCTAATAATGTTTTTCATCTAAGTAATGAAGGGTTGGATTATAGTGTGGTTAACAGGAAGAAGCCATGTTTCATTTTGGTCAGTTTTGCCTAGGGATTTTCAGTTATGTTGTTGGTATTGTTACAAACGAAAGCATATTTGAGTATATTTTTTCTGTTTTTAACATTCTCATTTGACTTGTATTATGTTTTTTTTTTTACATTAATTTTCAATTTTTATGAATAGAGACAGAAAAAAATGGCAAATAAAGAATACTAGCTACATAAGGATACATTGGTGATAGTCAGTTCCACTAGAATTATGCAGCAGGAGAGGGCCAAATTATGTCAAAGTTGACTAAGTTATGGAGCAAGAAGAGGCAAATTATGCTGCATAATGTGATACATTTTGTGATAGTACTTCATTATTTTGTCATTTTTACACTTGTTAACACTCTCTGGGCTTAGGTTGCACCTCATTGGTACCAATTTAACACCTAAATATAGCAACAAGCAAAAGAAAGGTAAGCAGTCAACTTTTGCGAAGGAGCCTTCCACTGTGCACCAACACATTTTACTGCGCTTTTAGTAATTTTTGAACCTTTTGAGCTAGAAACAATTTTTTTGTTTAAATCTGCAGATTATGCAGCAGGTGATGTATTTTGTGGCAAATGTGTTAAATCGATATTTATGTGAAAAACACTGCAGCACGCAATCGCATAATTCCAGTGGCTCTGCTGACAGCCAACCAAGGCATCAGCAATACAGTTTTCGTATCAATGCATTTGCATAAATCTGCACACATTTCATAATGTTACAGGACAATATAGTGAGTGCAGTCCATGCCCATAAGAGCATGTGTAAACGGCCCTAAATAGCAAGATACAGTTTCACTGTCCCGTGGCTAGATGGCATATTGGATTCTAGTCTGTGAGATCTCTGAGTAGTGGCAGCATGTATTTCATGGGCATAGAATCATTACTCTGATGCTTGGGTTAGGCCAGAGGAGGTAGATGGTGCAACATTCTCATCTTCAGCAAAGTGGAATAAAAAGGTACATAGCAGACCTCAGATGTCTTTGAGTCTCAAAGAAGGAAGTGGTAGCTACGCATATATTTTAATATGTGTTACAGAGGACAAGATCTCTTAGTCAATCTTCTGATGTGTATCATAATTGGCTGATCATGAATGTTCCATCACACAGCACCCCTCCAAGTGATGTAAGGGTGGGGGACAATGCACAGGTCTGAGAGAAGGGAGTATGGTGGTTCAGTGTGCAGGTTCACCAAGCTTTGCAAGTATCCTTCCACCAGTATTCGATTTTTGTAAACAGGCCTTTAAATATTGTTCTTATCTTGTCTAACTTGCTGTGCGTTCAAAGACCAAGGTCAAATGACAGGCTTTGTCTTCCTAGCTCTCTGGCTTCAAAGTGAGAGTACTTATATGACAATCATGCTGGCTACGGGGGGTGTGGTGGAGGAAGGCTTTAGGATGCTATTTTGTTCTACCACACAAGAAACTTTAAATGTCTGTAAATGAAATGTGCAGATACTTAAGAATATAAGTGTAGTGGAAACAAATATTTGAAGATGATCAAAACAAATCAATACATTAGGTAATGGCATTTCCACAAATTAACATGTGCGTGCTGAATACTTTTATCAGTAAAACTGTATGTCTTTGCGAATATTATGGTCATTTCAATTGAAGATGTGTTGCCTGTAGTGGCAGTGTGCTACCACACTATGCATAGTCCATTTTATGTCACTCCACTCTACTCTACTCTGCACCACTCCATGCTACTGCAATCTACATTGCACCACTCCATTCTGCATCACTCTACTCTACTCTGTACCACCGTACTCTAAGCCACTCTATGTGACTGCACTCTACACCAATGCCTCTGCATCACTCTACACTACACCACTGTACTTTACTGCAGCAGTCTACTCTATGCCATCTCACTGTATGCCACTTTATTCTACTCTGCACCGCTGCACTCTACACCACTGCTCTCTACATCACTCTACACCACTGCACTCTATGACCCTCAACTCTGCAACACTGCACACTACACCACTCTATTCAACTCTGCACCACTGTAATCTAAGCCACTCTATGTGATTGCACTCTATGCCACTCTACTCCACACCACTCTACTCTGCAACACTGCACACTTTGCCACTAAACTCTGTACCACTCTACTCTGCATCACTGCACTTTACTCACCACCACTCAACTCTGTGCCACTCCACTGCACTCTGCATCACTGCACTCGACGCCACTCTATCTTTCACCACTCCACTCTGCTATGCACCACATCACCCTACCACACAGCATTGTGCGCCACTGCAATCTGTGGTGTTCCATGCCACACTGCAGCCCTCCACTTTTCACCACTATAGTAGTGCACTCTACTTTAAACCAGTGCACTCTACATCAATGCACTCTGCACCACTTTACTAGAAAACAATGCACTCTATGCGAATCTCCTCTGCACCACTGTACTCTGCACCACTTCACTCTAGACCACTCTACAGCACTTCACTCTATGACATTACACTTCATGATACTCCTCTCCGACACTCTACTCCATTAAACTTTACTCCACTCTGTGCCACTATACAACACTTTACTCTGTGACTCTCTACACAACTCCCTCTACACCACTCCATGCCACCTTACTCCACTCTATTCTGTCGTAGTTTGGACTCTTGCTCTGAGCAAGACTGCTGGTCTCAGGATGACAGTACTTTCGTTTGTAGGTGACTAAGGGGGTAATTCTGACCCTGGCGGTCATCGACCGCCAGGGTCGACGACCACGGAAGCACCGCCAACAGGCTGGCGGTGCTTCCTTTTGTTTTCCGACCGCGGCTGTGAAGCCGCGGTCGCCCAGCCGGGTCTGGTGGTTTCCCGCCGGATTACCCCCGGCTGGGAGAATCCTCCATGGTGGCGCTGCTTGCATCGCCGCCATGGGGATTCCGACCCCCTTCCCGCCAGCCTGTTTCTGGCGGTTTTCACCGCCAGACCCAGGATGGCGGGAACGGGTGTTGTGGGGCCCCTGGGCATGGGCAGTGCAGGGGCCCCCTAACAGGGCCCCAGAAAGATTTTCACTGTCTGCATTGCAGACAGTGAAAATCGCGCCGGGTGCAACTGCACCCGTCGCACCCCTGCAACTCCGCCGGCTCCATTCGGAGCCGGCTTCATTGTTGCAGGGCCTTTCCCGCTGGCCCGGCGGGCGCTCCTTTGGAGGGCGCCCGCTGGGCCGGCGGGCGCTCCTTTGGCGGGCGCCCGCCGGCCCAGCGCGAAAGCCAGAATGGCCTCCGCGGTCTTTTGACCGCGGAGCGGCCAAGTGGCGGTTCCCGTTTGGCTGGCGGCTACTGCCGCTAGCCAAACTCGGAATGAGGGCCTAAGTCTCTTCCTACAACTAGTTGTAACTGTTGTCCAAACCTTACCGGCTCACTAGCAGTACCTCACCAGAAACACAATAGTAAAAGGTGATTTGTAGCAGTCGCTTACGCATAGACTCAAAGTAAGATATCTCAGGGTTGTCGTGGTTAAACGGAAATTACCCTTCTCTCACAGATTTATTATGTCTCATACAAACAAAGGCAATAACACAGATGCAGTGAAATTATAATAGTTTTTATTCAACATAACTGCAATTTGTGATAAGTTGCATGAACTGCAATGATTAGGATAATGAATATACCAAGCAACAGTATTGTGAAGAAGAGAGTCATTGCTATAAAGACCCCCACCATTGTGCAATGTATAAAAGAAATATATGTATATGTATAAGATGGAATATGCCCTAATACCCTAAGGAGAATAGATCTAACCTCCTACCTAAAAGGAGAGCTGGGTTCGTTAAACCTAATCTGCCAAAGCCGTGTCCATGAGAGGAGCCCCCAACCCTCGTTACCTTGGAATGAGGTCTCTATCTCAGACTCCGCAGGGACACGAAGACTGGGTCAGCGTCAAGATGACTGCAGCATCGGTATCAGCGATGGTGGCGATGCCCTCTGGTCGGAATCCCTCTGATTATCTGTCTAAAGTGTGTTGTATTTATACAGATCTACAAGGTCCCCTGACATAAGTGTTATTCATAACAATAGATAACAGGCATGCTTGGGACGGCAATTAACATCAACAGTCCCTCGAAAGTATAGAGAGGGAAAATCCCTAAGTGTGAATACCTACTGTATGTTTGTCTTTCGTGCTTGATCTTGACGCCTTGGCGCAGTGACACTGATAATAGAACCCATAACAAGTGGCCTAACTATAAACAAGGCCACCATCTTAAAGGAAATAAATAATTAAATGGACTAAGACAGAGCAAGCTAAGTAGGTTAAAAGTCACTGGGTGACGGGGGCACGAGTTTACAAGCCTACGGCTAAGCTAACTCTTGTTATCCCGTTAAAACAAACTAGGATTCACTACACCCTCCCCATTGCCGTAACAGGTATGATGAAGGTAAAGCAATCCAAATGCTAAAAAAGCTGCTACTGAAAAAAGCCAAAAAAAACGAAATATCAAGCTAAAAAATGTACTAAATGACAAAACCATTGCTGTGTGTTAAAATTCGTTTAAAAAACATACAGAGATGTTAATATCAACCATGACAAGTATAGCAAACTTTTAGTATAATCGCTTATTTTAGAACCTGGAACTGGTAATCAAATTCATCAAATCATGTGTTATATGCAGGATCTTGAAGAATGTCATCGAAGTCACCATTTAAGGATCTTAAAAACGATTCAACATTGTCTGAAGTGAAATCGAGAGCTGGACGGACAAACGGATCCACAGAGCAGAAGTGAGACACATTCATCGGTGTATCGATACTCGCTGCAGCGCCCTCATCCACATCAGATCTTATAACAGAAAGTTCATAGGTGGCCTCGCGGAGCAACCTCAGTCTCAAGGGGCATGACCGTGAATGAACCCTCATCGGGGACATCAGCAGTTCGTGGTCCACAGGAGATGTCGGAGCAACAGCAAGACAGACCATAGGCAGATGTTCAAAGAGGCACCATATGCAGCGGAAGACCGGCTGTACACACCAGAGTAGCGGCCGGAATGACAACGACCAGTCAAATTCCAGTTCCACCAGCAAAGGTGTACCGAAGATCCGAACCATGCGTTCACGGCACAGTGGGGTTGACGGGAGCGGCTCTATTGCTCTGTGTTGCTGGAAAGAAACAACCACCGCGAATCAGAAGAAATAGCAGTACTAGTCCGCCAATTAAAGCCAAATTAATCGGAAAGCCACCAAACACACTAGAAAAGAGAGAATGAATGGCTGATGGGATGACTCCGAAGACAGTCTGGAAGATGGACACAAAACCAGACCCGACAGCCTTAAAGAAATGTACAATCCCAGTGGTGCTTGAAGCATTGAATGTTCTCGATACCAGCTCTCCAAAGTGTTTGGGGAAATCGGTATTTAAAAGGGATTGTATCTCAGCTGATGATCTCGCAATCTGGAGAGCATACGTCTCTTTTGCGGATGTCAAGGCAACCTGTTTCTGAAACAATAGCGCCTTTAGTCTACTCAACTTGTCATAGTTCATATTAATAGCATCTATGTGGGGCCACATTTCAGATACTTGTATCTCTTGTGTGGGGGGACACAAAACATGTCCACAACACGTAACGACCTTTGTGACTGAAATTGCGTAGGCAATTCCAGGTCGCAAGCCGCAACAGCTTTGATCATTCAGTAGAACATAACTTCCATTGGAAAGTACATGAAACACTGGACGAATCAAGGGGACGGGGGTACCCTTCAGAAAACTGGGCAAAAGTTGCGACCCCCGCATTGCAAAGACCATGAAGGGACACCTGTTTGCATATCATAGAATGACGAACAGCAGTCTCACATTCACTTCCGCTAAGAAAGACCTCCTGTTCACCGTTCATACATCTGTAGTCAAAGGGCAACTCCCACTCTTCCTTAATAAAGCTATCTCCTAGCTGCTCATATCGTCCCACCGCAAGATGTTTCAAGCAGCTCGAGAAACGAAAGGTTGAAATCGGTAAATTAATAATGACGTGCAAGAGCCAGATAGTTGAAGGACTCTCTGCTACCGTGAAAGGCAACTTATCTAATTTCTCTACTTGAAGCAGGGTGAAACGAGCCTCCCTTTTAGCCATTGTCTCTTGTTCCCTGGAAAAATTAAAAGCAGCGAACAGTTCACTCCCATTAATGTACTTCCATGGAATGTGGCCACTTTTCAGTGTCTGTAATGTCCAACCCAGCTGCATGATGGAACGTAGCTGCGTTTGCCCATGATATAACAGGGACAAGTCAGTCTGAGTGATATCAATAGCAGACGACACTATATTTGATAGTGAATAAATCCTGTTGAACAGCGTGTTCATGCCATTATTGACAACAGCTAATGTTTTTTTCCAAATTCTCCTTATCTAGTTGCCTTAAACGTGCAGCAGCCTCAATCTGGGAAAGTTTCCAAATTTCATTATACATAGCATATAAAAATCGTTTCGAGCGATGTTTCCTAGGACCTAACAGAAAATCCTGTAAGTCTATACTGTCAGAAAGAGTGTTCAGGTGTTGCTTAACCGCTGTTAGCGTGTTTGTCTGCACCCATTGCTGGCACTGCTTACCCACACTGTATGTTGTAATTATACCTGTATGTTGACCTGATATAAAGCGAGGGTCAGGCCTGTGAATGGAAAAATCCCCTGAAGAGTTAAAGAAACGCTTACTACACTTATCAGTGTCGGAGGGCCAAACCAACCACCCGCCGGGATGGGAAAGTGAAGAATTTTAGGTACCAGCCTTAACCATTGCATCTAGCCTGTCTTCTGAGACATTGAGAAATTGTTGCCAATCTTTAAACTTTGTCGGAGTAGGGATACTGGGCGTGTTCAGGTCTTTGATTTTCGCTAGCCCCAGACATGACGTCTGTTCAATAGTGTCATTTAAGAAAATCATTTGCACAGGAATCAGGCAAGCTCGAAACAAAGCCTCCCTACCCTGTATCTGCCAATCTTGTGTCCCCCATACACTTTTCAAATCAACAGTATCTTTCCAATATTCGTAACCCTCAATCGAGAGCCGGGAAACAAAGGGATCTGAATAAATCAGTTTCGTATCTGTTAGCAGTAGTTTTCTAATTTGTGCCGGAGGTAATTTAAAATAATACGACTCTGCTTTTCTTGTATCATGCCCAGAAAAGTATGTACATTTTTCGCTGTAATACTTCGGACTCCCCACCTGTGGTGTCGAACAATGTTCCCATTGTGTATAATTCAAGAGAGGCCTATATCTAGTTGCACGGTGTAGGTAGTGATGTCCCCAATTGTTATAGCAGAACATTTCCCCATAATTCATTGAATAATTATATACATCATCACTTCCAAAAGCGGAATAGTCCTTCATTTCAGTTAGCATTGAATCAACTGTTTGGACATCCCAATCATCAGAGACAACATTAGGTGTAATAACATCAGACATTGAAATTTTGAACACGTATGGTATTTGAATTATCTCTATAGGCCCATATATATCGAACTGAACTTTGTCCCACACAATCCCATCAGTAATTGGTATAGCTGTAATATTGACAGGGGACAAATCACGTTGGACCTTATGTGAAGAATGATGTGGTGTTCAAATTTCATCAACAGGCTCTACAGAGGAGCGATCAGCGATATAGTGACCATTAATTAGTAAAAAGAAAACAGTCACAAAACCAATCCATAAAAATAATGCAATAAATGTCAAACAGAACCAGAGATAGTTCCATCGATATATCAAATAGTTCTCCTTAAGCCATTGATAGAATTTGCTACATCTCGAAAGTTTGTCAGACTCAGTTGAGGATGAATCCGAAGAAAAATCATCAATGTCTACAAAATAGCCAGAGGAAGTCTCTGCAAACACAGGACCCGTTGAATTCTCATCCATTGCTCGTGGAAGTTCTTGATAGACAACGTCATTCGCCGTGTAAGTGTTTGTGTAAAACACAGCCAAATCCTGAAGCGGGGTGGTCTCCGAAGTTGTTACTGGAACCAACAAAAGTTCATTTTCCGCCCTCCCCATGTTCGAGGAAGTGTTCGGAACAGCAGTTGACATAGTTGCATAGTCAGTAGTAGTGATATTCATCCTACTATGTAGATGGATGTCCTGTTGGGTAGTGAGAGGGGATCGGGAACTACCCAAGGAACCTCCTGGTCTACTGTGAAGAATCGGCCACATGGTGTAGTTTGATGTCATCAATGGAGATGAATCTGTTTGATTTGGAACCAGACAATGGTGGAAGGATGACAGTCCTGGTGCCTTTTATCCCCAAGACCGGTACAGGTGCTCTGTATGATGGACCAAATTCTTTTTTCACAGCGATCTTCTCACGAACCAGATCCCCAACGTTAGGAATCCAGCCAGTCGAAGTTTTCGCCAATTCCCTTATTCCCAAGGTGGCAGCACTTGTAGATGATTTATCATCACGGAATTGTTGAAGCTCCTGTAAAACAGCGAGACGTTCTTTTATGTCAAATGGTATTTCTGCTGCCACCATACCAGGGGCATCAAGATCGGGGACATACATAGGTGTCCCAAAGAGTACCTCATATGGAGACCTTCCCCCCAAGGACCGTCTTGGCATATTATTTAGTGCTCTCTGGACCCCATATAGGTGATGTAACCAACTGCGGCCTGAACCTAATACTCGAGCTGTTAAGGACTGCTTTAGATACCGATTCCGCCTCTCCACGACCGAATTTCCCTCGGGATGGTATGGTGAGGAGTAAGGGAGTTCAACACCCATCGTTCTCATGGTGTCCCTGAAAGCTTTAGAGGCAAATGCAGGGCCCTGGTCCGAATGGAATGCTGCAACCGCATATGTACCTATAAAGATCAGCAAATCTTTTATAACAGTCCGGGCGTCAGCTGACCGCTGTGGCCATACCCACAGGAATCTAGAACAGGAATCTACAGCCACTAAAATGTATTTATATGCACCATCAGGCTGCAAGGGACCACAATGGTCCAGGTACACACAATGGAGTGGCCTGTCTGACACTAAGAGAGATGTCTGCTGAGGGCGTTTGATATTCGAGCCCTTAATCTGCTGACAAATGTCACAGCAAAGGACAAACTGTTTAGTCCGTCTGCATAGACCAGGCCACCAGTACCGTTGTTGTAGAATGGTGATAGTTGCCTGTATACCAGCATGTGCAGAAGCGACACCCTCATGTGCAGCTGTTATCAGCTCTAATCTTTGGTCTTCATTGGGGATCACTCGATCACCTACCTCAGGAATTGTTGCAAAAGCAACATTCTGTGCACTGATATGATAAGTATAGTTCGTAGGGTATCCTTTCGGAAGGGTCTTGCCTGCAGCCGAAGCTTTAACGGCAGTCAGTATTTCATTATCCAACCTCGTCCGAGAACGAGTCACTGCAGCCACAGAAGCCGTAGCTACTGATGCTTTGGCTGCTTCATCAGCCAATGTATTGCCGGCAACGTGTATTCCTACACGTTGGTGTCCTAATGTATGAACTACATGGATACATGGTAACTTCTCCTTAAGATCAGCCACCCTTCCCCACAACATTTTGTGTTTAATGGTGTTCCCTTTAGAATCTCTAAACCTGTTCAGTTTCCAATGATTGAGATAATCATTGTATGACTGGACGCAGTAATATGAATCACAGACTATCAAGAAGAGCCTTAAGTTTGGCCAACTGGGCTGTGCAGTCCCCTAAGGTCTGCGTGTAGGTATTGTGAGGATGGAAAACTCCGCCTTTCATCGTCCCGCACACAGCTGCACAAGCCGCCGAGTATTGATGTTTAGTACCTACAGCCGGTTGTGCCGACCCGTCAGTATAAATGATGGTATTATAACTGTCTATTGGCAAGATATGTAGAGGAGCGGGGTACTCCTGTTCATACTGGAGAAATTCTTGTGTCTGAAGTCTTGGGTCAAACACATAATCAACATCAGTGGCGGTCAGAGACGTTGCCCATTGAATCCAACGTGGATGTAATGCCTTAGCGTTTGGAACGCTCGCTTTAGTGACAGCCTCTAGGGCCGGCACCGGGGAGACAACAATAATTCGTTTCCCCTGGGCAAGTGGCCTCTCCTTTATGACGGCCATCTGAACTGCTGTCAGAATCTTTTCTGTAGGTGCAAAACGTTTCTCAGCATTGGAGTATAAGTGTGATTTGTATGCTATCGGCACTGTGTCACCCTCATTAAAGGTGACATAGGTAAACCCAAGGGCTCCAGCAATTATTCTGATGACCAAATTTGTTTTATTGTCCCGTGTGTATAAGTGTCTAGCTTCTAGCATGTCCCGTTGTATGTCCCTAAGGATGTGTGTGTGTTCAATCGTCCATCTTCTGCTGGAAAAGTTGGGCTGAATTAAGTCATAAAGTGGTTTGATGCGTTCTGCATAATCTGGAATGTATGTTCTGCCAAAATTAAAGAAACCCAGTAATGACTGTAATTTCTTAAGTGTGTTCGGAGGCTGTAGCTGAGCACACTTTTCTGGGAAGTGCGGGCCAGGCTCTTCCCCTCGTTTGATAGCTCATATCCCAGGAACAATACACTAAGAAAGGCTATCTTGCTTTTCTTAAAATTAAATTTATAACCAAGGTCTGCAAATCCCAAAATGATCCGATCGACCCTCGCAAGATGAATGTCGAGGGTGTCGTCAGTGAGATAGATATCATCCACATAGGACAATGCATCGGAATCAAGCTCGTGCAAAATTGATGTTACACGGGCTGAAAACAGTCCTGGACTATTTTTATAGCCTTGGGGTAAACGACAAAAGCGTTTCTGAGAGCCAAATGAAAATGCACTTAGGTTCCGACTTTCATGTGCTAAATTCTGGCAGAAAAACCCATTAGATATATCCAATGTAGTTTTATATTTTTTACGCACTATATTGTTTATCAGTGCTGTGCTGTGTGAATTTTGTATAGCATATGTGTGAGTATGACTATTTAAATGTCTATAATCAACCACTATTCTATATGAATGATCTGGTTTCGCAACGGGAAATAATGGATTATTCATGGCCGATGTACAAGGCTCAATCACTCCCTGATATTCAAGTTGTGACAGGATCTCCGTCACCAGAGCTTTTGCTTCATGCTTAACAGGGTATTGTGGCTGCGGGTGGGGAGTAGACCTAACGGTAATAACATGACAAGGAGAGTCCTTGTCCCAACCTACATGATTACGGTATAATGCAGGTGCCTGCGCTAAAGCCCATTCAGCAGCATAGGCTCTTTTGTCTGCCTCCGGAACAAGATCGGAGAAAGAAGGCAAAATGACATCTTCCCCATGTGGGAGCTTGCGTACATGTTCAGGTGGCCAGTCTCTTTCGGCCAACAGGATATCACTAGTAAGTTCATCCCAAAATATTACACTAATAATGCGTTCCACGTCTCCCTCTATCTGAATTGTTAAATCATAAACCTGATCGGGTGGGAGAACGCGGCCATCCGCCGTCTCAACCGCGATGTAATCGCTAGTTGCTGTCGCATCCAGATGATCTTTCAGACTCTGGCGACATATCGTGACCTCTGCCGTGCTGTCCAACAGAGTCACTGCCCACCTCTTGTCCCTCAACAGTGTTCTCAATACTACTGGCATTTTTAACGGTCAGTGCTGCCACTTTCTTCTTTTTAAATTGTGGCTTTTGTTGAGGAGTCTTTTCTTCTTTTTTAATGGTAGACTGTGGCAAGTCTTTTTTTTCTTTCACGTATTCCGGACGTCGATCTTGACGGCCCCCTCTCTCGCTACGTCTATCCGGTGCGTCCTGAAAGGAACGAGAAGGACGTGAATCAGTATATCTGTCTGGAGTTCTAATGTTATCCCTATTTCTGAGATTATACCTCCTTTCGGAGTACTCCGGATGTGGAGAATCAGCTCTTTTATTTCTCCTGTCTTTGAAATCTTTTTGTTTGTCCCAGCGCTTTTTAGAGCCCTCTTGTGCTTGCTTTGTACCTTCCTTATGGGCGGTACTCAGTATGTCCAATTTTTTAGGTTTGGCTCCCAACCCATCCCATCCTATACTAGTATAGGTATCGGAGATTATTTTCGGTAGCTGTCTCTCTTGTTCCACATTTGGAGTTTCCCGGAGACGCTGGCGTATTGCCAGTGCCACCGCTTCCCCTTTAATATTACTTAGTATTATCGAGGAGACGGCGTCAAAGTTACGCATCAATTTCATCCCCAGATCCAGGGCCGGTGCAGCCCCATGCTCATTTTGTATTTGTTTTAACACTTCCGGTAAATTGGCAAGTGTAGGGGTACCATGTGTGGTAGTATAAACGGCAGCGAAGACTGTACCCCAAGTGGCACATTCATCCACCGAGGGAACCATCCCGAACGGCAAGCACATAGTGAGCAGTCTATGTTTTTCCTGTGGCCCCGTATGGGGGAACACAGCTTCCAGCTGATTTGTTTTCTGGGCAATCCAGAACGGTATTTTTTCCCGTTCCGTGGGCACTTTACCCATAATAGTATGCACTGTTTGTGGATTAATCCCAGTAGCCAATTGATATCCACCAGGTACTGGTGGTGCTGGACGCGCTGGTGTAGTGTTCAATGTTCGCATTACGAACTGAACCAATCGTCTATATAATGCCACTAATTCATTATATAATATTCGTAAATCTACGATCGGCATAGTCTGTATGCCCGGGTGAGGTGTATATGTGGCAAACATGGGCCATGTATGCCCTTCATTACTTAAAGGACCTAGCCTCACCCGTCGTAGTACATGCGGTAGGGCGCCTTCAAACCAGTTCTGATGCTCTTGATATGTGAGCGATATTTCATGATACTGGTATGCTTCGTATCTTACGGGTATGTTCGCAATGTCATGAGTGTGAAATGTGTGCGTTCGTTGGTCAGCCTCAGGAAAGGTGACCCAACTGTAAAAAGTCTCTCTTTGGTATGCTTCAGTCGCTTCTATAATCATAGTAACATCCCGGCCCTCTTCTGTAAGGCCATGTGCTAATAAATGTTGTGTAAGTGCATGTCTAGCATTTGCAGGAATGTCTATGGTATTAGCCATAGTTGCTTAGAGAAACAGAACACCAAAATAGGGGAAGTTTTTCCTTTTGTGAGTTTGCGCTCGAACAACCTACAGCCTAATTAAGTGTTACCTGTTTGGCTGAGGAGGATTCTCCCAAAGACCACGGACGTCTCCGTATAATGGTACTTAGGGTACCTGTTGTCTGTGAGACAGTGATAGTCAGGGTATCCGTAAATTAGTGCCTTAACATCATTGTTGGTGGCGCCATGTCGTAGTTTGGACTCTTGCTCTGAGCAAGACTGCTGGTCTCAAGATGACAGTACTTTTGTTTGTAGGTGACTAAGGGGGTCATTCTGACCCCGGCGGTCTTAGACCGCCGGGGCCAGGGTCGGCGGGAGCACCGCCGACAGGCCGGCAGTGCCCCGCAGGGCATTCTGACCGCGGCGGTAAAGCCGCGGTCAGACCGGCAACACTGGCGGTCTCCCGCCAGTGTACCGCCGCCCTTTTGAATCCTCCAAGGCGGCGCAGCTAGCTGCGCCGCCGAGGGGATTCCGACCCCCCCTACCGCCATCCAGTTCCCGGCGGTCCGCCCGCCGGGAACCGGATGGCGGTAGGGGGGGTCACGGGGCCCCTGGGGGCCCCTGCAGTGCCCATGCCACTGGCATGGGCACTGCAGGGGCCCCCGTAAGAGGGCCCCTACGAGTATTTCACTGTCTGCTTGGCAGACAGTGAAATACGCGACGGGTGCAACAGCACCCGTCGCACCTTCCCACTCCGCCGGCTCGATTACGAGCCGGCATCCTCGTGGGAAGGGAGTTTTTCCCTGGGCTGGCGGGCGGTCTTTTGGCGACCGCCCGCCAGCCCAGGGAAAAACTTAGAATACCCTCCGCGGTCTTTCGACCGCGGAGCGGTATTTCGGAGGGGGGAACTCTGGCGGGCGGCCTCCGCCGCCCGTCACGGTCAGAATGACCCCCTAAGTCTCTTCCTACAACTAGTTGTAACTGTTGTCCAAACCTTACCGGCTCACTAGCAGTACCTCACCAGAAACACAATAGTAAAAGGTGATTTGGAGCAGTCGCTTATGCATGGACTCAAAGTAAGATATCTCAGGGTTGTCGTGGTTAAACGGAAATTACCCTTCTCTCACAGATTTATTATGTCTCATACAAACAAAGGCAATAACACAGATGCAGTGAAATTATAATAGTTTTTATTCAACATAACTGCAATTTGTGATAAGTTGCATGAACTGCAATGATTAGGATAATGAATATACCAAGCAGAAGGATTGTGAAGAAGAGAGTCATTGTTATAAAGACCCCCACCATTGTGCAATGTATAAAAGAAATATATGTATATGTATAAGCTGGAATATGCCCTAATACCCTAAGGAGAATAGGTCTAACCTCCTACCTAAAAGGAGAGCTGGGTTCGTTAAACCTAATCTGCCAAAGCAGAGTCCATGAGAGGAGCCCCCAACCCTCGTTACCTTGGAATGAGGTCTCTATCTCAGACTCCGCAGGGACACGAAGACTGGGTCAGCGTCAAGATGACTGCAGCATCGGTATCAGCGATGGTGGCGATGCCCTTTGGTCGGAATCCCTCTGATTATCTGTCTAAAGTGTGTTGTATTTATACAGATCTACAAGGTCCCCTGACATAAGTGTTATTCATAACAATAGATAACAGGCATGCTTGGGACGGCAATTAATATCAACAGTCCCTCGAAAGTATAGAGAGGGAAAATCCCTAAGTGTGAATACCTACTATATGTTTGTCTTTCGTGCTTGATCTTGACGCCTTGGCGCAGTGACACTGATAATAGAACCCATAAAAAGTGGCCTAACTATAAACAAGGCCGCCATCTTAAAGGAAATAAATAATTAAATGGACTAAGACAGAGCAAGCTAAGTAGGTTAAAAGTCACTGGGCGACGGGGGCACGAGTTTACAAGCCTACGGCTAAGCTAACTCTTGTTATCCCGTTAAAACAAACTAGGATTCACTACAATTCTATGGCACACTACTCCACTCTATGCCACTCCGTGACTTTCTATGTCACTTCAATTTATGATACTATACTCCACCCTACTCCATTCAACTCTCTGACACTCCATGTCACTGCACTATACGACAATGTAAAATGCTCAACAACACCCTATTCAACTCTCTGTGCCACTCCACCTTACTTTACTCCACTCTACGCCACTTCACTTTTCTTTATGCCTCTCCACTCTACTCCACTCTATGACACTACTCCACTCTACAACACTCTACTCACTCCTCGGCACACTGTGCTATACCAATCGTCAACACTCTAAGATACGTCATTCCCCTTTATGCCATTAACTTGCTATGCTGAAGTAGTCATGCTTGTTTACAACATGGCTAATAGCTCTGCATAGGTGTGACCTATTGGATGTGCCAATGCTTATTTATAAAGAATGGAACTCCGAGGTGACTTGCAGTATACTTATCTACGCAAAGGGGTACAATAGCAAATATAATACATGGTCACACCATCAATTTAAACACAAACCACTTAAAACCTTAGTGCAGCGGTTCCCAACCTGTAGTCTCAGGCCTCCCAAGGGTCTGTTACACATTCCCAGGAGATCTGCAGGCCTGGGCCAGCAGGAAGGCACTTCTCCCGCTGGGGCCTCTAGAAACACATGCGTCTTTTATTTTGATGACTTCCCTTATGCAGCAGTTTAAAAGCCTTGCAAAGTTCCTTGTACATCTAGCAGCTTTCGGCAGCAGTGGCTCCTCCGCTAAGGCAGAGGAGAGTCGCCCCACTTATTTTTCAGTGAGGAGCCAGGTTAGGGCGTGGCGGGGCTGGGCTATGTCACAGGGAGGAGCAGTGATATATGCACCATAAGAGTGCATGAATGTTTGGCCACATTAGGCCCAGTCTGAGTACCGAACCAGGCCACTCAGACCAGTCACGACGCTGCTGTTATGCTGGTGACAGCAGCATTGTGATTGGCTTAGGGAAGTCTGGGAGCCTGTATGCTTCCGGGAGTCAGGAAGAGAAGAGGACAGAAGAGATATAACAACCGTATACAGATAAGTGTTCTTTTTCTTTCTTGTCATCTCCCCATCTGTTCCGTAGCAGCTGCCACTAGCTTTCGACCAAAAATAAGAGCATCAAGATAACTCTGGTGATTAATGTACCTGCTGGAGAGAGGCAGGGGTTTTGTCTAGTGGCAGTTTTGACTCATCTAAGGTAGCACAGATGGATAATATGCCTGCTGCAAAGAACGTGTATCAAGCAAAGAACACTATTTTATGTGCATAGCACAGTGGGTTACTACTTTTGCCACAAAGATTCTTTTGTTACTGTGCAGTTCATAAGTTACAATCGTAATCTAGCACACTGAGCTATGAACTGCCATCAAAGAGCAGCATGCAAACTGCATGGCACAAATAAGAAAGTTATGTTTTGTTTTCCCAGTCTATCATATTCCTTATGCTGCTAATAAAGGTTTGCTTATGTAGAAATACATTCTTTATTATGAAAGTCAACGCTAACCACTGTGTTATGTTCTGAATCCTGAGTTTGTGCTTCTTTAGACCAAGCACTCTTAGAAAATGCCTACCAATGTGGATGACATGTGAATCCTACACCTTGTAGTCCCCTATAAAGTACTCTGACACTGGTATAAGAGGTGCTATAAAACAAGTGAATTACATGTGAAAGAGACGCTGTAGAGAGATGAGAGGCCCTTCTGGTTTTACTTCTTTTCCCCACCACATATTTACGTGAAAAAGTCTTCTCAGAACTTATGTACCTAAAAAGTAAAAACAGAAATCGCTTGGGAAATGTAGAATCTGACCTGAGGATTCAGCTTTCCTGAATAAGACAAAACATTGAAAAGTTAGTCGCCTGAGATGCAGCGCCAACTTTCCCATTACAATTTTTCGAATCTTGCATATTTTTTTCAATATACATTTTTATATCTTTAGTAACTGGAGTATTTGTTTGGTGTGAACTTGCTTGTGTATTTTTTGTGAATTACTGTTTTCATGTTTGAAATTTAGATAGTACATATTGCTTGGGGGTCCCCGGCTTCCAGTAATGATTCAGTGGGGGTCCTCAGGAATCAAAAGGTTGGGAACCACTGCCTTAGTGCATAGCTTCTGTCACTGTAAGCTATTAAACCAGAACAGGGGAAAGAAAAGCAACATTCAATTTGTTGCTTTAAACAGCTGCTTTAATTATGTTCCATGACCTGACCTGCCTTTCACCTTGGCTGCTGGCTCTGGCAGAAGGCATTGTGAGTCAGAACTCGACTGTAATAACCTTGACATCTTTTCTGTATAATCGGTGACTTGATGCATCAAAAGTAGCTGATTATATAAAAATTAATGTCTGCCGTTTATACAGGGATCACAGAATCCCATCTACTAAATAGCATGTAACACCAAGAGCTCATTCAGTGTAAATACTCCCAGTTTTGACTGGTCTGGAGCTGACCTACCCAAGATCACACAGAGGAGTAAAAGTGTTATTAGAACTATGAATTCAGAACACAGTTTACAATTATTGTACCTGATCGCTTTTGATATCTTCAGTGGGGTTTCAATTTGCATGAGACGAAGGGCATGATCGGTGCAGGGCACAAATGGTATGTTCTTTTTTTCCCCTCCCTCCTTCATTTGCTTGGTGCATGAAGATGCGAGGTTAATTAACCTTTTTTTCACATTTGTTCTAAATACTTTGTGAAAGTAAATAACTATAAAACATACCTTCAAACTGTGACAACATACCTTCCTTTCTCCATATTTCACGTCCAAACTATGATTGTGTACATTTTTTGAAGCCTCCATTTTGCAAACAATGGGCAATTTGTATGGGGTCAAATGAAAAGTCTCCAAGGCTGTCACTGTCCCCCCACCCGAAATGTATTGTCTCCTACGCCCTTAATTGCAGCTTCCTACAGTGACCTTATTATAGCACCAGTCTTGCGGCGAAGCTGGTATCAAAGGAAGGCAGACACTTTGAGACGCTTATTCTAGCTTTCTGGCCAGAGCACACTCTGATAATGACCCCTATTCGGGCAGCATTAACTGGGTATAAGGTCACCATCATCAAATTCAGCATTGGAAGGGTAAAGAAGTACACTGGTTCTCATTTCATTTCCCAACATTCCACATGCTTTATAACATATTTCAGGGTCAGATTGGGATAGAGAATAGGCCTGGCACCAAAATAAAAGCGACCCCATTAGTGAATTGTTGGCAGCT
This sequence comes from Pleurodeles waltl, assembly GCF_031143425.1. Classification (NCBI taxonomy): domain Eukaryota; kingdom Metazoa; phylum Chordata; class Amphibia; order Caudata; family Salamandridae; genus Pleurodeles; species Pleurodeles waltl. The sequence goes on along the minus strand of NC_090441.1, from coordinate 65,663,446 downwards.
AACATGTTTGTAATTTGGGGGCCGTTTTGAACTTGTATAGACAAGTACAAAGTGTTTTGCAAGGTAAGGAAGACTGCATGGATTTGGGCACGCCTCAGGCAAAGTTTTATTTAATATTAGCAGAAACCAGCATTAAAACCCGACCCATCAGTCTCTAAATCAGTCCCACAAACAGCTAAAAAACACACAGCCCATAAACTGACCTGTCAGTCCGATCCTGACTTACAATAGCACTGACACCTTCACAAACTAATAGAATGAACTAAGCCCCAGGTAAGGTTAATCCCGCAACATGTGACACTAGAAGGACCTTAAAAGCAGCTCACCTATCACATAAGGAGATGAGAAGGAGGCCACCCAGCCTAACCACCATCTGCACTACTTCACTTTTCTGCACAGGAGCTGAAAAATGTACCCACACAGCCAGAACCAAGGATGGATGCTTGACCCAAGGTTGGCTCCCAGACCACCTCTTTCTGATGGATACACCTACCTGTGGATTCCTCACCTAAAAAATTCTCCCCTAGCGCCAGCTTCAACGGAAATTTTCTTCTAGCTCTGCACGTCGACGATGACGTCACAATTGCCCGACTCCACGCGACGCCGTATGAGGTCATCCAGGCAATAAGAAGCCCTCGTCGACGTGCAGATGTGAGTTCCCTTTTTTCCGTGCCTTCGAATAAGGGTTTTTCTTCAAGGCTAACAGGGAGCTACAGTTGCGCTTCTGTAGTTACTATGTCGCAGCCAAGAAAATCTGGCTTTAAACCTTGTAACCAGTGTGGGGGTCAGATGTCGGTCACTGACCCCCATGAAAATTGTTTATGGTGCCTTAGTTCCGACCATGAGGTCGAGTCATGCGGTTCGTGCCAGCGCATGAACCCTAAGGCACTTAAAGAGAGAGAGGCAAAATGTTTCCTAGCCCGTTCCGAGAAGAGGAAGGAAAGGCGTCATCGTAGAGAGTATTCTTCGAAATCTTCAAAGACTCATAGTCGCCATGGGGACTCTCGGCGTTGTCACGACTCTCGGAGCCGATCGAGTAGAGGCCGGTCCAGGTCCAGATCCAGATCTCCATCAGCTTGGCGCCGTCCGACGTGGGAGATTAGCCCGACCATCACTCCTCCGCCTCCTACAACTCCGGCTTCTCCGACTTCATACTTGTCGGTGTTTGAAGTCAAGCCTCTTCAGGAACCGGTGGCTTCTACGGAGCAGGAGATGCCTGGTCCATCATCAGCTTCTATGCCAGTGCCGACTCCGCAAGCTTATCTGGCTTTCCCGGCACCGGGTACGGATCCTGCTGCATTTTTAAATGCAATGTTCAATATCTTTTCCACCATGGCGCCTGGTGGAGGGCATGTGGGTCCGTCAGGCCCTTTGGCTTTTAACTTGGGTGCTCCGGCTCCTTACAAGCCGACACCCTTCATGCCAGTCTGCCTTCTGGAGCCGCTTCGGTGCTGATGCCCTTGGCGTCGCCCAGGAGACCTGTGACGCCTACAGTGTCTGCTACTCCGGCACCTGTGGATTCTCCACAGATCCAGTCCACAGTTAAGTTGCCTGTGGCGCCGGAGGGTCCGGAGTCAGATGGATCCGAAGAGCGGCGCCAGCGAAGATCTTCGGCGTCGGCCGACTCCTTATCGATGCCGGGACTCGAATCCAGGCTCCGATCCAGGAGATTAGCATTACGCCTCCTGGAGGAAGAGGAATATAGCAGGCAGCATCTGGAGGAAGGCGAAATCTTGGAGTCTTCAGGTGATTTTCAAGGCTTGGACACAGCAAGTGGCATTGACACTTCCCCTGAATGGGATTTGGCTTCCCCAGGGGAGTATACCGAAGAGGCTGCATCTTTTCATGCGGTAATAAGGAAGGCTGCAGACTTTTTAGATCTTCCTCTTCCGGCTGCTGAGATGAAAAGAAACCTTTTGACTGAAGTGCTGCATCCGGCTTCAGTAGTGGAGGAGCTTCTCTTGCCCTTCAATGAGAATCTCCTGGCCCCCATCAAAGATATTTGGAGGAAACCAGTGACTTCTACAGCTGTCAACAGGGCGATAGCGAGACGCTATCAGGAACCAGCGGCTTCTCCGGAGCAGGAGATGCCTGGTCCATCATCGGCTTCTATGCCGGTGCCGACTCCGCAAGCTTATCCGTCTTTCCCGGCACCAGGTACGGATCCTGCTGCATTTTTAAATGCAATGTTCAATATCTTTTCCACCATGGCGCCTGGTGGAGGGCATGCGGGTCCGTCAGGCCCTTTGGCTTTTAACTTGGGTGCTCCGGCTCCTTACAAGCCGACGCCCTTCATGCCATTTCTGCCTTCTGGAGCAGCTTCAGCGCCAATGCGCTTGGCGTCGCCCAGGAGACCTGTGACGCCTACAGTGTCTGCTACTCCGGCGCCGGTGGATTCTCCACGGATCCAGTCCACAGTTAAGTTGCCTGTGGCACCGGAGGGTCCGTCAGGAGGAAGAGGAATATAGCAGACAGCATCTGGAGGAAGGTGAAATCTTGTAGCCTTCAGGTGATTTTCAAGGCTTGGACACAGCAAGTGGCATAGACACTTCCCCTGAATTGGATTTGGCTTCCCCAGGGGAGTATACCGAAGAGGCTGCATCTTTTCATGCAGCAATAAGGAAGACTGCAGACTTTTTAGATCTTCCTCTTCCGGCTGCTGAGATGAAAAGAAACCTTTTGACTGAAGTGCTACATCCGGCTTCAGTAGTGGCGGAGCCTCTCTTGCCCTTCAATGAGGCTCTCCTGGACCCCATCAAAGATATTTGGAGGAAGCCAGTGACTTCTACAGCTGTCAACAGGGCGGTAGCGAGACGCTATCATGCGGCTCCAGGTGACCTGGACTTCCTCTCCAAACATCCAACTCTGGAGAGTTTGGTTGTTCAGGCATCGTGCTCCTCCCGGTCAGCCCCTGGTTCGTTCCCCGGGACCCCTGCGGACAGGGAGTCTAAGAAAATGGACCACGCAGCAAAGAAGGCCTTTTCTTTGTGCAGTATGGCCTTGAAGTCAACCAATGCAACTTGCATTTTGGGGCGTTACATTCATGCCCTTCTGGAGGAGGCGAAAGGTCATCCTAACTTGCCACAAGAGGTGTTGCATCTGTTAACGGACGCTCAGGCGGCGGCGACCCAGGTGATTCAGTCTGGATTGGACGCCTCAGAGTCTGTGGCAAGGGCTATGGGTACATCCATAGTGTCGAGGCGTCAAGCTTGGCTGCGTTCATCAGGCTTCCCCTCGGATGTGCAAGCTACTCTTCTGGACTCTTTGGGACAAAATCAGATTCTGCCCTTGAACGTTTCAAAGAGAGCAGAGCCACATTGAGGTTGTTGGGACTTCAGGCTGCCACTTCCTCTTCCTTTAGATCATATTGGAAGTTTAGAGGTTTTGGACGTGGCTCCTCCTTTCGTGGCAGGTTCCAGGCACCACAACAATCTGCAGGTTCCCTGCCTTACAGATCCTTCAGAGGCAGGGGCAGAGTACGTACAAGAGGAGACACCCAGCAGCACTCTGCCTCTTCCTCTTCCTCTTCCTCTTCCTCAGGAGGGGTGGAGCAGGGAAAGCAGCCTTAGTCCTCCACCACTCCCTGTTCACGTGTCTCTGGTAGGGGGAGACTTTCCCAATTTCTTCCCATGTGGGAGTTTATAACATCAGACTCCTGGGTCATCGACATTGTGAAGAAGGGGTACGCTCTTCCCTTTCGGGAGTTCCCTCCTCCCTTCCCTCCCTTCCCATCCTTCTATTCGGAAGACCATCTTCCGTTACTGCAACAGGAGGTGTTATCCCTATTGTCAAAAGGCGCAGTGGAGTTGGTTCCGGAGCAGGAGAGGGGTCAGGGCTGTTATTCAAGATACTTCCTGATCCCTAAAAAAGATGGTCGGGTGAGACCAATTCTAGACCTGAGGATTTTGAATTGGTTCCTCAAGCAGGAAAAGTTAAAAATGCTGACCCTTTCACAGGTTCTTTTGGCGTTGAACGAAGGAGATTGGATGGTGTCTGTCGATTTGCAGGATGCGTACTTCCATATTCCGATCCTCAAATCGCACAGGAAGTATCTCCGGTTTGTGGTGGGGTCAGCATTATCAGTTTGCGGTCCTCCCGTTCGGTCTTACTCCAGCACCTCGAGTCTTCACAAAGGTGATGGCGGTGGTTGCGGCAGAGCTCAAAAGAAGATGGATAGCGGTGTTTCCCTATCTGCACGATTGGTTGATCAAAGCCAAGACTCCAGGGCTCGAGCGGCGCACCTGCAGTCGACAACTCAGTTGTTGTTCGACCTGGGTTTTTCGATCAATGTGCCCAAATCTCACCTGGAGCCCTTGCAACGCCTCCTGTTCATAGGGGCAGTACTGGACACAACATTGAATCGGGCCTTTCCTCCGCCCCAGCGGGTTCAGGACATTCAGGCGTTGATTCCAATGTTTCTAAATGGAGCGGTAGTTCCAGTCCTCAAGGTCCTTCGTCTGCTCAGTCTGTTTGCTTCTTGCATACTGCTGGTCACTTATGCACGCTGGCACATGAGGGCTCTTCAGTGGTGCGTCCGCAGGCAGTGGTTTCAGCACAAAGGGGATCTCGAGGATTCGATCACGATCTCCAGAGGCACTGCAGTGGATATTCATTGGTGGGCTGCGGTCGGCAACCTGTCGCAAGGAAGGCCGTTTTCACTGCCTCCGCCAGTGGCCACAGTTGTAACGGATGCTTCCACTCTAGGGTGGGGAGCTTATCTGGGGGACCTGGAGGTCAAAGGCCTTTGGTCTCCAGTGGAACAGAGGTTTCACATCAAACTGTTGGAATTGCGGGCAGTACGTCTGGCTCTCAAGGCCTTTCTCCCTTCCATTCGCGGTCAGTCAGTCCAGGTCCTGACGGACAAAACTACCGCAATGTGGTATATAAACAAGCAGGGAGGAGTGGGGTCGTACCTTCTTTGCAGAGAAGCTCTTCGACTCTGGTCCTGGCTTCAGGACCACAAGATTTGCTTGGTAGCAAATCATTTGGCCGGGGTTCTGAATGTACGTGCGGTTGTTCTCAGTCGACGCAGCTCAGTCGATCACGAGTGGCGTCTTCATCCAGATCTGGTTCTTTACATCTTCCAGATGTGGGGGTGTCCGCAGATAGATCTGTTTGCTACTCAGGAGAACGCGCAGTGCCAATTATTTTGCAGCCTCCAGTATCCGGTGCAAGGAGCTTTCGGGGACGCGTTTCAGATGTCCTGGAAGGGTCAGTTGCTTTACACGTTTCCTCCCATACCCCTGAATCCTCGAGTTCTGAGGAAGATCCGCCAAGACCGGGCCCAGGTCATCTTGATAGCTTCGGATTGCCCAAGAAGGGTGTGGTACACAGACCTCCTCCAACTCTCTCTGTGCCCTCCGCTCCGTCTCCCTTACAGGGTGGACCTCCTCTCGCAGGGGCAGATTCTACACCCCCACCTCCAGAGTCTGCACCTTCATGCCTGGAGATTGAACGGGGCAATCTGAGTGCTTTTTCTCTCCCGCCGGAAGTGGTGGATGTGTCAGGATACTTCAATTCGATTTCCTCAGAAGCAGAAGATAACTCCTCAGTCCCGACCCGAGCTACTCACAACGAATATTAATCCTTTGTGCTGAGTACCCCGGAGGGGGAAAGGGGTATGGGATGGTAGAGAGACTGCCACAGAGATGATGAACGCCAGTACTCAGTCTGCCTCTTCACATCTAAGATTGGATACAGCACCTGCAAGAGTCACAGTCGCAATTACTAGGGACATACAACATCAGTTTTTCACTTTCTACTCTCAACACTTAATTCTCTTTAATTCTATTATTTCTTCACTCACCCTGAGTTCTCTGTAGCCTTGCTTCTCTCTATAAATGATAGCTCTTCTTAAAAAATGTTTATTACTGATTCTGGAAGAACTTCTCAACCTTTGTTAGAGATTGGTTTTATGTTGCTATATATATACATATAGTTGGTGATAATGCGTTATTCAAATCAGCTGATGTTATTTAATTTCTCCTGTCTTATTGTGACTTCTGTCAATACTTGTATTTGTAAATGCTTGTTTATTAAAGTTCGTTTCTCCTTTCTTACTTCGACATTTGTTGATAACTTGTATTTGTAAATGCTTGTTTATTACAGTTAGTTTCTCCTTCCTTACTTCGACATCTGTCGATAACTTGTAGTTGTAAATGCTTGTTTATTTAAGTTCGTTTCTCTTTTAAACTCTATTTTGGTTTTACCCAACATTACATTAGGATGTCTACCATTGTTCAGATAAAAGGGGGTGAACCCAGTGGTGGAATGAACAGCAATATTGTAAGCAAATTCAGCTGCCCACATCAACTCGGGCCATTCCTTCTCTTTATCGAACAAATTGAGTCTTAAATACTGTTCTAACTCTTGATTCACTCTCTCTGTTTGCCCATCGGTTTCAGGATGGTAACTGGTAGAGTAACGAGAATCAATTCCTAATCTTTTACTAAAGGCCTTCCAAAAGCGAGAAACAAATTGGGACCCCCTGTCTGAAACTAGAATTTTTGGGATACCATGGGCGCATACTATGTGTTGTGTAAACAACTGTGCAACCTGAGGGGCTCGAGGGATTTCTTTCAAAGGAATGAAATGCGCCATTTTAGTGAAAGTGTCTACAAAAACTAGGATAGTGTTAAAACCTTGGCTACTAGGGAGGTCCACTATAAGATCCATAGTAACAGTATGCCAAGCATGGGGTGCAGTGGGCAAAGGTCTTAATAGACCTTGTGAAGCTGTTCTAATTGATTTCCCTCTTTGACATTTGTCACAAGTTGACACATATTTTCTTATCTGAGTTTTCATTTTTGGCCACCAAAATTCTCGTTGTATTAGATTTTGAGTCTTTTGAATTCCTTTGTGTCCAGCCAATTGATCGTCATGATAAGCCTGAAGATTTTTTTCTTGCAGCTCCACAGTCGGAACATACAGTGCACCTTTAAAGTATGGCAAACCTTTTTTGATTTCTCTTCCTTGGCCTTCTTTGGACCACTTCAGCATTCCTTCGAATGTTAAGTTTTCTTGAATTTCTTTGGTTAAATTTTCATACAATATGGCAGATATGAACTTCTCTTGTGGAATAATCAATTCTTTTTCAGGAGGCTCTTTAACTGCACCGGTATCAATTCGAGATAGAGCATCTGCCTTCCCATTTACTTTTCCTGGTCTGAAAGTGATAACAAAATCAAAGGCTGCAAAATATAGGGACCAACGCAGTTGTCTAGCTGTTAGAGTTCGAACTGATTTTAAAAACTGTAAATTTCGGTGGTCCGTGTAAACGGTCACTTTATGCTTAGCTCCCAAAATGTAATGCCTCCACTCACGAAACGTTTCTTTGACTGCCAATAGCTCCTTATCCGCAATTGAATAATTTATCTCTGGTGGTGTTAATTTTCAAGAGAAATAGGCCACTGGATGTAATTGACCTGTATCTTTATGACGCTGGGAAAGGATACCTCCTATGGCAACATCTGAAGCATCTGCCTCCACATAATATGGCTCATCTGGATTGGGGTGGAGCAAGATTGGAGCTGAGACGAAGGAATTCTTCAAAAAATTAAAAGCATTTTCAGCTTCTTTTGTCCACTCAAACTTCACTCCTTTCTTCAACAATCGAGTAATGGGTGTAACTGTTTGAGAAAAATTGGATATGAATCTTCGATAAAAATTAGCGAACCCCAAGAAACTCTGGATCTCTTTGACATTGCAAGGAGAAGGCCAATGTTGCACTATCTTTATCTTGGCAGGATCCATACTAACTCCTTCTGGTGACCAAATGAATCCTAAGAACTCAACTCGTTCCACATGAAATGCACACTTCTCCAATTTTACACAGAGATGGTTTTCTTGCAACCTTGTGAGGATGGATCAAACATGGGAAATGTGCTCCTGTAGATTGTCGGAAAAGATTAAAATGTCATCTATATAAACCACGGCAATCCGGTCGAGGAATTCTCGTAATATATCATTAACGAAATGCTGGAAGGCAGCGGGAGCATTGCATAACCCATAGGGCATCACTTGATATTCAAATAATCCGTATCGAGTCCGAAAAGCGGTTTTCCATTCATCCCCTGAAGCCACTCGAATCAAATGATATGCTCCTCGCAGGTCCAATTTGGTGTAGATTCTAGCATTCTTTACTTGATCTAATAAAACTGACACTAAAGGCAGTGGGTATCGATTCTTGATGGTAACCTGATTGAGGGCTCGATAATCAATGCAAGTTCGAAGACTCCCATCCTTCTTTAGTATGAAAAATAGTGGGGATGACACTGGAGATTCAGAAGGACGAATAAAACCATTAGCAAGATATTGATCCAAATACTCCTTTAAATGTTGATTCTCTGCTTCGGTCAATGCGTATATTCTGCTACATGGCAATATCGCACCTGGTTCCAGTTCAATTTTGCAGTCGTAGGGTCGATGTGGTGGCAATTTCTCAGCCTCCTTTTCATCAAAAACAGCGACTAAATCCTCATATTCTTTTGGGATTTCTGCTGTCTTTAGTGCACAGATCATTGAAGAGTGTGATGATAAACAGGCCGCTTGGGACTTGGTGGACACTTCCACTCCATCATGAAAGCAATTCTCTTTGCAGTAAGAGGAATTCATCTTGATCGTTCTTTTGCTCCAATCAATTTGTGGATTATGTTCTGTAAGCCAGGGCAGACCCAAAATGAGTTGAAATTGTGGAGCATCTATCAAATTAAAGATTATCTGCTCCTGATGTCCACCAAAACCTTGCATCTGAATTGGTTTGGTCTCATGGGAAATGGGTCCTGAAGAAAGATTGGTTCCATCCACAGCTCTTACTACTTCCAAAGTAGATTTCTTGATAAATTGAATACCCATTTTACGAGCGTATTTGATATCACAGAAGTTGCCCGTAGCTCCAGAGTCTATCATAACTGAGATCCCTTGAATTTCCTTCTCAAGGGTCTTAACTGATACTGTTTGTACCAAATGTGGCGCTGCGGTTTGTAAGGTATTCGCCACTCGTTGATCTAAAGGAGTTGTCTTGGGTTCTGCTTTCATCAGGGCAACTCCCTTTACTGATGAAGCTGGCCTTTTCCCGACTGAAGAGCTTTGGGTTTCTTGGGACAGTTTTTAACAAAATGCCCAGATGCACCGCAATATAAACATAGTTGATTCACTATTCTTTTCTCTTTTTCTTCCTTAGATAAAGGACCTCGGATGGAACCAATTTGCATTGGTTTTTCTATCGTTATCCCTTCTCCGGCTCTCGTATGATCATTTCTTACACAATCAATTCTCAGGGGAAATGGTCGATACTCTTTTCTCTTTTCTGCTCTTCGTTCAGTTAACCGGTGGTCAATCTGTAACACAAGATCAATTAACTCCGAAATTTCGGTGGGTCTATTTGGAACTTGTGCTAAGGCATCTTTCAATTCATCTCTCAGTCCATGATAAAATATGGTGGCTCTTTTTGACTCCGGCCAGGCAGTCTCTACAATGAGTTTATTGAAATGAGCCAGATAGGCTACCAGATCTTTATTACCTTGCCTGATTTCCAGTAGTTCATTGTCAGTGGCTTGAGCTGCAGTTCGCCAATCAAATATTCTTAAGAACCCTTCCTTGAAATTTTGGAAATTATATAAAACAGGATCATTTCTGGAAATTATTGGCATGGACCATGCAGCCGCATCTCCTGTCAGATAAGACAATATAAATGCCACTTTGGACTGGTCTTCTGAAAAAATGACTGGTCTACATAAAAAATGCAATGAGCATTGGGTCAGAAAAATCTGCGCCTTATTTGGATCCCCACCGAAGCGCTCGGGTTGAGCCAAAGGAATAATAGAGGAAATCGCATGAATTACTTGAGTGGATATACCTGCAGACTGTGAAGGGCTACGGATTTGTGAAAACACAGATTCATTTGATTTAGTGGTGTTCCCTAACTCATTTATTCGCTGTTTTATTTGGACTGTTTATTCTATGGTGTTATTTAATTGTTTCTGTAACCCTTCCAAAACGGTGGCTAATGCTCTTATATCAATTCCTTCTGCCATTCTGCTCAGGAGGAAATCTGTTTTTTCCCTAAAATTAGGGTGATGGCACTTCAATCTGTCAGGATACTTCAATTCGATTTCCTCAGAAGCAGAAGATAACTCCTCAGTCCCGACCCGAGCTACTCACAAGGAATATTAATCCTTCGTGCTGAGTACCCGGAGGGGGAAAGGGGAATGGGATGGTAGAGAGACTGCGACAGAGATGATGAACGCCAGTACTCAGTCTTCCTCTTCACATCTAAGATTGGATACAGCACCTGTAAGAGTCACAGTCGCAATTACTAGGGACATACAACATCAGTTTTTCACTTTCTACTCTCAACACTTAATTCTCTTTAATTCTATTATTTCTTCACTCACCCTGAATTCTCTGTAGCCTTGCTTCTCTCTATAAATGATAGCTCTTCTTAAAAAATGCTTATTACTGATTCTGGAAGAACTTCTCAACCTTTGTTAGAGATTGGTTTTATGTTGCGATATATATATATATATATATAGTTGGTGATAATGCGTTCTTCAAATCAGCTGATGTTATTTAATTTCTCCTGTCTTATTGTGACTTCTGTCAATACTTGTATTTGTAAATGCTTGTTTATTAAAGTTCGTTTCTCCTTTCTTACTTCGACATTTGTTGATAACTTGTATTTGTAAATGCTTGTTTATTACAGTTAGTTTCTCCTTCCTTACTTCGACATCTGTCGATAACTTGTAGTTGTAAATGCTTGTTTATTTAAGTTCGTTTCTCTTTTAAACTCTATTTTGGTTTATTACCATTGAATTTGTCAATGCTTATTTGTTAACAGTTCGTTTCTCCTTTAAACTTGGCCTTTGTTTATAACCTTGACATTTGTAGATACTTGCTCTTTTAAAGTTCGTTTTTTCTTTGACTTTAATATCTTAAACAAGAACCTTGTAAACATAAGGTTAATTCATACATTAACTCTGTAGCCTTGCCGACTTCCACGGGAACGGTCTACTATCAAACTCTTCGAATAAACCTTGACAATATTTATCTGTTTTCTATAATATAATCTTCAAATGTAATTTTACCTCACAGGAGTTTCTGTTCTGAAGCGCGCTCTCTCTCCACACAGCTGATTCCTGTCAGACCTCAGTTGAAGTGCAAGGCTTCCAGCTGGAGAGCTCGTAACCTAGCAACCAACCGATTGCAAGACTAGAACTGTAACTAACCTTCAGGACTCACAGCGGCCATCTTGGATCTTCTCTTCTTGATTCTTCCTTTGAAATAAGCGCAAGATTACTCTGCAAACCTTCTTCCAGTTTGGGCTTTGCTGTCTCCACTGAGGATATCTCTTTGCTTTTCTCATGCACTTCTTTGACTTGACTTGGCAAGTTTGTGTGGTCATGACAGGATGTTATTTTATCGGCCAGGCGACACTCCACCAAATCGATCTATGCAAGTAGGTGGGCTAGGTTTGTACGTTGGTGTGGAGAGAACCGAATTGATCCCTTAAAGGCTCACTTGTCTGATATATTATTATTTGCTCTTTCCTTGGCCCAGAAGGGTTGTGAAGTTGCCACAGTTAAAGGCTATTTATCAGCACTGTCGGCTTTTCTGTGCCTCCCAGATCAACCTTCCTTGTTTAAATCTCCACTTGTTTTGAGGTTCGTTAAGGGTCTCACTAATAGGTTTCCGCCCACACCGTTTGTTATGCCACAGTGGGATCTTAACTTGGTATTAACATTTCTAATGGGATCACCATTTGAACCAATGCATTCTTGTGCTTTGCGTTTGCTGGTCTTTAAGACTGTATTTCTGGTAGCCATAACATCGGCCAGAAGAGTGAGTGAGCTTCAGGCTCTTAGTGTAGAGTCTCCATACCTTTCCTTGTTTAGAGACAAAGGTGGTCATTACAACCACGGCGGACGGTGTTAAAGGGGCGGTAAGACCGCCAACAGGCCGGCAGTAAAAATTTTGCAATTACGACCGTGGCGGAAACCGCCAGCAAAGACAGCCACTTTAACACTCCGACCGCCACGGCGGTACAGACAAACAGCACGGCGGTCACCGCAAACAGACAGGCGGGAGACAATGTACCGCCCACACTATTATGACAGGCCAATCCGCCACCTTTTCCGGGGCGGATTCACCGCGGATAAAAACACAGCGGAAACAGGCATTTCGAAGGAAAAATGCTCACCTCTACACACTCCACGAGGAAGGAGGACAGCATGGAGCTGGAACTTCATATTCTCCCTGCGCTAGTCTTCCCGCTCCTCTACAAGAAGCACCAATGCCGGCGGCGAAGACCACGGTGAGTACTGCACCTATGACATAGGGGAGGGGGAGGCAAAAAACAGGGACACACACACTCAACACCCCAACCCCCACCCACACCCTCACCCACTACAACACACACACACCAATGCATATATATACATTACAGTAACACCCCCCAACCCCCCCGGAAGAATGCAAAGACAAAAGGAAATGAGTGTAACTATTGTAATATATCAAAAATCCGTAAGCAAAAATTTATATATATATATACACTATAAATAAAATATACACCACGATTAGTAGTCCAGGTAATGCACCATTCATAGTCCGTGGACCACTGGGCCCAAAATGCATGGGCGAGGCCCACACAAGATACTCGAACATGATGGAGAGAACACTGCAGGGGCATCAGATAGAAATACAACAGGCACCTCAGGGGGAAGGGAAGGGGGGGCACCTCAGCCTGATGAGTGCACGATGCCAGATCCACGAGGGGGCACCATGCCCATTGATGTATCCTGGGGAGTGCAAAGCCACAGTCTCTCAAGTCTCTGCAGTGGGTAGATTGCCCACTGTTCAATCCTGGGGAGTGCAAAGCCACAGTCTCTCAAGTCTCTACAGTGGGTGGGTTGCCCACTGTTCAATCCTGGGGAGTGCAAAGCCACAGACTCTCAGGTCTCTACAGTGGGTGGGTTGCCCACTGTTCAATCCTGGGGAGTGCAAAGCCACAGTCTCTCAAGTCTCTACAGTGGGTGGTTTGCCCACTGTTCAATCCTGGGGAGTGCAAAGCCACAGTCTCTCAAGTCTCTACAGTGGGTGGTTTGCCCACTGTTCAATCCTGGGGAGTGCAAAGCCACAGTCTCTCAAGTCTCTACAGTGGGTGGTTTGCCCAGTGTTCAATCCTGGGGAGTGCAAAGCCACAGTCTCTCAAGTCTCTACAGTGGGTAGATTGCCCACTGTTCAATCCTGGGGAGTGCAAAGCCACAGTCTCTCAAGTGGATGCATGTCTCCACTGGTTCTGGAGGGGGACTGGTGCCCAGAGTGCTTCATCCTGGCAAGGACAGAGGTAGTGGATGCTGTTCTCCACTGGTTCTGGAGGGGGACTGGTGCCCAGAGTGCATCACTCACCCCGTGACGGTCCCAGTTGCGTCACTGCCCCTGCCGCTCATGGGCTAGCGGTGCTCGCCTTGGCGGTCTTTGCCCTGTTAGGCGGTGCTTGCCCTGTTCAGCGATGCTTGAGTTGGCGGTCTCTGCCCTGTTCAGCGGTGCTTGCCCTGTTCAGCGGTGCTTGAGTTGGCGGTCTCTGCCCTGTTCAGCGGTGCTTGCTCTGTTCAGCGGTGCTTGCCATGGCGGTCTCTGCCCTGTTCAGCGGTGCTTGCCCTGTTCAGCGGTGCTTGAGTTGGCGGTCTCTGCCCTGTTCAGCGGTGCTTGCCCTGTTCAGCGGCGCTTGAGTTGGCGGTCTCTGCCCTGTTCAGCGGTGCTTGCCCTGTTCAGCGGTGCTTGAGTAGGCGGTCTCTGCCCTGTTCAGCGGTTCTTGCCCTGTTCAGCGGTGCTTGAGTTGGCTGTCTCTGCCCTGTTCAGCGGTGCTTGCCCTGTTCAGCGGTGCCTGAGTTGGCGGTCTCTGCCCTGTTCAGCGGTGCTTGCACTGTTCAGCGGTGCGTGAGTTGGCGGTCCGTCATTGCCCAGCTGGGCTGTGGCTGGCGGTCCTTCATGGGTCAGATGGGCTGTGGCTGGCGGGGCCTTCCTGGGCAGCTGGGCTGTGGCTTGCGAGGCCCTCCTGGGCAGCTGGGCTGTGGCTTGTGGGGCCCTCCTGGGCAGCGACGATGAGGCTGGCGGTGGCCTCCTGGGCAGCGACGATGGAGCTGGCGGTGGCCTCCTGGGCAGCGTCGATGGGGCTGGCGGTGGCCTCCTGGGCAGCGACAATGGGGCTGGCGGTGGCCTCCTGGGCAGCGACGATGGGGTTGGCGGGGCCCTCCTGGCCAACGGGGATGATGGCGGTCTTCTCGTCCGTGCTGCTCCTCCCAGACTTTGCAGGTTTCTTCTGCCCCTTCCCCACCTTGGGAGGAGTCACAGCTGAGTCCACACTACCCCCGGGACCCCTGTGAGCGGCTTGGCTGGCTGGAGTCTTCCCCCTCTCCCGCCGGGCACTGGCCAACTTCTGGTGCTTCACAGGGGGGGGGACTGGCTGTGCTCTGGCTCCGTGACAGACTGGCTGGCCTGGTGGCCGGTGCACTCCACATACCTGTGACAACAGGCACCACTGGTCCCGGAGATTTTGTGGCTGAGGTGCTAGTACAGGACCTATGAGTTGGACGGGGGGTGGTGGGAGAAAGGTCAAGGTTGGACAATAAAAGTTTTTGGGAGACACTGGGACGGGTAGCTGGAGGGGGTTTGGGAGTGGAGGAAGAGGTGGTAGTTGTAGGAGGTGGCTTTGGGTGCAGGTGCATGCGCTGGAGGCTGTTGTTAGGTGGATGTATGTTGGGTGGGTGTGTGCCTGCGTTTGTGTATTTTCGGAGGGGGCGTCACAGACACACTGGGAGAGGACACAGGGGACGTGTAAATGGTAGTGGGGGTGGTGACTGCACGTGAGCGGGGAGTGGTGGTGGGTGTGCTGGTGCGGGACGTAGTGGCTGTAGTGGTAGTGCATGCAGGTGTGAGTGTAGACGAAACTGGGAGGGAGGAGGGAGACGAGGAGGGAGACGAGGAGGAGGGGGACACAGTGGATGTTGGTGTGTCTGTATGTGTGTGATGCTTGCGTGAGTGCCTGTGGGATGTGTGGTGCTTATATTTGCCTGAGCTTCCCTTGTGTGGTGAGCTGTGTGCAGGCTGGTCTGATGGTGTGCTTGGGATAGGCAGAGGTACAGGGGATTGGGTCTGGGTGGAGGAAGTTGGAGGGGGGAGGCTAGGCACAGGGACAATGGCTGCCATCCGTGCTGAGGCCAGAGTTTGAACAGTTCGATGAAGGGCAGCCTGACCAGAATGAATGCCCTCCAGGAATGCATTTGTGTGTTGCAACTCCCTTTCTACACCCTGGATGGCATTCAAAATGGTAGACTGCCCAACAGTGAGGGACCTGAGGAGGTCAATGGCCTCCTCACTGAGGGCAGCAGAGGTGACAGGGGCAGGGGCTGAGGTGCTTGGGGCGAAGGTGATGCCCACCCTCCTGGGTGAGCGGGCATGGGGCGAAGGCTGAGGGGCTGCTGGGAGGGCGGTGCTGGTAGGAGAGGTGGCGGCTGTACCTGTTGAAGTGGGGGGCACAGATGTTGCCACCACCACAAGGGAGCTCCCATCGGAGGACGAGTCCGTGTCGCTGGTTGCAGATCCTGTGACCGCCGTGGTGCTCCCCTAGCCCTCCGTCCCACTGGTGTATTCATAGTCCATAGTGTGGGCCTCCATGCCCATGTGGGATGCAGCTCCCTCGTGCTCCGGTGCCACTGCACCTCCGCCTGATGATGCAAATGCACACAAGAACAGGGAGACCGCAAAAAAAGTGGGGGGAAACAGAAGAAAGACAGGTTGAGTGCATGGCTTACCGCTACCGTTGGCGGACAAGACAGACACAGCAGCTCCCTGCACTACGTCGCGCTGTTGGGCTCTACAGTGCAATTCCTGGGAAATGGCCTATAAGGCTATGGACGACATCTGCACACATAGATGACACAGGGGCATGAATAGCTGTACTTGGCACTCTGCAGAGGAGGGGTGGGGGGCCACAGGGCCATGCCTTACGAAGGGGCCTAGCCTACGGAACTCGCCCTGGCCTAGGGAAACCCACAGCCCTCCTCCCCCACCCAGATGCCTCCACTGCACGCAAAGTCAGCAGAATGAGAGTGTACTCACCCCCTTGTGTCTGCTGTGAGGCCCTCAAGCGCCCATCCAACTCAGGGTATGCCACCGCCAGGATCCAGAACATCAGGGGGGTCATGGTTCGACGGGAACCCCTCCCACGTTGGGAGGCCATCCCCAGCTGAGCCTCCGCCGTCTTCTTGCTCTAGCGGCGAATATCCTCCCATCTGTTCCGGCAGCGGGTGCTCCGTCTGTGGTGGACCCCCAGGGTCCGGACGTCCTTGGCGATGGCACGCCAAATATCCTTCTTCTGGTGGGCGCTGACCTACATGAAATGTACAGGGGAAGAAGAGAAGTCATTACCAACTGCACCGTCAAAGTGAGTGGCCCCCATCCCTACCCTTGCCATGTGGCACATGCCCCCACCGTCTTTCATGCACGCAGAACTCTGCACCCTTCCTTCTTACAACCAGCCCTCTCCACACAGGCATAGCCCATACAACATGCTCCCTGTGTACTTACCTGTTGGTCTGGAGGACCGTAGAGTAGCGTGTACTGGGGGAGGACCCCGTTGACAAGCTTCTCCAACTCCTCCGATGTGAAGGCAGGGGCCCTTTCCCCAGATGCACGAGCCATTGTCTCTTCCAGACCGAGGTCACAGCAGCACTTGCAGTGTAGGTCCTCTCCTGTCGAAGATCAGGTATCGAGTGATTATACAGCTAGAAAATGGCAGTCACGTCCGCAGCGGTTACGTCCGCAGCGGTGCGTACCATCACCGCCGGCGTACATCGTCATTGGCTCCTGGGACCCTTAGGGTCCAATGATAACCAATGCAGCATTGCGCCGCGGTCTTCGACCGCCTACCGCAACGGTGTACAACGCCAGCGCAGTTACCTCACATCCCATTGTCCCGGTTTAGAGGTCAGGCAGCCGCCATTTCAGTGGCCCACATGGCTTGATTACCAACTGCGTCACACATACCTAGGCCTACTCTCAAAACACATACAGTCCTGATTTTGTGTATGATTGGTGTTCTGTGTGGACTCTGGGTATGTAACCTGACTCTGTGCTCGCTGTTGTCCTTCATAGGCACCGTCCGCTGGGACATGTGAGGAGATGGCGGAATCCTCCGGTGTACCGACCGCTGGTGGACCTGTCGAAAATGGAGGAAAGAAATGTTATCATCACCTACAGGTTTGACCGTGCCACAATCCAGGAACTGTGTACCCAGTTGGAGCCAAACCTGATGTCAGCAATCCACCATCCCACTGGAATCCCCCCTCAAGTGCAGGTGCTATCAGTGCTCCATTTCCTTGCAAGTGGGTCTTTTCAAACAACTGTGGCCATGGCATCAGGGATGTCCCAGCCTATGTTTTCCAACGTATTGACCAGAGTGTTGTCTGCCCTGCTGAAACACATGCAGAGCTACATCGTTTTCCCTCAGGTGAAGGACTTGCCTACAGTGAAAGGTGACTTCTATGCCCTTGGACATATCCCCAACATCATAGGTGCCATTGATGGGACCCATGTGGCTTTGGTCCCCCCCCCCACAGGAGTGAACAGGTGTACAGGAACCGGAAGAGTTATCATTCGATGAATGTACAGATGGTAAGTTAGGCAGACCAGTACACCTCCAATGTAAATGCCATGTTCCCTGGCTCAGTGCATGATGCCTACATCATGCGGAATAGCAGCATCCCTTATGTGATGGGTCAACTACAGAGGCACCGGGTGTGGCTATTAGGTGACTCTGATTACCCCAACCTGTCATGGCTACTGACCCCAGTGAGGAATCCCAGGAACAGGGCAGAGGAACGCTACAATGAGGCCCATGGGCTGACTAGGAGGGTGGTCGAACGCACCTTCGGCCTCCTGAAGGCCAGGTTTAGGTGCCTCCATATGACAGGTGTATCCCTATTCTACTCACCAAAGAAGGTGTGCCAGATCATCGTGGCCTGCTGTATGCTTCATAACTTGGCTTTGCGATGACAGGTGCCTTTTCTGCAGGAGGATGGTCCAGATGGCGGTGTTGTGGCAGCTGTGGAGCCTGTGGACAGTGATGAGGAGGAAGCAGAGGAAGAAGACATTGACAACAGGGACTCAGTCATCTAGCAATATTTCCAGTGAAACACAGGTGAGATTACATTCCTGCCTACTACAAGTACTTTTACACTTCTACCTCCATCCTGTCTGTCGATTTCACCCAGTGTATGGTCACTGAGTTGTCACTTTCCCTTACGGTTTCACAGGTGTGGGTCCCAACGTCTGTCATTTGCTTAGATTCCTCATGGACTAGAGCTGTGTGACATAGGTATGTTGACATTACTATTTCCTGGAAAATTTGTCAATGTAATTGCAAATACACTATTTCAAAATCACAGACAGACTCCAGATCTCTTGGTGCTTTAGGTGTGTTTATTTACATACAAAATATTGGAGGGGTAGTGAAATGGTGAGGGGTGGTGGCGGAGGAATGTCCATGGAAGAGTCCAGTCTATTAGTCTCACAGGTGCATTGCCCATATGGGCATGGAAGTGGAGCTGGGGCAGTTTA
Organism: Pleurodeles waltl; assembly: GCF_031143425.1. Taxonomy (NCBI): domain Eukaryota; kingdom Metazoa; phylum Chordata; class Amphibia; order Caudata; family Salamandridae; genus Pleurodeles; species Pleurodeles waltl. The sequence goes on along the minus strand of NC_090441.1, from coordinate 65,644,831 downwards.
AGTATGGACAGGGTGACAAAGTGGGACAGTGGGATGACAATCAGGGTGGTCTAATTTCTTGGCGGGGGTCTTGGCATCGTGCTCTGTCTTGATCCTGGATCTCAGGGACCGCTTGCGGGGTGGTTCTCCGTCTGCAGGGGGTGGGGTGCTGGTGTGGTGGTCCTGTGGCGGTGCCTCCTCTCCACTAGCGCCGGCGGAGGTGGTGGGCAGGTCATCGTCCATGCTAGTGTCAGGGGCCCCTTGGAGTGCCACAGTGTCCCTCCTGTTGTTGAGTATTTCCTTCAGCACCCCTACGATTGTGCCCAGGGCGGAGTTCCTCCTGCATGCGCTGGGTCTCCTGAAACTTGGCCAGGACCGTTGCCATCGTCTCCTGGGAGTGGTGGTATGCTCCCATGATGGAGGAGAGGGCCTCGTGGAGAGTGGGTTCCCTTGGCCTGTCTGCCCCCTGTCGCACAGCAGCCCTCCCAGTTGCCCTGTGTTCCTGGGCCTCCGTCCCCTGGACCGTGTGCCCACTACCACTGCCCCCAGGTCCCTGTTGTTGTTAGGGTGGTGGGTTATCCTGGGTTCCCTGTAGTGGTGGACACACAGCTGATTGACGTGTCCTGGGGATGGAGGTATGGTCCCGCTGGGTCGGTGCTGTGCTGGTGTTTCCAGAGGGGGTAAGGTCTGTGGTGGCCTGTGCCTGTGTGAGGGGAACCGACTGTCCCAAGGCCCACGATGGTCCGGGCTGGTCATCTGGATCCAGTTGGACAGAGCTGCTGTCATCACTGTGGGCCTCTTCTGTGGGTGGGGTGGAGATGTCTGGACCCTCCTGTCTGATGACGTTGGGTAGTTGTCCTGCTGGGGTGGAAAAGCATGATTACTGTGTGTGTCATGGTGTGCAATGGGTGGGTGACCGTGTACCCCAGTGCTTGCATTCCTGTGTGGGGGCTTGTGTGATAATGGTTTAGGGGTGTGTATGGGTATGTGCAGTGGGCATGCTTTAGTGATGGGTGTCCATGCGTTGGTGTTGCATGCAGGGCTTGGTGTTGGGATGTTTGGTTTGTGATATTGGTACATTTGTGAGGAGCTGGAGTGATAGGGGAGGGGGCGAGGGAGGGGGTATGTGATAGCATGCAGGTAGGGTGGGGGATATGGTAGTTAAAGGTTTGACTTACCAGAGTCCATTCCTCCACCGACTCCTGCGAGGCCCTCAGGATGCAGAATCGCCAAGACCTGCTCCTCCCATGTTGTTAGTTGTGGGTGAGGAGGTGGGGGTCCGCCGACAGTCAGCTGAACCGCCAGGTGGTGTCTGGAGACCACGGAACGCACCTTCCCCCGTAGGTCGTTCCACCTCTTCCTGATGTCGTCCCCATTTCTTGGGTGTTGTCCCACTGCGTTGACCCTGTCGACTATTCTTCGCCATAGCTCCATCTTCCTTGCAATGGAGGTGTGCTGCACCTGTGCTCCAAATAGCTGTGGCTCTACCCAGACGATTTCCTCCACCATGACCCTGAGCTCCTCCTCCGAGAACCTGGGGTGTCTTTGCCGTGCCATGGGGTGGTGTAGGTGATATGTAGTGGTGTGTGGTGTTTTGTGCGTGAAAGTTGTGTGGGTGATGGTGTCGAGTGCCTGTGGATGCTAGTTTGTGGATGGTGGTGTCTCTCTTTGGCCTTCTTTCTGAATTTTTTGTCGTAGGGGTTTGTGGGTGATGTGGGTGTGTGTTTTATATTGTATTGGATGTGTGGGAGTGGTGTGTGTATGTGTATCAGGTGTGTGTATTTGGAATTGTCCAATGTGGCGGTGTTTTGTAAGTGTGTGTGTATTTTGAGCGCAGCGGTGTGTACCGCCAATGGAATACCGCGGTTGAAAGACCGCGCATGGATTAGTGGGTCGTGATAGCGTGGGCGTATTTCTGTTGGCGTGACGGTAGAGGTTTTGTTTTCGCCAGTTTACCACTGACCTTTGGTGTGGCGGACTTGTGTGGGTGTCTGAATTTTGACGGATTTCGAGATGTGGGTCATAATAGCTGTGGCGGAATTCCACGGCCGCGCCGGTGTGTTGGCGGTCTTCTGCAGAGCGGTAAGTGGCTTTTACCACCAATGTTGTAATTACCCCCAAAGTGGAGTTAAGGACCAAGGCGGCTTTTGCTCCCGAAGGTTGTTACACCCTTTCACTTGGGGCAGTCTATCACTCTCTCTTCCTTTTACCCTCCGCCTCATCCATCCAAGGAGGAAGAGAGGCTCCACCGACTGGATCCACAAAGAGCATTGAGCTTCTTTGTCGACAGGACGAGGGAGTTTAGGCAAGATGATCAGCTCTTCGTTGGATACGTGGGGAAAAGGAAAGGCAGAGCAGTCCACAAGAGAACGCTATCCAGGTGGGTCATTCTCTGTATCAAGCTTTGTTATTCCTTAGCGAAGAAAGAACCACCTGTGGGGCTTCGTGCTCATTCAACCAGAGCTAAGGCTGCTTCTTTGGCTTTAGCTGGAGGTGTTCCTGTGGTTGACATCTGCAAGGCGGCAACTTGGGCATCCCTCCATACTTTTGTCAAACATTATTGTTTGGATTCTGAGGTTAGGAGGGATGGCCATTTTGCTCGCTCAGTGCTGCAGGATTTCTTGGTTTGACCATTCAGGCACCCACCTCCGGAGGTAGTACTGCTTTGGGACTCTATTCTTTAGGTAAGGAATCCACAGGTAGGTGTATCCATCAGAAGAATAAGTTACTTACCTTCGGTAACGCTTTTTCTGGTGGACACATTAACTACCTGTGGATTCCGCACGGTCCCACCCGCCTCCCCGTTGCCTGACTGGTCGTTCCACAAAATCCGTGGGTGAGCACCGTTGTCTTGTATATATATATATATATATATATATATATATATATATATATATATGCCTGGTTTATGTATATAGTTATAGCATGTATATATGTGTTTCTTTCCCTGGTTTTGATAATTCAAGTACACATGATTGAATTTGACTGACATATTTGGTTTCATATGGAACAGTTATTGCTGTTAGTTTCTTTTTATTGATTGTAATAAATGTTGCGTTTTCACTTCATTTGATGTGATTATGTTCTCTTCAAGGTCAATGTTCACCTGTTCGCCTCTAAGGCATGTAAAAAATGGTGATAACTGACATCTGCAAGTCGACGAGGGCTTCTTATTGCCTGGATGACGTCATACAGCGTCGCGGGGAGTCGGGCAATTGTGACGTCATCGTCGTCGTGCAGAGCTAGAAGAAAATTTCTGTTGAAGCTGGCGCGAGGGGAGAATTCTTTAGGTGAGGAATCCACAGGTAGTTAATGTATCCACCAGAATAGGCGTTACCGAAGGTAAGTAACTTATTCTTCTGGCCAACCAGAGCAAAAGGTACTTAAAAGTGAACCTTCATGAGGAAGGAATGACAAAGTAAGTTTAACCAGACACACATTAGAGACTGTCTCCTGGAAAGAATGGCGTTAAGATTACTGAAAATTTCACAGGTTCCAGGCTCATGCAGCATAATTGATGACTATGCTTAGAGTTTGCCAGTGGGGGATGGCCATCCTATAGGAGTGATTGTTTAGAAATGGCCAAAATTCATGGTCACAATGAACACCTATTGTTAACTTGAAATGATTGGTCACCTAGTATTTATTGTAAGGACGGATAGCCCTGAATGAAGGGCACAAGGCGGAGTGTTTATAAGTGACTGGTAGTCAATGGTCAGGTGGTAGGGAGTCATATGGATGACAACATTGAATGCTGAGTAGCAGAGACAAGTTAAGGCATTGGCAAGGAGGGAAACGGCAGGGTTCCACGGTTTTATCCTTCTCCCCAGTAGAGGGTTCACCACATAACTTCTGTTCCTGCCATATCGCTCTACAAAGTCTGCCAGATAACCGCAATTGCTGAACAATCACTGTTCTTTTTAAATGTTGTATTCATTTTGGAATGTAAAATGGGGGCAAGTCCATTACTGAATGTTTGTTGAGAAGGTTATTCTTCTGAAGTTTTGTTAACTCAGTGAAATGTTCACAAAAATGTGCCTTATGGTATTAAATGTAAAACAACATGCCGTCTTCCTGAATTCCATAAAGGAAGGTATTTGTAACGCCTCTTACTTACAGAACTTAGAAACTGAAAAACCTTCCCTTGAGGAAATGTTTGCACTAGTTGGGCATAATGGTGCATTTTATGGATCAGTTTACAAAGAATATTGCCATATAACTACAGACTTTCCAGGAACGTCTGCGTGGACACTCGTGCAATTATCTAGGCCAGGACTGGTGGCACAGTGCATTTATGCATCTACTACAAGAATCTGTGTGTGACCTCATGGCCAGATTTTTTAATCTGGTGGAACAACTCAGCCTTTCATCCTCCTGAGATAGATAAAATGAGTGCCATAGAGTGGGGCAACAATAAACATCAGTTTATGTGCTCCAAGTGGTCAATGTCCAGTCTATAAATACACATTAGGTTATATTAAAGGGTTGCCTACTGTAGCTGACCTTCCCCATAGAGTTTGGGTTAGTTACTCCTTCCAAGCAAAAGTTTAGAAAATAGGACCAGATTGTCTGTCTTATAGGTGATCTTCATTTTGATGGCCTAAAAAGTAATGGGCTTTACAAGCAGTTTTGAAGCTACCCTCATGAAATTTTGGAATACTTTTATGGTGTGCCCCGACAAGTCTCCTCCTCGCCGGAAGTCTCTGGGGTGCCCCCTCCACGTCCAAGGAAACATAGCAGAAAATGGGTTAAAAAAACATCATTTTACAGATCAATTTCCCTACAAGCTACATACAGTTTGACATTGTCGTCTAGCATTTTCAGGATGGCATTTTTCAAGATATATTTTTTCATTTGCTTTCTATTTTATTATCTATCTCCTTTTATTTTCCCACGATGCAGTTTCACAGTAGAGTTCCCATATAGACTGTCACAGAAAATCTACTTTGAGGTGGCAGGGTGGTAAACTGAAATGTTATCCTGAATAAATAGGCCATCAACAAACAAGGTGATGAATGGAACGCGTACAAGAATTTTTGCCACTGGCAATCGATCGGGCCTCTTCCCAACCCATCAGTTTTTGCCTGCCATGCCACCTCAGTTTGGACCCAGCCATATGAAACTCATTCCTGTCCTTGAGCCAGTGAGAACAACCTAGCACCTTATTACAAAGCCAGGTCCTCCCTGAACTGAAACACAAGCAACACAGGACCAGTTTTGCCCTTAATAGTACTCATCAGGCAGAGAGAGCTAGTTTCCAGTGGCACAGTGAGCACGGAACCCACCTGTGGGCATATCCATCACACTTAGGGCATCAAACAGCAAGGTGATGGATGGAATGCTTGTATTATTCTCAGCCACTGGCAATCACATGGGCTACATCCCAATCTAATGTTTTTCGCCCACCATGCTACCTCAGCCTGGACCCTGCCATATGCAAATTAATCTTTACCCTGCACCATTGGGAATAGCCCAGCCCAGACTGTCAGGCCAGGTTCTCTATGAAACAGAGCACAAGCAACCCAGGACCAGTTATGCCTGGTATTTCAGGCTGGACTGTTTCCATTGGAGCAGGGTCAAGACTGATTTGCATATGGCTGGATCCAAACTGAAGTGGCATGGTGTGCAAAGTAACAATGGATTGGGATGCTGCCCCAATTAATTCTCAGTTGCTGAGATTAATTCAAGTGTTTCATCCATCACTTTGTGTTCTTTAGTGGCCACCCTAAGTAGGATGGGTATGCCCAGATATGGGTCTTGTGCACACTGGACCAGGCTTTACTTTCCTGGTGAGCCCTAACTAGAGCAAAACTACTCCTCGGCTCACTGTGTGCTGGTTCAGGGAGGACATGGCCTGTCTAATTGGACTGTACTGTTCCTAAGGGAGCAGGATCAAAATGTGTATGTTACTAGATCCAAACTGAAGATGCCTGACATGGAAAATAATGATAAACCTGGATGGAGCCTGTGTAATTACCAGTGGCTGAGATTAATTCAAACATTTCGTCTGTCACTTTGTATACTGCAGTGTGTTGCTTTAAGTGGGACAAATATTTCCAGATGTGATCTTGTGCACACTGTGTCATTGGAGCCAAGCTGTACCTGACTGATGAGCCATAAATAGCGCAAAACAGTCCTTGTTTGCTTGTGTTCAGGTTCATGGAGGTCCTGTCCTGAAAGTTCAGGCTGAACTGTTCCCAGTGGAGCAGGGTCAAGACTGACTTGCATACTGCATCCAAACTGCGGTGGACTGGTGTGGAAAATAATAATGGACTGAGGTGTGGCCTGTGTAAGTACCAGTGGTTGAGATTAATTCAAGCATTTCATCCATCACATTGTATAAGTTAGTATGCTGAATAAGTAGACAGCAAGGCTATTCTAATGGTAGATAGATCTCAGAGGCTCAGAAACTTGTGCTCCTGCTGAGGTTACAGTGGTGTTTCAGGTTCAGAAAGCAGTTGTTTAATTAAGGATATACTAACCTTACAGGCTATGACCTCAAATAGCAGGACTGATGAAAGTGTCACAAAACGCATTTTCAGCATAGATGTGGAAGTGCCTCCACATGAACAGCCGTAACAGCAAGTGCCCTCTGGCCCCAAAAATAATAGCATCAGCAATGTGTGTCCCAAACTCACTGTGAATTATTACTCAAACACTGGTTCTAGATATATTAAGGAAATGCAATACTGTTGCTAGCTTGATATTCTGTGAAAAATATTTTCAACACAATCTTTTGATACCCAGCTGCAGGCTTTCCATTTTTAGTAAATCCACAAGTATAGTTCTGAAATTCCCTGCAGTCATTTTCATTTCTTTCTTACATGTTCTACTGGACCACAGTGACGCAATTGGTCTCACATGGCTATGCATCACAACCACATCCCAGGAATTGCCATCACGTGGCAGTGGTAGACACTGAGGGCCAGAGTTACTAAGCCCTTGCATTGCCATTGCATCATTCAAAGTGAGGCACAGCAATGCAAGGGTTTAAGTCAGATTTACTAAGACAAGTCACAGCTTACGTTACTCTGCATTCAGGTGGATTCCCGTAGAAACCAGAAGAACGGTCACCCGCACCCTCGTTAGCAGCAGACTGGACTATGGCAACGCCCTCTACGTGGGAACAACGCCAAGCTCCAGAAAAAACTCCAGCACATCCAGAACGCCTCAGCACGTCTCATCCTCAATCTCCCTTGCCACGAACACATCTCTGCCCACCTCAAGGACCTCCACTGGCTACCCATCGACAAAAGGATTGTCTTCAAAATCCTAATCCACGCTCACAAAGCTCTCCACGACACCGGACCGGCCTACCTCAATGATCGACTCAACTTCCACATCCCAACAAGCCAGCTCTGCTCCGCCAACCTCGCCCTAGCAACAGTCCCTCGCATTCACCGTACCACAACCGGCGGTAGATCCTTCTCTCACCTCGCAACCAAATCTGGAAGTCACTGCCCGCCAACCTACGTAAGACCCGAGAACTCCTGACCTTCAGGAAGCACCTCAAGACCTGGCTCTTCAAGCAGTAGCACCTCCCCTAGCGCCTTGAGACCCTTCCGGGTGAGTAGCGCGCTCAACAAATAATTTGATTGATTGATTGATTGATCTGCATTGGAAATGTGTTACATGGGTGTAGCGCGGGTGTTCTCATGCATCTATCAGTGTATTTTGACACATTCCCAGATTTACTAAGACAAGTAAACCTGGAATGCATCAGAATGGTACACTTTCCCAACAAAAGCTTAACGCAGAGAAATATCTCTATTTCGCCTCAATATTTTCTCTTTCTACATGTGCCGCATTTTGCAGCATACACAGAAAGGTGAAAATGATGATGAAGATTGCTTTTCGCCAGGAAGGTGTCTCTTCCTGCACAAAACAATCCAGCCTTTAATCCAGGCACCTATGCACCATGGTGCAAAGGTGTCTGCATTGGCGCCTTGCAGGCACAAGTGTGCTATTGCAGAAGGAAAGCAGGAATGCACCATATGTTAGTAATTACGGCACATTCCTGCCCTCTCAAATTGACTCAGTACAAAAGTTGCCTTGCTGCATTGCTTTGCACCAAATTTTAGTAAATGTGCTTCTCCGAATGTCACATATGCAACGATTTGTCAGGGATGTCCACTTCTTCTTTTTTTAAGTGTCAGATTCGTGTTTTTACAATCCTGTAGTCACATAATGCTAAGACCAACCAGAAGGGGTCCATACAATTCCTTACTGAAAAACAAAAGCTCCCACTCAGGGAATGCTTAAAAGTATCATCCAGTTTTCCTGGAATTACATTATATAGACCCCAGGAAACATACAGTTCATTTTTAAGTATTGCTGTTCTACCTCCAGCCTCCTACAACACTTAAAAATGTTCTGGTGGTTTTCTTTTTCTGTGTATGAAAGTGGAAAGAATGCAGGCCACAACAGAATGTAGATTGTTTTAAAATGGATTTGTGTTTGAATCCGTCCAGTTCATCAAATAGAGTTCTTTTTTTTTAAAGATGTTTTTTTATTGAGTCAAATACAAGAACATTAACTTAACATTGCCAGAACAAAGATATGCAGTTGTGGATATATATGAAGAAAGAATATTGTACTTACAAATGCATGTTAAACATGTAAATCAATCAGGCATATACAGCAATATAGTATCTAGGACTCCAAGTTTGAATAAAGAAAAGATGAAAGAGAAAGGGAGAGGGAGAAGAGCTATATGGATAGAAAAGGGAATCAACTGATAGCCATGTGGAGAGAGAGGTAATAGACAATAGTTACAGCGAATCTAAGATGAAATAAGTATATATAAGAAGAAAAACAGGAAATATATTGACATTTTTAAAAAGGTGGAGAAAAATCCATTTCCTTCGCAGTGCGTGAGAGGTAGTTACTTAATGGCAACCATAGCTGATGACGTTTGAAGAAAGCTCCTGCTGAATCAAGCTTGTAGCTCTCAAGTCTATGATGATAACATATAGAATTCCGAAGATTTCTAGTTAGAAGTAATAAAAGAGATTGCAATAGAAGGCAAGAGGTCCACCAGTTTTCCAAGAGGCTTGAATGAACTCCAAATCTGTCACCCAAAAACAGTAATTCATATGACATTGGTAAGGAGATCTGAGCTATTGCTGAAATGTGAGACCATATTGAGGACTAAAAAGTAGATAGGGATGGACAAGAAAAAAACATGTGAAAGTCAGTACCCTGCTGAGTGTGGCAGCGACAACAATTGTCTTTTTGTGTGAATTTGAGTTTGTAAAGGCATACAGGAGTGTAGAGAAGTCTCATTTTAAAAAAGTATAGGGTCTGCGTGAGGCTTGCAGTGCATGCAGTGGAATGTATCTTATACCATATTCTATCCCATAAAAAAAGTTGGCCAAATAACACCAAGATCTGATTCCCACAATGTCTCAATGGGTGATTTGAGTCTAGGTGGAACAGACGTTCTTAAAAGTTTATAAATTCCAGCTGCCCTAGGATAATTAGAAGTTACGATCGGGTGTGGAGATGATGCAAGAGAAGAATGATTGTGATGTATAGGTTTATTGAGGGCCTCTTGGACCAGAGTTGAAAGAATGAAATGTGAATATTTTATGTGAATAGGGAGAGTATACGTTGCTGAGAGAGTAGTAAAAGGGATGAGAGAGTCTTTATGATATAATTGAGAAATAAGAAGAATACCTTTAGACATCCAAGCCTTCCAACACAAGGTTTTACTTGTTTCCTAAGAGAACTATTGTGCCAAATAGGACTGTTAAAGAATTGATTAATGGGGGTGTAACCGGGTCACTAGTACCTCGTTACCTACGTCGACCCTGGGCTGATTAGCCAATGCCCTGGGGGCACTCCTCATTGGGATACTGCGGGTGAGTGCTGTAGAAACCCCGGAGCTGAAGAGAGACCGAGCCACAAACGCGGAGACGAGAAGGGAGAAGAAGGATCCAGAGGGGACCCAGAGCCGACGTCGCGGACATCAGAACCCCACAAAGGACCCCTCTCCTGCCACGTCCCTGGAGGGACGTGGCTAGCGCAGGTACGTTCCTGCCTCCGTAAATGCTACAGCACACTCCTCGGGAGGGAGGAGGGAGCAGGCGGTGGGAAAAGAGAAACGGGAACAGATACGCAAGACCCACCCGACCTTACTGGGTCAAAAGAGAGACTCTTGTCTTAAGTTTTTTTTTGGTTTGTGGTGTTTTGCTGTTATTGCGGCTTCCTTTTGTTTAGTCTCCTGTCCCTTATTTTTTTATCTTTCCTTTCTCTGGACTAACATACACCAGGAGGACTGTGAAGCCAACAGTCCTCCTGAGTCAAGCTGCTTACTTTACTTTTGGTGACCAAAGGGGAGCATCCTGTGATTTGGTGATAATTTTGGCAGACAGTAGAGACACCCCAGCAACCCTTCTCACCACACCACACCTCCCCTTCTAACCCTAAACCAGAAGCCCTCGAATACCCAACTTACCTTTCCTTTTCTGTTCATTTCTTCCCGCTCCCAACTCCACCACTGGTGACCTCTCCGCTCCTGGACAACAGAGTCCGTGCCATTGGAGAGAACCAAATGCAAAGAGAAAAGAACGACGCGTTAGAAGTTAGAGGAGGGGACCCTTGAAAGCCCTGCAATAAAAACCTGGAAATAGACTGAAATCAGCAGGAAATGGACTGGAAAAGAAAAAAATCAATAAGAGAAATAAAGGCACCACAATAGAAAACCCAGATTTCGACTCTTATAGTCTCTGTTATATTACTCTATCCAACACGCTATACCCACACCTCTTACAGGGGGTAAGATGCGAAAAAAAAAAGGTTTCTGTAAGTTGATTGAATGGGAGATAATGCTGGGCAACCAGAATTTTGGGGGGTTAGACATAAATGGAAAATAGAAAAATAAATGACACGTTAGAAGTTAGAGGAGGGGACCCTTGAAAGCCCTGCAATAAAAGCCTGGAAAGAGACTGAAATCAGCAGGAAACGGACTGGAAATGAAATATATCAATAAGAGAAATAAAGACACCACTATTGAAAACCCAGATTTCGACTCTTATAGTCTCTGTTATACTACTCTATCCAGCACGCTATACCCACACCTCTTACAGGGTGTAAGATGCGAAATAAAAAAAGTTTTCTGTAAGTTGATTGAATTGGAGATAATGCTGGGCAACCAGAATTTTGGGGGGTTAGACATAAATGGAAAATGGAAAAATAAATGTTTCTTCCAAAGAGGACCATAGCTTATGAGGTGCATCATTGGGTGCAGATAAATAGGGTTGTATTTGCCTAATGCCAAAAGCTTTGTGATAAGTTAAAAAGTCAGGAGAATTAACTCCACCTTGTACTTTAGGAAGTTTTAATTTTGAGAGAGAGATTCGGGGTTGTTTACCGTGCCACAGGAACTTGGATAGAATGTTATCTATTGAACTAAAAACATGTTTAGGTATCCTTATTGGAAGCATCATAAGGAAGACGTTATTGATAGGGAGAAGCATCATCTTAATGGTCTCCAAGCGGCCCCACCACATGAGATATAACAGAGACCATTTCTGTGTGAGATCCACAAGCTTTGCAGATGAGATTTCTGAATTAGTCTTTAGTGTATCCTTGAGCGTATTGCAGTACCATACCCCCAGGCATTTAATCTTAGAAGAATTCCAAGATAATCCTGCATCAAGGCATACAGAGCCAGTGCAATGACCATTAAGTGGTAAGACCACTGTTTGTCTATATTGAGTTCAGAGCCAGATAAATCGAAATATAAGTTGAGCTCATGCAGGAATGCAGGAAGAGAAGAGTCAGGGTGAGACATGAACAAAAGAATATCATGCTATAAATTTGATGTGTGTATTATTAATTTGAAACCCCGTAAATTGTTCAGAAGTTTTTAAATGGTATAGAAAAGGTTTGAGAGCCAAAATAAATTGTAAAGGAGATGGTGGGCATCCCTGACGAGTACCCCTTTTAAGAGGGAAAAAGGACATCGGATATCATTTGTTATAACCGAGGATCAAGATGAGGAATAAAGAATGGATATAAAATGTCGGAATTTAGTACCTAGTCCATGCCATTCCAATGCCTTCGACAAGAAACCCCAGTAGACCCTATCGAAGGCCTTTTCCGCATCCAATGATAAAGCTGCCAGAGGAATCTTAAGTTTAGAAGCCTTGTTAATAATATTTTAAAAAGTACAAGAATTATCTGCTACATTTCTATTGGGGATAAAATCAGATTGATGAGAATCAATCAGTTCAGGTATATATGGAAGAAAACGGAGAGCTAAAACTTTGGCTTAGAGTTTGCAATCTGTATTAATTAAACATATGGGTCTATAGTTTGTACATTCAGCCGCACCCCAATCTTTTTTGGGAATAAGATCAATCATGGCTTCGTAAATGAGATAGATGCAGAACCTGGCTTTATAAAGTGATTCAGTAGTTGAAAGAGTTTGGGGCAGAGAGACATAGCAAACTGAATAAAGAATGCTACTGTGAAGCCATCTGGGCCTGGAGCCTTACCATTGGGGAGAGATTGTAAAGCTGTATATAGTTCTGTAAGTTGAAGGCATTGGTCTAAAGATGAGAGGTCAATCTGCAATGGGTCTCTTGCTTTGAGATTAGAGAAATATTGGTTGATAGATTCAACTGATGGTTTATCTCTAAAGTGTTTAACACCATTGTTATCTGTGATAGATTTAAAAGTTATTTTTTCTTTTCTTCGTTTCAAACATTGAGCTAGAAGAGAACCAGCTTTATTATTACCACCATAATATCTGGCATTTATTTTCAGGAAGGTGCTGCATGCTTGTTCAGTGGTATATTGGTTAAACTCCATTTTAGCTGAGACTAGTGCTTCAAGATGTGATTTACTAGTTTTGTGAGTTTAGTATTCAAGTTTCCAAGGACTTTATGTTTTTGAGGATGGAAGTCGATTTTTGTTGAGCAGACATTTTTTTTGAGTGAGCGTAACTTATGAAGAAACCCCTCGAGGCAGCTTAGAATGGACCCCACACATAATGAAATGATAGTTGATCACTATCGTTGATGTGGAAGTATTCTTTTATAAACCTACTGTAGGAAGCAAGAAAAGTAGCATCTGTAAGTAGAGAGTTATTAAACCTCCATGAAGATGTTTTAGAACCATTAAGAAAAAGATCAAGGTCCGTAATCACAGGAGCGTGATATGAGATCAAAATAGCACCGATTTCAGAGTTGACCATATGTTTCAATAAGCCTTTACTCAGAAAGATATAATCAAGCCTAGAATGGGAATGGTGGGTGGGAGAATAAAAAGAGTATTCCAAGAGGTCGGGATTGTATATTCTCCAGGAATTAGAGAGAGAATGCTATAAAATAAAGTTTTTAAAAGCTTTGTGTGAGGAATGTGGAACGAAACATGACGTGGAAAGTCTGTCCAAAAATGGATCGAGAATTTGGTTGCAGTCACCACCTATTAGTAAATTGTTTGAGGAATGTTCAGAGACAATGGGGGTCATTACAACATTGGCGGTAAAAGCCGCTTACCGCCGTGCAGAAGACCGCCAACATACCGCCGCGGCCGCGGAATTCCGCCACAGCTATTATGACCCATATCTCGGAAACCACCGAAATTCAGACACCCACACAAGTCCGCCACACCGAAGGTCAGTGATAAACTGGCGAAAACAAAACCTCCACCGTCACGCCAACAGAAACACGCCCATTCTATTACGACCCACAAATCCACGCGGTGATCTTTCAACCGCGGTATTCCATTGGCGGCACACACCGCTGTGCTCAAAATACACACACATCTCCAAAACACCGCCACATTGGACATTTCGAAAGACACACACCTGATACACATACAAACACCACTCCCACACACCCAACACAATATAAAACACACACCCACATCACCCACAAACCCCTACGATCAAAAATTTGAGACGAAGGCCAGAGAGTGAGCACAGCAATTGACAACCCCACCACACAGAGGCACACGACACCATCACCCACACAACATCCACGCACAAAACACCACACACCACTACACATCACCACACTTATCACTACATACACCACCCCACACATCACCTACACCACCCAATGGCACGCCAAAGACACCACAGGTTTTCGGAGGAGGAGCTCAGGGTCATGGTGGAGGAAATCGTACGGGTAGAGCCACAGCTATTTGGATCACAGGTGCAGCACACCTCTATAGCTAGGAAGATGGAGCTATGGTGAAGAATAGTCGACAGGGTCAACGCAGTGGGACAACACCCAAGAAATCGGGAGGACATCAGGAAGAGGTGGAACGACCTACGGGGTAAGGTGCGTTCCGTGGTCTCCAGGCACAACATCGCGGTTCAGCAGACTGGCGGCGGACCCCCACCTCCTCCCCCACAACTAACAACATGGGAGGAGCAGGTCTTGACCATTATGCATCCTGAGGGCCTCGGAGGAGTCGGTGGAGGAATGGACACTGGTAAGTCAAATCTTAACTATCATATCCCCCACCCTACCTGCATGCTATCACACACCCCCACCCTCACCCCATCCCCTATCACTCCAACTCCTCACTAATGTACTAATAACACAAACCACCCATCCCAACACTAAGCCCTGCATGACACAACAAAGCATGGACACCCATCATTAAAGCATGCCCACTGCACATACCCATAACAACCCCTAACCATCATCACACAAGCCCCCACACAGGAATGCTAGCACTGGGGTACACGCTCACCCACCCATTGCACACCATGAAACACACAGATGCAATAATCATGCTTTTATACCCCTGCAGGACCACTACCTAACGTCACCAGACAGGAGGGTCCAGGCATCTCTACCCCACCCACAGAAGAGGCCCACAGTGATGACAGCAGCTCTGTCCAACTGGAACCTGATGACCAGCCCGGACCATCGTGGGCCTCGGGACAGTCGGTTTGCACAGGCACAGCGCAACACTGACCTTCCACCCTCTGGAAATACCAGTACAGCACCCACCCAGCGGGCCCATACCTCCGTACCCAGGACACGTCAATCAGCTGTGTGTCCACCACTAGAGGGAACCCAGGATAACCCACCACCCCAACAACAACAGGGACCTGGGGGCAGTGGTAGTGGGCACACGGTCCAGGGTACGTAGGCACAGGAACACAGGGGAACTGGGAGGGCTGCTGTGCGACAGGGGGCGGACAGGCCAAGGGAACCCACTCTCCACGAGGCCCTCTCCTCCATCATGGAAGCATACCACCACTCCCAGGAGACAATGGCTACGGTACTGGCCAAGTTTCAGGAGACCCAGCGCCTGCAGAAGGAACAGTATTTGGGGTTCAGGGAGGAACTCAGAACCTTCAGCTCCGCCCTGGGCACCATCGTAGGGGTGCTGAAGGACATACAGAACACCATGAGGGACACCGTGGCACTCCAAGGGGCCCCTGACACTAGCATGGATGATGAACTGCCCACCACCTCCGCCGGCGCTAGTGGACAGGACGCCCCGCCACAGGACCACCACAACAGCACCCCACCCCCTGCAGAGGGAGAACCACCTCGCAAACGATCCCTGAGATCCAGGAACAGGACAGAGCACGATGGCAAGACCCCCGCCAAGAAATGACACCACCCTGATTGTCATTCCACTGTCCCACCTTGTAACCCTGTCCATATTGGAACTGCCCCAGCTCCACTTCCTTTGCCCATATGGGCAATGCACCTGTGAGACTAATAGACTGGACTCTGCCATGGACATTCCTCCACCATCACCCATCACCATTTTACCACCCCCTCCAATAATCAGCCCTTCAATAAACACCCTTGAACCACAACACAATCTGGAGTCAGTCTGTGATATTGAAAATGTGTATTAGCTATAACAATGACAAAATCCGTTCTCAATAGTAATGTCAACATACCTATGTCACACATCACAAGTCCATGAAGGATGCAAGCAGATGACACACGTTGGTAACCACACCTGTGAAACCGTAATGGAAATGTACAACTCAGTTACCAAATACTGCTTGAAATTGACAGACAGGATAGAGGTATACGTGTGAAAGTAATAGTATTAGTAAAGAAAGTGTTCTCACCTGTGTGTCACTGGAAATATTGCTGTATGACTGAGTCCCTGTTGTCAATGTCTTCTTCCTCTGCTTCCTCCTCATCACTGTCCACAGGCTCCACAGCTGCCACAACACCATCATCTGGACCATCCTCCTGCAGAAAAAGCACCTGGCGTCGCAAAGCAAGATTGTGAAGCATAGAGCAGGCAATGATGATCTGGTACACCTTCCTTGGTGAGTAGAATAGGGAACCACCTGTCATATGGAGGCATCTGAACCTGGCCTTCAGGGAGGCCGAAGGTGCGTTCGATCACCCTCCTAGTCCGCCCATGGGCCTCATTGTATTGTTCCTCTGCCCTGGTCCTGGGATTCCTCACTGGGGTCAGTAGCCATGACAGGTTGGGGTAACCAGAGTCCCCTAATAGCCACACACGGTGCCTCTGGAGTTGACCTATCACATAAGGGATGCTGTTATTCCGCAGGATGTAGGCGTCATGCACTGAGCCAGGGAACATAGCATTTACCTGCGAGATGTACTGGTCTGCCAAACATACCATCTGTACATTCATGGAATGATAACTCTTCTGGTTCCTGTACACCTGCTCACTCCTGTGGGGGGGGGACCAGAGCTACATGGGTCCCATCAATGGCACCTATGATGTTAGGGATATGTCCCAGGGCATAGAAGTCACCTTTAACTGTAGCCAAATCCTCCACCTGAGGGAAAACGATGTAGCTCCTCATGTGTTTCAGCAGGGCACACAACACTCTGGCCAACACGTTGGAAAACATAGGCTGGGACATCCCTGATGCCATGGCCACAGTTGTTTGAAATGGCCCACTTGCTAGGAAATGGAGCACTGATAGCACCTGCACTTGAGGGGGGATTCCTGTGGGATGGCGGATTGGTGACATAAGGTCTGGCTCCAACTGGGTACACAGTTCCTGGATTGTGGCACGGTCAAACCTGTAGGTGATGATTAAATGTCGCTCCTCCATTGTCAACAGGTCCACCAGCGGTCGGTACACCGGCGGATTCCACCATCTCCTCACATGTCCCAGTTGACGGTGCCTAGGAAGGACAACAGCGACCACAGAGTCAAGCAATTCAGAGGTATGTACCCACAGCTACATAGAACACGAAACAAATTCCACAAGAGTTGTCTGTATGTGTGTTGAGTCCAGGCCTCGGTATGTGTGACGCAGTTGAAAATGAAGCCATGTGGGCCCCTGAAATGGCGGATGCCTGACCTCTAAACTGGGACAATGGGATGTGAGGTAACTGCGCTGGCGTTGTACACCGTCGCGTTAGGCGGGCGTAGACCGCGGCGCAATGCTGCATTGGTTAACATTGGACCCTATGGGTCCCAGGAGCCAATGACGAAGTGCGCCGGCGGTGATGATACGCACCGCCGCGGACGTGACTGCCATTTTCTATCTGTTGAATCACTCGACACCTGATCTTCGACAGGAGAGGACCTATACTGCAAGTGCTGCTGTGACCTCGGTCTGGAAGAGACAATGGCACCTGCGTCTGGGGAAAGGGCCCCTGCCTTCACTGCACAGGAGTTGGAGAAGCTCGTGGACGGGGTCCTCCCCAGTACACGCTACTCTACGGTCCTCCAGACCAACAGGTGAGTACATAGGGTGCAAGTTGTATGGGCTATGCCTGGGTGGAGAGGGCTGGATGTAAGAAGGAAGGGGGCACAGTTCTGCGAGCATGAATGAGTGTGAATTCATGTGCCACATGGCAAGGGCAGGGATGTGGGCCACTCACTTCGACAGTTGTTAATGACTTCTCTTCTTCCCCTGTACATGTCATGTAGGTCAGTGCCCACCAGAAGAAGGATATTTGGCGTGCCATCGCCAAGGGCGTCCAGACCCTGGGGGTCCACCAGAGACGGAGCACCCACTGCCGGAAAAGATGGGAGGACATTCGCTGCTGGAGCAAGAAGACGGCGGAGGCTCAGCTGGGGATGGCCTCCCAACGTGGGAGGGGTGCCTGTCGCACCATGACCCCCCTGATGTTCCGGATCCTGGCGGTGGCCTACCCTGAGTTGGATGGGCGCATGAGGGCCTCACAGCAGACACAAGGGGGTGAGTACACTCTCATTTGGCTGACTTTGCGCGCAGTGGAGGTGTCTGGGTGGGGGAGGAGGGCTGTGGGTTTCCCTAGGCCAGGGCGAGTTCCGTAGGCAAGCTCCCTCCGTAATGCAGGCCATGTGGCACCCCACCCCACCTCTGTAGAGTGCTAAGTACAGGTATTCATGCCCCTGTGTCATCTATGTGTGCAGATGTCGGCCATAGCCTTTAGGCCATATCCCAGGAACTGCATCTGTAGAGGCCAAGAGCGCGGTGTAGTGCAGGGTGCTGCTGTGTCTGTATTGTCCGTCAACGGTAGCGGTAAGCCATGCACTCAACCTGTCTTTCTTCTGTCGCCCCCCCCCCCTTTTTGTGCTCTCCCTGTTCTTTTGTGCATCAGCATCATCAGGCGGAGGTACAGTGGCACCGGAGCATGAGGGGGCTGCATCCCACATGGCCATGGAGGGCCACGCCACGGACTCTGAGTACACCAGTGGGACGGAGGGCAAGGGGAGCTTCACGGTGGTCACCGGATCAGCAAACAGTGACACGGACTCGTCCTCCGATGGGAGCTCCCTTGTGGTGGCGGCACCATCTGTGCCCCCCACTTCAACAGGTACAGCCGCCACCCCCCCTACCAGCACCGCCCTCCCAGCAGCCCCTCAGCCTTCGCCCCGTGCCCGCTCACCCAGGAGGGTGGGCATCACCTTCGCCCCAGGCACCTCAGGCCCTGCCACCTCTGTTGCCCTCAGTGAGGAGGCCATTGACCTCCTCAGGTCACTCACTGTTGGGCAGTCTACCATTGTGAATGCCATCCAGGGTGTAGAAAGGGAGTTGCAACACACTAATGCATTCCTAGAGGGCATTCATTCTGGTCAAGCTGCCCATCATCGAACCGTGCAATCTCTGGCCTCAGCACTGATGGCAGCCATTGTCCCTGTGTCTAGCCTTCCCCCTCCAACTTCCTCCACCCAGACCCAATGCCCTGTACCTCAGCCTATCCCAAACACACCATCAGACCAGCCTGCACACACCTCAACACACAAGGGCAGCTCAGGCAAACATAGGCACCACACATCCCACAGGCACTCACACAAGCATCACCCACATACAGACACAGCAACATCCACTGGCTCCACTGTGTCCCCCTCCTCGTCGTCTCCCTTCTCCCTCCCAGTTTCGTCTACACTCTCACCTGCATGCACTACTACTACAGCCACTAGGGCTCGCACCAGAACACCCAGCACCACACCCCGCTCACCTGCACTCACCACCCCCACTACCATTTACACGTCCCCTGTGTCCTCTCCCAGTGTGTCTGTGACGCCCCCTCCCAAAGTACACAAACGCGGGCACACACACACCCAACATCCATCCACCTCACAACAGCCTCCAAAACATGGGTACTCACAAACTTTTTCTCGGGGGCCAAAATTGCAGTATGGTTTGCAGCCGAGGGCCGCACTGAAGTGACAGTCGGGGGGGGGCAGGGCTTAGAGGGGTAACAACCACCCCGCCCCCTTTTTCAAAACATTGCTCTCACCCCTACTCCAGTAACACACACAGCGCCATCTGCACACAGCGCCATCTGCTCTCACCCCTACCCCAGTAACACACACACAGCGCACACACACAGTGCAATCTGCTCTCACCCCTACCCCAGTAACACACACACAGCGCCATCTGCTCTCACCCCTACCCCAGTAACACACACAGCACCATCTGCTCTCACCCCTACCCCAGTTACACACACACAGCGCACACACACAGCGCGCACACATACAGCGCAATCTGCTCTCACCCCTGCCCCAGTAACACACACACAGCGCCATCTGCTCTCACCCCTACCCCAGTAACACACACAGCGCCATCTGCTCTCACCCCTACCCCAGTAACACACACACAGCGCACACACACAGCGCCATCTGCTCTCATCCCTACCCCAGTAACACACACAGCGCACACACACAGCGCATTCTGCTCTCACCCCTACCACAGTAACACACATGCAGCGCCATCTGCTCT
Organism: Pleurodeles waltl; assembly: GCF_031143425.1. Lineage (NCBI taxonomy): Eukaryota > Metazoa > Chordata > Amphibia > Caudata > Salamandridae > Pleurodeles > Pleurodeles waltl. Next base: position 65,624,706 of record NC_090441.1, on the reverse strand, counting down.
CTCCCCTACCCCAGTAACACACACAGCGCCATCTGCTCTCACCCCTACCCCAGTAACACACACACTACATTAAAAACAAATAAATAAATAACCAAAGAGCCTTACCTGACTCAAAGCACTGTAAAGATGCCACAAATGTAGAACGCCAGGCAGGCAGGCGGGCAGCAGACGTGGAGCCGGTGACAGGAAGCAGATGACAAAGCCCCGTAAAAGTTAAGACCACCGCCAGAGTCAGTGCCCTGGAGGGCAGCACTATCGTCACTGGTCAGGAGACCACCTCCAGAGTCAGTGCCCTGGAGGGCAGCACAATCGTCACTGGTCAGGAGACCACCGCCAGAGTCAGTGCCCTGGAGGGCAGCACATCGTCACTGGTCAGGAGACCACCGCCAGAGTCAGTGCCCTGGAGGGCAGCACAATCGTCACTGGTCAGGAGACCACCACTGCCAGAGTCAGTGCTCTGGAGGGCAGCACAATCGTCACTGGTCAGGAGACCACCGCCAGAGTCAGTGCCCTGGAGGGCAGCACTATCATCACTGGTCAGGAGACCAGAGTCAGTGCCCTGGAGGGCAGCACTATCGTCACTGGTCAGGAGACCACCGCCAGAGTCAGTGCCCTGGAGGGCCCCGGCAGCCACAGCCCCGCTGGGCAATGAGGGACCGCCATGGCACACACCGCTGCACAGGTCAGAGACAGCAAAGTGAAGCACAGCTGAACAGGGCAGAAACCCCCATGGCAAGCACCGCTGAACAGGGCAAGCACCGCTGAACAGGGCAAGCACCGCTGAACAGGGCAAAGACCGCCATGGCAAGCACCACTGAACAGGGCAAGCACCGCTGAACAGGTCAGAAACTGCAAAGTCAAGCACCGCTGAACAGGGCAAGCACCGCTGAACAGGGCAAAGACCGCCATGGCAAGCACCGCTGAACAGGGCAAGCACCGCTGAACAGGGCAAAGACCGCCATGGCAAGCACCGCTGAACAGGGGAAGCACCGCTGAACGGGCAAGCACCGCTGAACAGGGCAAAGACCGCCATGGCAAGCACCGCTGAACAGGGCAAGCACCGCTGAACAGGGCAAGCACCGCTGAACAGGGCAAAGACCACCATGGCAAGCACCGCTGAACAGGGGAAGCACCGCTGAACAGGGCAAGCACCGCCAACTCAAGCATCGCTAGCCCATGTGCGGCAGGGGCAGTGACGGAACTGGGACCGTCACGGGGAGAGTGATGCACTCTGGGCACCAGTCCCCCTCCAGAACCAGTGGAGACTGTTATCAACTTGAGAGTCTGTGGCTTTGCACTCCCCAGGATGGTCCAGTGGGCAAACCACCCACTGTAGAGACTTGAGAGACTGTGGCTTTGCACTCCCCAGGATGGTGCAGTGGGCAAACCACCCACTGCAAAGACTTGAGAGACTGTGGCTTTGCACTCCCCAGGATGGTACAGTGGGCAACCCACCCACTGTAGAGACTTGTGAGACTGTGGCTTTGCACTCCCCAGGATACATCAATGGGCATGGAGCCCCGTCGTGGATCTGGCGTGGTGCTGTCATCCGGCGGAGGTGCCCCCCCCTTCCCTTCCCCCTGAGGTGCCTGTTGTATTTCTATCTGATGCCCCTGCAGTGTTCTCTCCGTTTCTGGACAGGTATCGTGTGTGGGCCTCGCCCATGCATTTTGGGCCCAGTGGTCCACGGACATTGGATGGTGCATACCTGCACTACTGATCGTGATGTATATATTTTGGCATTTGTATATATTTTTGTATATATTAGCTTACTGTATTGTGATACATTACAATGGTTGTACTCATTTCCTTTTGTCTTTGCATTCTTCCAGGGGGATTGGGGGTTGTTACTGTGATGTTTGGAAATGCATTGGTTTGTGTGTTGTAGTGTGCGAGGGTCGGGGTGGGAGTGGGGGAGTTGCGTGTGTGTGTCCCTGACTTTTGCCTCCCCCCTCCCCCATGTCGTAGGTGCAGCACTCACCGTTGTCTTCGGCGCCGCCGTTGCTGATGTTCGTAGAGGAGCAGGAACACTATCGCAGGGAGTATTTGGAGTTCCGGCTCCATGGTGCCCTCCTTCCTCGTGGAGTGTGTTAAGGTGAGCGTTTTCCCATTGAAATGGCTGTTTCCGCCTTGTTTTTATCCACGGTGAATCCGCCCCGGAAAAGGTGGCGGATTGGCCTGTTGTAATACTGTGGGCGGTACTTCCCGCCTGTCTGTTGGCGGTGACCGCCGCGCTGTTTGTCTGTACCGCCATGGCGGTCGGAGTGTTAAAGTGGCTGTCTATGTAGGCGGTTTCCGCCACGGTCATAATTCCCTTTTTTTTTCGCCGGCCTGTTTGCGGTCTTACTGCCGCTTTAACACCGTCCGCCAGGGTTGTAATGACCCCCAATATGTGAAAGATTCTTCCAAAAATTTGGATCTGGATGTGTGGGGCCATATATATTTAGGATAGTAAGAGAAATAGGGGGTCATTCTGACCCTGGCGGTCTTGGACAGCCAGGGTCACGAATGACGGAAGCACCGCCAACAGGCTGGTGGTGCTTCAAATGGCATTCTGACCGCGGCGGTAAAGCTGCGGTCGCCCTGCCGGGGCCGGCGGTATTCCGCTGTTTTTGCCCCGGCTTGGAGAATCTGCCAGGGCAGCGCTGCCCTGGGGATTCTGACCCCCGTACCGCCAGCCTGTTTCTGGCGGTTTTCACCGCCAGGAAGAGGCTGGCGGTAAGGGGTGTCCTGGGGCCCCTGGGGGCCCCTGCACTGCCCATGCCAGTGGCATGGGCAGTGCAGGGGCCCCCTAACAGGGCCCCGGGCAGCTTTTCACTGTCTGCCTAGCAGACAGTGAAAAGCGCGACGGGTGCAACTGCACCCGTCGCACCGCTGAAACACTGCCGGCTCCATTCGGAGCCGGCTCCTGTGTTGCGGCCTCATTCCCGCTGGGCCGGCGGGCGCTAACTTGGTTAGCGCCCGCCGGCCCAGCGGGAATGTTGGAATGGGGACCGCGGAAATTTGCCCGCATGGCGGCCAAATGGCGGTTTCCGCCTGGCGGGCGGTGGTAGCCGCCCACCAGAGTTGGAATCACCCCCATAATGTGAATTGTAAATGTAACAAGTGCCCAGCGGCCTTCTGTATCTCGATGTTGTGAAATTATGGTAAGTTTGAGAGATTTATGACAAAGTATAATTACCCCGTTTTTGTTTGTGGTGGAAGGGGAGTAGAAAATGTCCCCCGCCCATTGTTTTTAAGCTTAATTGCCTCAGAGTCGTTGAGGTGAGTCTCTTGCAACAAAGCAATGTGGCATTTCAAACGAGCTAAGTGAGATAAGACACGCTGATGTTTAATGGGGAGTTTAAGCCCCTTAACATTCCAAGTAACAGTTCTAAGTTGCATAGCAAGAAGTATTAATAAAAAACTGCTGTAACATGGAAAAAAATAGGCATATCAATTTTGCAAAAGCAAAGAAATGGGAAAGAAACAATATAGTAAAGAAAAAGAGAAGGAGGAAGATGACCTCCAGAAGTTGTATATACATGGATGTGGCAATACAGGGACCAAAGTCCATGAAAGCTAAAGAAGACAAGATAGAAAGTGAATACCCAGGAAGGTAGAGGGACAGCGGAGCACCTGAAAAGACAGGCAAGAGTGTCTTCAGCACAAGAAAAGTGACATTAGATATTGAAAGATATGAAGGCGAGTTTCTTGGAAGAAAAAAACATTATACAAAAGAAATATGTACCATTTAGGAGACCAAATAACATATCAACTACACTAAAAAAGAGTGTGACATGAAGAACAATCAAAATCAAAACTTACCAGTGGAACGTGTAGGAGAACAATCTGGATGATGAGAAAGGGATACGGAAGGAACGGAAGGATTACACAAAGAACACTATCTAAAACAAAGAATAAGAAGATAAGAAGACGCAGAGATGGGAAACTAAACATAACCATTACTATTAAACTGTCCAGAAAAAAAAGGACATTAAAGACAAATTAAATTATATTTTCAAATGATTGCAGATGCTCCTAGTTCCATTTCTTCTTTTTTGTGTTGGTTAATAAAAGTTTTTTGTGCCGAAGGTTCCTTGAACGAGTAAGATTTGTCTTTGAATGTAATTTTGAAAAGGCATGGGTGAAGAAGACTGCATCGAATATTCAAGGATTTGAGTTGTGGACAGAAGTCCAAAAACTGTTTACGTTGTGCAGCTGTAGCAGGAAACACTTTATGACCTGACCATTCCAAAGAGCCCACTTTTTTGGCTTCCAAGAGTATTTGCATCAAGTCAGTAAATTGGAGAAAGAGAATAATAATGCCTCTAGGATGTGCACGAGGGCCAGTTGAAGTGTGTGGACCTAAACAATGTGCCCGTTGGATAGAAAGGGGAGAGGTAGAAGGCAAGCGAAGAATTGAAGGTATAGCTGTTTAAAAGAATGCAATCATGTTAGAGCCTTCCGAGCCTTCTGGAATACCAAAAATGCGAAGATTATTTCTCCTATTTCTATTTTCTAAATTTTCAGTAAGTCTTTTAAGTTGAGTAATATCCTTGGAGATCTGAGTAATGACAGTGTTACAATCTTCAAGGTTACTGACTCTCTGTTCTAGAGTACAAATTTGTTGTTTGTGTTGGGACCATTGCTCCTCAATACGTTGCAAAGAGGCATTAGTGTCCATCATAAAGGGCTTTAATGCACGCAATTCCTCCATGACAGCATCTAGAGTAAGATGTGTAGGTGATTTTCAGGGAGAATCAAGATATTTTTTGGGGCGCTTGACGGAGGAGGTATTAGATGATTTTTTCGCAATTGCCCCAGCAGCATGAGATGAAGAGGCGCTATCCTTTAAAAGGCCTGTAGCACTATCCATTGTTGAAGCTGATGGTAGAGAAGATTAAATTATATGTGTGTGCACCACTCAAAGAGGATTATTAGACTTGGAAGAAGAGGATGACTGGCTGCTGATCTGAGAATTGTGTTTTCTCCCCATAAAAGCCAGCAGCAATTTGGTAATAGGAAGCCAGCAATTTGAGGTGATGATGAAAATATATTACGATGAGAAGCTGCTGTGAGAAGTATCCAACAACAGAGCAAAATATAATAATAAATAAATAAATAAATAAATCAATAGAAAACCCTAAATTATTCTCTCAGAGCAGGCATGGCAGAATACCACAAGTCAAACAATGGCTGACTATTTTTAAGGGAACCTTCTGAGGAGAGAAATCCCCTCCTTCAAAGGAAAGCATTTACCATGTTATGAAGAGCAATTTGAAAGAGCTCCTTGATAACCAGAGCTGCCAATGAATACTGAAAGTTGAAAACCTCACCTAAATGTGCTTGAAGAAAGAGGTCAAACGTTCAGCTGGCTGTCAGAAGGGAATAAATATTCCCATTGCAGAGGAAATTAGATTTGGAGAATGACATCCAGGCAAGTGGTTAAAGGTCAAATAGAAACATCTCTGTGAAAGTTTAGGTTGGTGCAGAGGCTTAGGAAGCAGAATGCAAATGACCCAGATAAATAATTACCTCAGGCCCTCACATGAAGTCTCTGAAATGACTTCCAAACTGATGTCTCTGTAAGATACAGGCATATTTATGCAGCCGCAGAGCTCCAGTGCTCAGAAATGCTGGAGAAATTAATCATTTTAATGTGAAAACATCTTGTTCCTTCCAGGAAGTGGTGAAGCCTCATGGAGCTCTAAAGAGCAGTGGCCATCTTGCGTGACCTCTAGCCAAGCCCCTCCAGGGATGTCCACTTCTACGCTTGGGATATTCACTATAAAACAAGTGATTCTGACAATATGATAACTATAGCCACATGATGGTAGGGCAACCGTAATGCTAGTGGAGCCCACCAGGATGCTGGCAATGAGTCAATGGTGGCTACCTTATGCTATGGATACTTAATAAATTGAATATTTCTTGGCGCTGAAACTGGGATCTCTGGGAAAAATTGAAGGGAAGAAGAGTCACTCATAAAAAGTTAATGTGAGTAAAGAGAGGCTTGTGTAAACAAAAAAGTATCTATGTTCTTTATGAAGGACTTCAGATCTGTTTCTCCAAAACTTGAGCTGGAAGGGAATTTCACTATGCAAGTGCTAACACAGAGAAACTATGGCCTTTTTTTGCACATTTAGGTACTGTTAAATAGCTTTTAAATGACAAGTGCAGGGTACATGTTAGTACATATTGAAAACTATGCTTAGCCACAAAATGAGGTACTGCATCATTTGCTTCACTGGCAACCAGTGTAGATACTTCAGTAAAGCTGTAACATGAAAGCTCTTAGATGTATTTTGCACCATTTGCTGTCAATGTAGATTATTCATAGGGTGACCTATGAAAATAGCATTCACATAATCAGGTCTTGAGCCAATGATAGCTTCCATTGCGGTTTTTATGGATCAATTCTCTTTATTCTGAGTTTTTGGAGTTTCAAACAGTAAAGAAATTCCTAAAACACTATACAACTCTCTGTGGCAGGTCATCAAAACATCAACCTTCACTTTCTAATTCCACACCAAACTCCCAGGGTCCCAGGAATCTCACGTTCATATTCTGCCATTACAGTTTTTAAAGCCTCTGCAGAGAAATATGGTTACTCACAATAAGAATGTGCATTTTGAAACTACAGAAACTATGCAAGGTTTGATTGAGAGGCTATTATATATTATCACACTCAGATTTTTTCTAACTTGTAGACATAGGACACATTTCTGGGGGTCCAAAGATCAAAACTATTGTTCATGTTTACTATCTCTTTGTTTTCAGCATTTAATATCAATGAATTGCTTCCCATCCAGCCCCAATAAAACACAGGGGCCACAAGTACAGACTTTAGCAATTGTGATTTTCACCAAATCACAATTAGAAAATTGCAATTCCCAATGTACAAAAACATACAACTGTTGACTCCTAATTGGTCGCAAATCGACCTACCTCATGAATATTAGTGAAATTTGTTAATTAAAGCCTTTCTAGAGAAATTGCTTTGCACTTCCTAGTTTGCATTGCCAAAGGCAATACGCAGTTCAGATCAGGTTTGTAGCTCTGCTGAGTGTGCTTTCATTGCACTCCCAGCTGTGCACTAGTCCAATCGCAGGTCTACAGCTGCATGTCTGCTCAGTGTTAGAGCATTCCACTTGGACATGCATCATGCAGAGAATATATGCACCATATGTGTAATGATGCATTGTGGTCTCTGAGTTCTGTTAGAGTTGGAACGAAAAGCAGCTCATTCGCCAGAGGGTCCGAATTTAGAGAAAGAAACAGCACTTACCACTGTGAAGCTAAATCTGCTTTTGTTTGTAGTAAAAGTTTAATAATTTTTGCATTTGTCATTATTATTAATTCACAATGGTATGCCACATCACACATTTTGTAAGTTTCAAAAGTAAAACATTATTGCATTATTTTCCTTTTTTTACCAGTGTGCTGAAGAGGACATGTTTTTGTGACAGCTCTTTGACCATTGCTTGTTCCATAACTTTTACAGGAGACAAAACGGACGTAATGACGCAAGTGGATAATTTTTGCGTTGAGGCAAAAATGAAGATTTCCCTAGCTTTTGTGAAAGAAAGTCTGCATTTTAATAAAGACACTTAAGCAAGTATTATCCATTTCTTTTCCAGATTTAATTTAATAGCAGCCAAGCTAAAACTAACTATTTTTCCCAAGTGGCAAAGAGAAAAATAACTACAATAAGATGTCATAAAGGAGCAATCATTCAAGAGACACATATATTAATAATAGTCTGTGAGCAAAAAAGCTTCTTGAGGAAGCAGTTCAGAGTAGGAATAATATTAATAATCATGGCAACCATTAGGAAAGCGAAAATGTATTTGGGCAAATCCAATGAAGCTGCAAAAGGAGCATAGATCCAAAACAATTGATTGCCTCTCTGAGTGCGATAGAGTCTAGTCTAGTCTCAGAGATTTATACAGCGCATGGCTACCCGGCAGGTTTCCCAGCACTAAACCACAGGTCACAGACACCACTAAATGTCATTACTAAAATAAAATGTTTTTAGCATTTCCCTGAAATTAAGTTCTGATTCAATTCTCCTGATTTGGAGGGGATATGCACTTCTGAGCTTGGAAACAGTATAAGAATGTGAATGACCACCGGCTCTAGCTTTCGAAATCTTTGGCACTGCCAGAAGGTGCAAATTTGATGAGCGTAGTGGTCTTGCTGGGTGATAAAGTATCACTAGCCTCTGAATAAAATATGGACCCTCTTTGTGCCAGGCAAAGTGCTTTGAATTGAATCCTTTTATGAACAGGAAGCCAGTGTGGGGATGTCCTAGCAGCAGTCACTGATTGGGATTTAGCAATTCTCAGTATTGTTTGAGGCGCCACATTTTGCATGACCTGTAGTCTATTTATGACTGTCTTTGGGTTTCCTAAATATAGAGAATTCCCATAATCTAGACGGGAATGAATTAAGCCTTGGACCACCACTTTCCATGATGACTCTGGCAGCCATCACAAGAATCCTCTTAGCGTCCTAAGGAGGCAAGTGGCAGCCTGTTTCCTAGCTTGCATTCCCATGGTGTTTGCTGTCAACCCAATTCTGAAGCTTTTGACCTCCTCCTTAGGTATGGGCAAGAAGGCCAGTTCAGATCTAGCCACCTAGTGTGGCTGTTTTCTACTACCACCACTTCTATTTTTTTGCATTTAATTTAAGATGGCTGACAGTCATCCATTCAACTACGTGTCAAACATTTGTCTAGGAGGCTAAATGTGCATTATATTTGCTGTAGGAGGCTGAGAATGATTTGTGTATCATCAGCATAGGATATCACCATAAAAACATATGATTTTATGATCTCAGCCAGAGGGCAAATATGCACATTAAATAATGTAGGGCTGAGAGAGGACCTTGTGGTACACCACAATCTAAATGAAAGACATCTGACTGCTCGTCTACTTCATGACCTTGAAAATTTATTTTATGAAGGAATGAGGCCAGCCACTCAAACACTGTTCCCACTATTCCTACATTTGCCAGCCTTCTAATCAGAGTGGTGTGTGATATGGTATTGACGTCTGTGCTTAGATCCAACAGGATATAGACTGTGGTGCTTCCTCTATCCACAACTGCCCTAGGCTCCTCTGTAGCTGCTAAAAGAGCTGTTTCTGTATTGTTACCTACTCTGAAGCTAGGCTAGGAAGAGTGAAGAACCTCATTTTCTTCCAGGAATTGTGAGAGGAATTTACTTACTTGTTTTTCTAGGACTTTATTTGGACCTGGCAGTAAGGAAATAGGGGAGTAATTTTCGCACAACAAGGGGTCTGCATGTGCTCTTGTTAGTAATGGCCTTACAACTGAATGTTTCCACTCTGCTAGTAATGTTCCTGAATTTAAGGAACAGTTACAACTGTTTGTTAAGGTTGAGATGATGGATGTTCCCCATTTAAGCATTACGTTCGGAGGCGCTGGATCCATAGGTGATCCTGATTTAAGGGATGTTCAGATCCCCCGAGTGTCATCCAGTGTCATCTCAGGAAAATTGCATAGTTTGCCCTGGTCCCGCTGCTGGATGTCCTTCCCTTCCTCATCTCTTCCTAAAGTCTGGCAAAAGTTATTAACTTTTTCCAGGAAAAATTGTCCCCGCTCAGTACAGCATTCCTCTGATGGAGGTGGGCCTGCTTTATTATTTTCCATTTTCATTAGACTATTCACTATATTGTATAGTTCTTTTGAAGTATTAGTGGCATTATCAATTTTAGCAGAAAAATAGTTGACTCTTATGGCACAGTGATATTTCCTTACTGCCATTTTGTATGTAATTTTGCTGCTCTCATTATAGTCTTTTCTCCATTAGCTTTCCCGCCACTTAGCCTCCTTTTTTTAGAAGCAAGGGATCTGGAGAAAAACATGGGGCTTTTCCTCAAGGGCATGCAGGTTTATGTAATTGTAGTGGGAGTGCTACATTCAAGGTATCTTGTATCCATTTTTCAAGACTTTAATACCTATATGTTGTGTTGTCTTCCATTTCAGGAGTCAGAAAGCAAATTTTCCCATTCTTTTATGTTAAGCTTAGTCCAATTCCGCCGTAACCTGCCCTTTTTGGGTTCAACAAAGGAATTGTAGTGCCTGCATAAATGGAATAGGACTAATCTGTGACATGACAAAGTCATTTCTATGAGATCTTCTGTAACTAGGTCCAACAAATTGGAGAAGATGGGATTGAGTAAATGCCTCTGTTTGTGGGTGGGGACATGTACCCTTAATTTAAGTTGAATTGCCTCTAAGTGAGTTACCAAATTGCTGATAATTGACACATTTTGTTGTCAAAATGTAAATTAAAATCTCCAAGCACAGAGAAATTTGCTGTCTTTAGACTATGTTCTGCAATGACATCTGGAAGGGCCTGTATACATTTTGTAGCTGGGCCAGGTGGTTGATATGAAAGCAGCCCTGAGTAAGTAAAATTTGGTGACAATTCCATGGGAAAAAAGCATGCAGTCTCCATCCGGAAGTATTGTTCAAATTTCCCTTTATTCTCCTCTCTGATGATTGCTAAGCCTCCTCCTCGTTTCCAGCCATGTCTGTCCTGCCTCGCAATGGTATATCCTTTGGGGAGAGTCATAATTATACCTGTTAAACAGCCCTCCTGCAACCAGGTTTCTGTGAGGAACAAGGCTGCTTGTTCCTTTTCTTCAATAAAAGCAAAATTATCTAGACTATGCTTGGGCAAAAACTTGCAATTTAGGTGCTATAACTCCCAGAGTTTACTTTTAATATTAACATGTTGTAATCTACCTGTATCATCAGTAATTGTAGTTCTAATGAGGCTCAGATTACAATCAGAACACCTGACACTCATTGCAGGAAGCTGGCTCTTTATATGACATATCAAAAATAGATATATCTTACAAAGAGTCCAGGGGTTCCCCTTGCTAGTGGAGAGGGGCTTGCTCTAGCAATCCCAAGTCGTCCTGTTAGGGGGTAGTGTGGTTGAGCCTTAGGCTTATCAGAGGGGAGTGTGAGAAATCTGCAAACACACATAATCAATAAATGAGACACACGACTCAAGAAGGAGATCCACACCAATTCACAAAAATAACAAGTATCTATATATATGTTTTGGCACCATAATCAATACGTTCAGGTAAGTACGTTTTGCAAGCAAAATCTTTACAGTTTTGAAAAGTCGACACAGTGCAATTTCCGAAAAGTTGCAATGTTATCCAATGGAGAGAAAAACAAAAACTGCATTCAGGTATACTATAGCAACTAATGGGACCAATCTCCTGGACTTACCATGAGTATTGGGCAAGGGTTGGGATCACACCAACCGGTCACACTGGGTGGTGCAGAGGTATAGTTCAGCATGGGATGCCCAATATTAGTCAATGCGGATAAGTCCAGTCGAAAAGATGCCGCAGGTAACAATAGGGAATCCAGTCAGGGAGAACTGACAAGTCAATCAATCAATCAATCATAGCATTTGTAAAGTGCAACATCATCACCCCTAAGTGTATCTGGGCACTGAGGCTGCGATGTATCAGTCGAAAAGCCACATCTTGAGTCTCCTTCTGAAGTCTGTCAGGGAGGGAGCTGTTCGGAGAAGGAGCGGCCTCCGCTGTGACTGTGATGGATGCAGAGGGGTGTGTGCGAGGTTTAGTGAAGAGGAGCGTAGTTGTCTTGCTGGGACGTACAAGCTCAGTTGTTGTAGGTCAACCCTAGGTTGTGGAGAGCCTTGTATGCGAGCGTGAGGATTTTGAATTGGCATCTCTTCTGGATGGGGTGCCAGTAGAGGATCCTGAGGTGTGGGGTGATACTTGAGCGCTTGGGGAGTTTGAGGATTAGTCTGGCTGCAGTGATCTGTAGCGTCTGGAGTCTTTTAAGTGGCTGGGAGGACACTCCAATGTGGAGAGTGTTGCCATGGTCAAGGCAGCTGGTGACAAGGGTGCACATGACTGTCTTTCTGGTGTTGGTAGGGATTCATTTGAAGATTCGCCAGAGCATACGGAGGATGTAGAGGCAGGAGGAGGTGACTGAGTTTACAATACAATTCATGGATAGTTGGCAGTCAAGGATGATGCTGAGGCTTCATGCGTGGTCTGATGGAGAGGGCATTGGTCCGAGTTTTGCTTGCCACCAGCTGTGGTCCCATACAGTTGCTTGCAACCAGCTGGTGTCCCATACAGAGGTGTTCTTCCCAAAGATCAGGAATTCTGTTTTGTTAGTGTTTAGTTTGAGGCAGCTGTTTTTCATCCATGTTGCTTCGTTGGTCATGGCGTGGTGGAAGTTGGCTTTGGCATTGTGGGGGTCTTCGGTGAGTGAGAGGATTAGTTGAGTGTCATTAGCATAGGAGACTATATTGACTCTATAGGATCTGTCTATGTCTGCCAGAGGGGTCATGTAGATGTTAAACAAGGTTGGGCTGAGGGAGGATCCTTGGGGTACGCTGCTGGTCATGTTCTTGGGTGTAGAAGTGAAGGAAGGAAGGCGGATGCTCTGAGGGCAGCCCCAGAAGAAAGATGTGACCCACTTAAGGGCATTTTGTTGAATTCCTATGTTATGGAGTCTGTTGGGGAAAGTGTGGTGGGAGACTGTATCGAACGTTGCAGACAGGTCCAGAAGGATCAGAGTTGCCGACTCTCCTTGGTTGAGGAGGGTCCTGATGTCATCCTTGGAGGTGATCACTGCAGACTCCGTGCTGTGGTTGGTATGGAATCCTGATTGTGAGGTATCGAGAAAGTGGTTTCGTTCGAGAGAGTCAGTGAGCTATTGGTTGATGGCTTTCTAGAGCACTTCGTCTGGGAAGGGGAGCAGGGAGATCGGTCTGTAGTTTTTGAGGTCATTGGGGTTGGCAGAGGGTTTCTTTAGGAGGGGTCTGACCTCTGGGTGCTTCCATTCATCCGGTAAGGTTGCCGTGGAGATGGAAGTGTTGAGGATGCGGGTTAGTTCTGTGCTAATAGTGTTAGCTCTGAGGTTGAAAAGCTGGTGGGGGCAGGGGTCGGTGGGTGCCACGGAGTGGATGGATGACATAATGGCTGCGGGGGTCTGTGTGGTAACTGAGGACCAAGAGGTTATCGTGTGGCTGGTGTTCACTGCTTAAGAGATGTTGTCTAGGCTGGAGGTGAAGGGCTGGGGGTTGACATTGTTGTATATGGTGGTGATGTTGTTGTGGAAGTAGTCTCGGAGGGTATCTGAGAGTTCCTGGGATGGGTGGATGGTGGTCTCTGTCGCTTTCAGGTTAGAGAATTCCATGATGATTCTGAAGAGTTCTTTTGTGTGGTTGGCTGCGGTGTCAATGCGGGCAGTGATTGCTGCTCTTTTTGCTCCCTTGATGTGGCGGTAGTTGTTGAGGGCTGCCTTGCAGGCGGCTCTGTCAAAGGGGTCCTTGATCATGCGCAGTTATTTCCTGAGTCAGTGGCAGTCATGTTTGGAGTTTCTGATCTTTAGAGTGTACAATCTTGTAACCATCAGGGGTAGCAGTGGAGATGTATAGGTTTGAGGACGGTGTTAATCATGTTTCGGTGATGAAGGCAATATCCGGATTGTTGGTGGTGATGGTGTCCCAGATTTCAGTGGCGTGTTTGCATAAGGCGCGGGCATTTAGCAGGATGCACTGGAGTGGTGCTTGATTGTTTGTAGTCTTCTGTGTAGATGCAGTGTGTGCATTAGTGTGCACAGGTGGGCCCGAGTTGCAGGAGAATTTGATTGTAATTAAATGTAATTTAGGCAGGTGAGGGAGCCTTTGGTTGAGTGTGGGGAGGCCGTAAAGCAACTGTTGATGGGGTGTCCAACGTTCAGGGCCTGGAGCTCCTTGGTGGTGTAGCGGGTAGGGTGGGAGGACCAGAGGTCCTGACGCTTGGCACGGTCCAGGCACAGACAGGCGCAGACAGGCTTGCCTTTGGGTTCCAATCTTGAGATGTCAGGGGATGTGGGGACACCTTGGTGCCATTCACTACTCCAGGCACTTTGTTTTGACTTATACTGGGTGCTCCCTTGTGTATGGACAAAGCTAAGCCCCTTACTCATTCCAGGTAAGCTTGGATGGCATTTTACCAGTCCAAAGCTGTAAAACTGTGCCTAGAGTGGTGAATGTCTTTTGTCATTTTACAGCTCGGCAAGGATGACACTGTGTCAATTCTATGCTTAAAGATTTTGCTGTAAAAATGGCAAAAGACTTTGTCGCAATCCAGCTTGGCATAGATAGCACTGTGTTGCTCCTGTGCTTAAACCTTTGCTAGACAAACAGACATTTGAGGTGAGCACATCTAGAGTGTAGCTGGTGTTACAGGGTGCTCCTTACTGGAGCTGCTCTCCACCTAAACTTGGGTACTACCCATAGTTCTCTCTTCCTTTTTGCATAATTTATGCATTACTCTAACCTCTACAGGGCTTTATTTTGACTTCTACTGGGTGCTCCCTTGTGTCTGGATAAAGCTAATCCCCTCTGAAGAGCTCTAATGGGAGTGAAATATGTGTCAGGGATTGCTTTTACTCATTCCAGGTTGGCTTGGATGGTATTTTACCAGTCCAAAGCTGTAATACTGTGCCTGGAGTGGTGAATGGCTTTTGTCATTTTACAACTCGGCAAGGATGACACTGTGTCAATCCTATGCTTAAAGAGTTTGCTATATAAATGGCAAAAGGCTTTGTCCCTATCTAACTCAGAGTGGATAGCACTGTGCTGATCCTATGCTTAAAACCTTTGCTAGATAAACAGACATTTGAGGTGAGCAAATCCAGAGTGTCGCTGGTGTTGCAGGGTGCTCCTTACTGGAGCTGCTCTCCACCTAAATTTGGGAACCAGCCAGAGTTCTCTTTTCTTTTTTGCATACTTTATGCATCACTTTAACCTTGAAAGGGCTTTGTTTTGACTTATACTAGGTGCTCCTTTGTGTCTGAAGAGCTCTAATGAGAGCGAAACATGTGTCAGGGGTTGCCTTTACTGATTCCAGGTTGGCTTGGATGGTATTTTACCAGTCCAAAGCTGTAATACTGTGCCTGGAGTGGTGAATGGCTTTTGTCATTTTACAGCTCGGCGAGGATGACACTGTGTCAATCCTATACTTAAAGATTTTGCTGTACAAATGGCAAAAGACTTTGGCCCAGATTTATGGTGGCCTAGCATCATTTTTTACGCTAATGTGGCGTTGGAAGGGCAAAAACACTGCACTATATTTACAAAGCGGCGCAATGCTTGCATTGAGCCACATTGTAACCCCTTGCAACACATTATGCCTGTGACAGGCATAATGTATGCAAGGGGCGTTCTGGCCCCGGGGGCATAAAAATGGCACAAAGTAATCTATAATATTCCATTGCACCATTTTTATCTGCATTTTTAACACCTGCTAAGTGCAGGCATTAAAAAGAGACGCCCATTGTTTTCAATGGATCTCTGGGTGCTTTGCAGGATTAGCGTCAACATTTTTGACGCTAGTCCTGCAAAGCGCAAGATTAGCGTAAGAAATTACGACGCTAGTCCCTCTGACCACCGCCATGGTGCGCCGTATTTTAAAAATGATGTGCATGTGGTGGTGGTAGGGGGGTGCAAGAAAAGTGGCACTGCACTGGGTTCAGCACCACCTTTCATAAATCTGGGCTTTTGTCCCTATCTAGAGCGGCATGGATAGCACTGTGCTGATCCTATGCTTAAAAACTATACTAAATAAACAGACATTTGAGGTGATCAAATCTAGGGTGTCGCTGGTGTTGCAGGGTGCTCCGTACTGAAGCTGTTCTCCACCTAAACTGGGGAACTACCTAGTGTTCTCTCTTCTTTTTTGCATAATTTATGCGGCAGTCTAACCCTGAAAGGGCTTTGTTTTGATTGATATATATATATATATATATATATATATATATATATATATATATATATATATATAATTGTATAGTTTCTATATAAGTTGTTTGATTCAATGCTCATGAGTCTCTGTTTTTTTTATCTATCACAATAGGTAAATATTATCATAGCTATTTATATACTAACACTTCACAATTGAAATATAAAGGAAACAATAAAATTAAATAAACATTGTTAGAAAAAAAATACTTGAACAAATTACCTTGAAATGCTGTAACACTTGAAAGTCTGTGTTTTTACAATACAACTTTACATTTCAATACATTACCTTCCTTGTGCATATATTCCTTTTCTGTATAATCATGTATGAACATATTTATTATTTTACTTTTATTGTACAAGAGAAACAAATTCACTCTCTACAATCTATCCTCTCTCTCCACTCTCTGACCTATCCCAAACCTCATTCTACTATTATGTTCTCCAAAATAACCCTTCTTAGACTCTTCCCTCCTCTATCTCTCCTGGCTCTCCTCAAATCTCAGTTTACTGTTGTGATCTTCTAAACAACCCTACTAGATTCTTCCCTCATGTATTTCTCATTTGACTCATCCCAAACCTCATTTTACTACTATTATCTCTGTGATCCCTTCCTACAGACTCTTCCCTCCACTTCTCCTTTTACCCATCACAAACCTCATCTTACTACTACCATCTCCCAATTAACACTATCAAAATTCTTCCCTCTCCTATCCCTCCATTAGTATTTTCAAGCTAACTAACAGGCTTACATGTCCACTGCTCAAATTAGCTCATATTTCCCTATACCAATCCACCACTAATCATTTTGTGTTCCGGAGTAGCGTGCTACTCACCGAAAATTGCTTTGACTCCTTGTCAGGGGTGGTAAGCGCTATATAAATACAATTACAATTACAATATCCACTACATGCATTATCCATTTAATCCAGCGAGTCAGTGTAGTAGTAGTAGTAGTAGTAGTAGCAGCAGTAGTTGTAGTAGTGATAGATTTGTGAGGTTTTTTAAATGAAATTAATAACTGAGCAGAAGAGAATGTTCTCAGGTCTGCGGTTCTAACAGTGTATACTATTAAATAGTTTCCTACACGAAGCTTAGGTTGAAATGGAAGATATGGCTAGTGTACAGATATTAACTTTCCTTTCGTTCTCTTATGAACCTGATAACAAACATCCACAGGGGTATACTGAACCTCTAAAGTCTTGATATTTTTTTTAAGAAACTAGTCATAATAGAAAATGTAACTTTGATGGCAAACATTTAAAAGAAACTCAATATTCTCATGCCAACAACATAACAAATTCAATATTGGAATATTACTCCCATATCTCATTGCACTTAAGTAAAAGAGGATTAGAAAATTGTACTCCTTTATAAGCCTCCACCTTTACTGCGAACAGTAGGAATAGAGGGCTTGTTGCTCACAGTCAAGACTACTATCACTGAACGTGTCTTTTGGCTGGCTGTCCCTTTCTGGTATCATAAGGTAGTTGTTTTCCATTTGCCACCTTGGAAAAGTAGTTTGTTTTATCTTGACTGCCACTGAATTAATATAGAAAATGAAATGCATAATCGGGGCCTCCGTTCTTGTAATAAAGTCTTCCATATGTGCCTCATGCCTGTAATACTTACCCCTGAACCTAAGTATCCACTGGAGAGTGGAAAGTCAGCTATGGTGGCGAGTTAGTGATACCATTGCAGTCAATGGAGGTAAACTTTTTTTGTGACGGTGAGAAGGACTGCATGGCAGGTGACCCTATTTCAGTCTATTGGAACCATTGGAAGAGTGAGAATATTTATCAAGACCTGTGACACCTGTCTGCTGAGAGTAAGTTGCAAGATATGGAGCTGTGGCCACTAGGGCCGATAAGAACTCTAAGACCTCTCCCTTGTGTAAAAGGAGGCAGGGTGGTAACCTGGTGAAGGATCATTGATATCTGTAATGTCATCAACACAGGCTATGTGTAGGGTGGAATGCCCACTGATGCTAATGGGCTATGACCTAAGGATTAGTGGGCCAGGTGCATTAACATACTTTGGAGCTGGTCCCTGGCTGGTTCTGGTGGCTACATGGCAGGTTTCCACGTTCATCCTCAGTAGCATCTCTAAAGGGTAAACAACTTTCTTAAGCTGTGTTTAGTTCCCTTTCTAGGTTCACATAAATACTGATTCCTGTCATACAAAGTCACTTCTATAGACCGTATCTTTCCAGAGTGGAGAGTCACAAACATATCCTTTCTCTGTCAGGGTGAGGGGGAATGAAGGCTGACTGTGTATGTGTGTGAGATACTAAGAGGAGAGAGATACTACATACAAATTATAGTTAATGTTGTGAGAGCTGTTTTCCCTGATAAATAAATGCATTACAAATGGGGTTTAATCCTAATCTAGTTTGTGCATACATTGTACTCCATCTTGCACCAACGTCACAAACTATCAAGTGAGAAACTGTTCTTCTCGTTCTAAATAAAGAATTGCAAGACAGGCTAATAAACAGAGAATGTTCACAGAGATCTTTTCTCCCTCTGTACCTAACCAAGGACATTTCAACTGTCTTAGGCTAGTACCATACAATGTATCAACTGAATTGTGGGAATAAACTGTGAGAACGTTTACAGACCCAATGTAGTATACCCATGAGAAAAACGCCGAAGGTATTCTGTTGTAAAATGTTTCTTGATGCTCATTCCCTATTGGTACATATCTTGAAAATGGTGTAACCGTGTCTCTTTTGTAGGTGTCCTATAACAGGACACGTAGATTTCTACAAGTAGGAGACCCCTTTCCCTTCCTTAGAGGGCAAATCTATGCCAGATTTCACTTAGAACTTTATTGAGCTCTTTGTGCTTATGAAATGTATGCTTTGCTACTGTATTTACTTATGGCATGTTTTATGTAAACTACCTACTAAGCCTTTCTATAAAGCTTTGAAATGACAATCCTTGTCTGTCATTCTTGCAAGAATGTTTATCACCTGCTTCTGACCCTACCTGATTTGACAGGAGTGACGGCTCCAGTCGGTGAACACCAAAGTCTGCATCGAGACTACACTCTCCCGTTCCTAGATGCTGGTGTGCCCATTAGAGGGATTTTACAATAGCTTTGAGTGCTGACAATACTATCTGCCTGATTATGAGAGACCATTAAATTGCATCCCTATGCATACACTTTTAGGCGATGAAATGTGTAGCTACGACAAACTGCTGCTAATGTGTGAAAATGATAGCTTGTGGGTGGCTTTTGAAATAATGTGGAATGCTTCTTGAACAATATCTGTATTTATATTTGCTATAAAACTCAAAAGCAACAAGTTTATATTGAGACATGCTTTGTGTGATGGCATAGTAAAATGTTGGAAACTATTTTTAAATAGCTGCATTGGACACCCCCCCAAAACTGAAAAAGTATGCAAACAACATATGGAAAAACTATGAGCCTGATTTAGTGTTTGGCCAAGAACGTAACCCGGGCGAACCTTCAACATGGAAACAGCAGAAACTACTCCTTCTCCACAAGTGGCATACACCTCCGATGGCCTGACAGAGTAATGGCTGTTGGAGGTTTTCCTATTTGTCCATCTACCCGATTAAGAGTGGTGGAGCAAATTACAAGTTTTCACTGTCCATCACTGCCAGGTAAGGAGCAGCAGTGGTCAATTTGTAAACCAATACGTGCCGGGCCCTCATCAGAAGGACGCAGGAGCTGGCACCATTCATCGCTCCTGCCTGCGCTGCCAATTACAGTACCAACATCACTACTAACCATCACACACCTACAAGTGTGACAATTGATACTATTCAAGGCCCTCAAATCTATAAGAATACACTTGCTAGTACATATTAGCGATTGTTAATGTAAATTAAATTAATAAACACCTGTTGTGCTCATGTCAAAATTTGGCAGACTGCGCCAGCATGTGGCAGACTGTCACAAGCCCCCATGCTAAGAATTAAGTGCTAGTGCTGAGCACTGGAAACCCCATGCTCAAATTAAGCACTGAGGGGCAATGAAAACTGCAAAATGACTCCTATGCCATTGGAGAAACCCTCATGGCGAGGGGGTCAATGTTTTTTTTAATTTTCAAAAACAAAATCCTGCTTTGGGATCTTCGTTTTAAAAAATATAAAAAGGTTGAAAGTTTGACCCACAGCTCTGTCATTTTCATGGAGCAATTCATCCAACTTTCGAAGCATTTACAAGAACAGATGTGAGGTCGGTTCCTGACAATGTTTAGAGATGTCTGCTGGGTTTGAGGACATCTCTGAATTTGGCTGGTGGAATAACCTTGCCATGGCAGGTGTAAAGTACTTCGCCATGGCGAAGGTACCCACTGTGTTGCCACGGTCTAAATCAGGCGCTATGTTCTCCTTTTTTGTTTTGAAACTGAGCTGTATTTTTGCATGGATTTCTGCAGCTAATCTTTCGAGCTGTCTTGCAAGAAGGCACTCAGGGCCATATTTACAAGGCCCTTGCGGCCCTAAGTGGCACATTTGCGGCAAAATGTTTGCCGTAAACATGACGCTAATGGGCCACTACCATAGTGCCATATTTACAAGGTGCCGCAGATTAGATTTGTGCCGCCTTGTAAAGTCTTTGAGCCACATCATGCATAATATATGCATGATGTATGCAAAGGGAGCTTTCTCTTTTTAGAGGGTCGCTAAAAGTGGGGCAATGGAATCTAAAAGATTCCATTGCTCCAGTTCTAGTGTAATTTTTAACGCCTGCTTAAAGCAGACGTTAAAATGAGGCTCCCATTGATTTCAATGGACATCTTAACATTATACTGGATTAGCGTCAATTTTTTTACGCTAATCAAGTATAGTGTTACAATAGCATCACAATAGCGTAAAAATAATGTCACTATTGCCCCTAACATGCGCCATGGTGCGCAGTATTGTAAATGCATGGTGACTTTAGGGGGCGCAAGAAAAGTGATGCATCAGTAGTGATGCTAAACTTTCTTGTAAATGGCCCTCAGACTCTTATCAAGTGACTAACTATCGCCAACCTGGCTAAAAAGACAGATTGAGATTATAAAGGAAACAAGCACTGATTTGTATAACCAGTAAAATGACAAGTAAATGTATTGCTAGAATGTATAAAGAAACACTCTCAATATTTCTCAGCAAAATTATCTCCACTTCGAATCTTATTATTTATAAATGTTGTTTACTCACTGGAGATAGAGACAATGAGTGGGTGCAAAATAAATTTACATTATTCCGTTCAGAAGAGTGAACTAATCTACCTGGTGCATAATTAGTTTTTGTGCAATCTGCTACTAGGTGTAGGCATAAAACAAATACTACAACTGACCATTAGCAGGGACTTTAACAGTCAAGAGGGAATACCTTGGTGCAAAGTGAGTTCCATTAATTAAGTTATGCTGACATACATACCGGATGTTTAATCCACTCAAGAGCAATGGTAACAGACGAGGTGTCTCTTCAGGTAGTGATGACATTGTGTCCCAAAATTGCTGTGCAGGGTTGGGGAACACAGTAGTTTGTGTGAGGTAACTGGTGGTGAGTTGGCGGGCGCAAATGTCAGGGAGTCTGAGCAATGTCCTGAGCGAGTGAAGCATGGAGGTGTTAATGAGGCGGATCCATTTGCAGTGCTTGGATTAGGACCCACCATAAACTTGCTTCGAAACAGTGAGGAAGTGGCTGTGGATTGTGGCACGCGCATGTACACAAGGCAGCACCAGTTCACAGGTCGCAAGGAAAAAGTGTTAACAATGCAGACAAGACTGAACAATTACAACCAGTTGAGAAGGTTTACTATGGGCTTTATCAGCAATCAGGGAGCATTTTACCCTAAGGCCTTTAGGGACGCTGTACCGCGGGATGGTGCGCGAGGACGCTCTCATGAAAGCAATCTGCAGTGGGAGTTTACCTGCGACACATCTCTTCCCCCCCCCCAGTGAGAACCTGCTGACTCGCGTGGGAGCACGGGGCCGATTATTCCTAGTGATAAGAAACACTTATTAGCACGCCACGGACTGAAGCGCAGCCCCCTCTTGTAAGGGTGGACAAAGGAGGAGCGGGGCTGTATATAGAAGTTTTATTCATGACCTTGTTGACAACATCCCTTGGGACCTGTACGGCGCGCCTGAATCTAAGTATGAAAGACGAAGGCGGAAAATAGGGAAGAATATTTCATAGGCAGTCACGCTCTGTACTCCTGCTTCTCAGCGTGGCAGGAATTCGAATGTACGCACGAAATTCTAATGTGAGGACGAAGGACTTTAGGGACTCTGTCAAGTCAGACATAGCTCTGCCTGACAGGGGAGCCTGAGCGGCCATGCTAGGTAAGACACAGCCTCCAGGAACCTGAGGAACATGACAAATTAGACCCAGTCCTGTCTGACAATCCCCTGGAACTGGGCCAGGTGATCGGCAGCTTTGCCTAGGAATCCCCAGTGGCCCTTCCAGGTCCGTTCTAACAACTTCCCAAAAAATCCCTCAGTGTGAGGAGGGGGCGAGCCCTCGTGCGGAGAACCTCTTAAGGGGCACATTTGGCCGCCCGAGCCCCCTCCTCAAACAAAAAAAAACAAAAGTTTGCTGAGGCTGCTGCCATGTTCTCGGGTGTTTTCACACCCATTAATGGACATCAGCAGTTAAAAGCCTCTGGCTGAAAACTACTGTTTACAGTGGTTTTCGGCTTGTTTTCCCTGCCACCCTGTGATATTGGCTTCTCATCTGGAGACCGTGTGAGGGGACCCAATATTGTGTATCACACAGTGGCACCGTGTGAGTTGGCAGGCCTGCAGGTGACACAAAGCCCTGATAAGCCATGGGGAGAACAGCTCCGCCTGAAATTCATCTGTGACTTTACTAAGTGAAACATAGTCCCAATCATTCTGTGTGAACATGCCTGATGAAACACAATCGTGCCTTCAGATCTTCAAATTCATAGCCACCATGTCACCTGAGATTCAGTTCTGCCTCTGATCGTTCAAGGACTAACAATTAAGGCGCAGTCTCATTTAAGAACCTTCAGTGATCTTGCCAGGATCCACACAGCCCCAGGAAATTGTCAGTGACTGGGCCAGGTGCAACACACCCCACCTGATTAATCCTCACTTACTGTACCAGGTGAGTTGCAGCCCCAGAAGCCTGAGTGACCATAAGAGGCAGCCTTGGCACCCTGAGTAGCTACGAGACAGGATCCTAACATACTGAGTGACTATGAGATAGAGCCCCAGTATCCTGAGTGACGAGATAGAACTCTAATGTCCTGAGTGACAACGAGGCAGAGCCCAGAATTCTGGGTGGACGTTAGAGACACCCCAGTATCCAGGGTCACCATAACACACAGTACATACATTCTGAGTGAACTGAGAGATCTTAAGTTACTAAGAAGAATTCTCCACCCTCCATCCAATACCGCTGATACTTTTCAGTATCTATCTTCAGCCCCCGAAACATTTTTCAAGATACTAACGGTATGTGTGCAGTCCAATGCTGACAATAACCAGCTGTACATTGCATTCTCAGGGATATAGTATCTAACAGGGTCCCTGAAACATTCCCTTGGAATTCTATGACACACTGTCGTCCTTTGTACCTGAACTATGTTCTATCCCGTTTACCACCTTCAAAATCTTAGCACCCTCCTACACTAAATAGCATACTGTCATTGGCGGCTGGTGAATTTTGAGTGATGAGGCATACATTTTATGCTCGGATATAATGTTCAAGTGCAGCCAGTGAGTCCACACTGGAAAAGGAGGGTGGGTTGTTGGGGACTTCCCCCCGCAATTTTTTTGGGATAATATAAGATTCAAATGGTAGATTTTTACAGCATATATTTTCGGCTAATTTTATAAAAAAGATGGGATCCAAATGAGGCATTTTACAGCACAAGAAAGAAATTTACAGTTTCAAGAAAATACTAGAGCCTACCAAAAAATATGCGTGGTATATTAACTACTTGGTCTCTTTGGAAAATACTCTAAAATTCACAAACCAAGCACGCACCCACCCATTCACAAAAATAGGCACCTCAGGTGTTTCCAACCTGTAACGCACATCTACCTGTATATTTGTCGTACATGCACTTCTCAAAACAGAGTGGTTGGAAAAATGATGCTGCCCAAAGAAATAAAACTTTAGTGCACATGTATGGAATGGAAAGGCACATATGTCTGGATCCACATGCCACCAACAAATCAAAAGGCAGCTTACTGTTTGCACTGTGCTACAGATGGGTAGGCACCATGACAAAGTGGATTCTTAAGATAAGGAAAACCTAAATAAAAACATTCCTACAATTACAAGTCTCAAAGAAGTGATGCCTTTGAACAAAAGTCAGAAGCTACTGCTGTTTGTAGAACTAGTATAAATACTTGGAGCTGATCATTCTTTTATATATGCATTTCACTGAAGGCTCAAAAGAGTACGGGCTAGTACAGAGGGCCCAAATAAACAATGGACATGTTTAAAACATGCCTAGCAAGCAAACTGGCTATTCCCTAAAGCACTATCTGATGTACCCACTTGACCACCAGACACTACGAAACATAGCTCAGTGGTAAATGTGCTTACTTCGGAGTTGAAACTGGATGTTTCAGCTCAATCAAGGGCTTTTTCAACCCATCATGTTCCTGAAGTGAAGTCAATGAGCTGCAGCAAGTCTGATAATTGTGATGACAGGTAACCCACTAGACAGAATGCACATTTGTGGAAATGTAATCACTCTTGGCAAATAATATACCACCAAACATAGACCACTTCATGTTCAGGTAGTCAGTGAAAATATGGCTATTCTCACAATCAAGACACCAGCTCAGAAGTCCCCATTATTAGCCAGCCACTCCTTGGACCTATAACACCTCAGCATGACACCGTGAATAACAAAAAGTGGAAAATGCCTAAATGTCTTCAGTAGCTAAAAAGATGACGGGCCTCATACTTGTGTCTCCCTGCCATGGCGGTGATCTCCCCCCAAGCATATTACAATGTTCCTGCCGGGCTGACCGGTGGGAGCATTGTAGTACACGGTTCCGCCAGATTGCCCGGCAGGAACAGTGCTACAATATTGGTCTCAGCTTCCTTAAGGGAGCAGAGGCCAATATCATGGCACTCCAGCACCCTCAGAATACACCCTGTCTGCAAAGCAATGCGTATTATGACAGTGCTGGGCAGGGGGGCCCGTACACTACCCATGTCATGGGCATGGGCAGCACAGTGTCCACCAATTGGCCCCTGGCACTGGCTTTCCACCAGCCTTTCAATTGCAGGGTCCCGCCATGGAAAGGCTGGTGGAAAGCTGAGTTGGAAACTCAGGCTGACATCACCATGTCGGGAACCATGTTCCTGGCGAGGACGGCAGTCTTTTGTCGGACCCCCCTACCAGGGTTGTAATGTGGCATTCGGACTGCCTGAAGTGCGGTGGTCCGACCGTCTTCATAAGTGTGGGGGTCCTCGTGTCGCCACACTTGTAATGAGACTCTAAGTGACAGTACATGGGCCAGTTTCAGAATACATTCATAATCAATTGTTTACAATTTTGCTAAACACACAAGAACTACTAATGTCCAATGTGTGAATTCCTCACCCCAGCGCACCTTTAAAACCATACCTTGTATTTTGGGATAACAATGATTGCAAGAAGTAATGGCTACACTACCCACAAAGCTTTAGGTCTCACAAAGGGTAGGGGAAGTGAGATTGAGCTATGTGCAGAGTTTTGGAAAAAAAATAATACACAAGAAATCTGGAATGAAACACTATATATAAAAAAGGAATCATCGCACGGAATGATTTATTCTTCACCTCATTTCAATTAATAAAAACAGTGAGCATGGGCTCATTCATTATATTTATTGGCAGAGTATATTATACTACAGCTCAATTGTATGAGTACTACCTAGTATTAGTTGGCACTATCCTATATGTGAAGTTGAGCAAGGCATATAGGTTCACCATCTTGCATGTCATAGATAGCTTTCATACAGTTTTACATCCCTGTAGTATTTACTTTAAACCCACACAAGTCTTAGGCAAAAGACACACAGTGGATTGAATGCTCTGTTGGGTCTGGTCGGCCTTTCTTGTGTTAGCGGTTTGATATTCTTGAAGAGATTGGTGCTATTACGGCTCTGCTGTCCCATCTCTAGGGGGCACTGTGAACAGACTATCTGTAGCCTGATAATCACCATTAACACTCATCCAGAGTCCCTTTCTGACTCCTGTTTGCTTCCCTTTTTGAAATGGCATGCTATGGAAGAACTACATTTGCTTCCATGGACTTCAGGTCCCATAATGCACTGCATGGTAGTTGGTAAGACCTGTAATCTGCTGTCCATTGGTTCCTATGGGAAAAGTCCAGTTGTTCCTTTGTACTGGACTCTCTCCTCTAGGACTTGGGAGAGAGTGAATCTGCACACACCTGTGACCTCTCTTGTGCAGCCCAGCCATGTGACTCTACCATGGGTTTGCTGCTGCATGGAACTGCTTATAAGCTGCCATTCCCTGAAGCTCCTCGTCGTGCATTGGAGTTTGATTCCTTTGTGTACCAGACCACTTGTTTGATTGTGTTTCAGTCCTGCTTCCGTCTGAACTTCCTCTCTGTTTCTCAGCCCTGTTCCTGCTTGCTTCAGCCATTGCCTGCTCCCTGTTTTCCAGTCCTACTCCTTCCTTGTTTCAGAGTGAACCTGCTGTCTGTTTCCCAGTCCTGTTCCTGCTTGTTCCAGCTCCCTGTGTTCCAGTCCTGTTTTCCAGTCAGAGCCTGCTCTTTGTTTCCCAATTCTGTTCCTGTTTGCTTCAGTCAGAGCCTGTTCTTTGTTTCCCAGTCTTGTTCTGCTTGCTTCAGACAGTGCCTGCTCCCTGTTTTCTAGTCCTGTTCATGCTTTGCTTCAGTCTGAGCCTGTTCCCTGTTCTTCAGTCCTTTCCCTGCTTGCCTCCTAGTTTGTTCCTCTGTTTCTGTTTCCTCTTGGGTTTTGTGCCTGGTTAGTGTACTATCAGTCCTCACCTGTGTATAAGTGTTTCCCTTTGTACTGGGGTTGGCTCCTGGTTTCCAGGAGGCAATTCCTGTCCCATCCTTTGTCTAGTGTTGTATGTAGTCTTTAGTGCCTAACAGTGACAGTGTGCTATTGCTGTGTTCCAGGAATTGCCACTGTGTTTCCAGCTGGACCCACAAGGGGTTGTCTTGTGTATGTAAGTACAATCCTTGTTTGTGCCCTGAGGGTCCACAGACAGAATCACTTCTGCTGCCTCCTTTCTATGGGGCTTGCGGGGTGACTATCTGTAAGAGTAATCTGCACAGAGGCATTGATGTACCCTGTTGCTGTGGGAAGTTCTGAGCCTTACCCTGTGTACAACCTTAGTGGTAACCCTAGTGTGTTTGTCCATTACTGATCCTTTCCTTGTTTGTTCACACTAAGGTTGCTCTGCCTTCACTATCCTGTTTTCTGTGCCTTACCATAGCTGTCTTTTCCCCGTGTATGCCTTTAGCTGCTCTTCTGCTTTGGTACACTACTTCCTTGGGAAATATTCTGTGACCTCAAGGGGTCCCCCAACCAGAGTCCTGACAAGACCCGCCCGAAACCATGACAGGTGCTTGCTATTTTCACTACTGTCCTAGTAGAGCTGGAACAATTTTGAAAAGAATATCCTTCAGTGTGCACAACAGCACACACCAAACTCTGTTGCTTTTCTCTTGGAAAAAACTGAGAATTGGACAAAAAAACAAACAAAAGTAAAACATTTCAACATGCTCCGACCTGGTTGCTTAACCTGGAATAAGACTACACTGAACTCCACTCTTAGGCCTCATTCTTGACTCATCACTGTCAATGGCCTGCCAAGTCAACGCCATCTCCTCCTCATGCCTCCACACTCTTCGCCTGCTCCAGAAGATCTTCAAGTGGATCCCCATCGACATAAGAAGAACAGTCACTCAGGCACTCGTCAGCAGTGAACTCGTCTACGGAAACACACTCTTTGCTGAAATCAACAAGAAACTCCAATCAAGACTCTAGAGAATACAGAACGCCGCAGCCAGACTGATTCTAGACATCCCCTGCCACAGCCGCCACATCTCAGCCCACCTGAGAGACCTCCACTGGCTCCCCATCAACAAATGCATCACCTTCAGACTCCTGACTCACACATACAAGGGCCTCCACAACATTGGACCCGCCTACCTCAACCACCGCCTTTCCTTTTACACTCCCTCCTGGCAGCTCCACTCAGCACATCTGGTCCATGCCACCATTCCCAGGAAGAGCATGTCTGGAGGAAGATTCTTCTACCTCGCTGCGCAGACCTGGAACACGATGCAGGACCACCTCAGGCAGTCCCCATCACTGGCTCAGTTCAGGAAGGACCTCAAGGCCTGGCTCTTTGACTGACCTGCGTCCCCCAGCTAGCACCTTAAGATCACCTGGGTGATAAGCCACACTATATAAACAATGATTGATTGACTGAGCAGCAGTTGCTGGGTGGAATGCAGAGGTTAGTGACACACACACTCTGTAATTGCCCCAAACCCCCTGTCTCGCCCCCGGACATTTAGATTAATGGCGCTGATCCATACACACCCTGAGCCATTATAATAACACCCAAAAAAGAAACCTATACTTGCAAAGGAACACTGACCATGCCCACTACTATATCGTCAGAGCCCTGGATTAAGCCACCAGGGTGAAAAAGACCTTGACCAACCAACACATGCATAGAAGGCGTCAGGCTTTTCTAACAACTCCGCCCCTCCCACCTACATGAAAAAGTGCAGAATCAAACAGGTTTGTTACAGAGCAACAAGCACTATTTATTTTCAGCTGTCCTGTGTTCACTTTCATACTCCTCTTCTTTCTCCCATAGGTTGGTGGGGTTACGCCCCTCTTGCCCATTAATACCAGCCACCCCGTATACTGTCGATCCTGGAGGCTGAAATTTTTAGCCCATAGAGGAGCGCTTTTTTAACAATGTTTTTCTGGTGAAACCTATATCACAATAGTCTGGTGTGCCCGGCTTGTCCTAAGTTCTGAATCACTGAAACATTCCTGCACTTTTTCCAACGTGCTTGCCTCATGTGGACGTAGATTTGTAACAATACCAATGGAAGCTGAAGTGACCTCACATGGTTGCCTTTCTCCATTTTTAACCCGCTAACAGTCTCCTCTTTGCCATAATTGTCTAATGGTGGCACGAGAAATACCATCAGGAGAAACTAAAGAGGCCCCACAGGGCCCTAGTTTCTGTTCTTATTGCTGTTGCTTTGATGACCCCTAAGAGCAGAGAGAGCAACAACAGTGCCAAGGGTACAAAATGGCAAGCCAGAACTCACATCTGCTACTCCCCGTGACCCCTAAATACACCATCCTAGAACATTGTGCAATGTGGAGTGTATACATTTCTGTAACATGCATTCAGATTTTTTGCACCCCTTACTGTCAACAGAATGGTTGATGTTGTACCAGCGTTATGCCTGAAGTACTATAATGATAAAAAATAATGAATGTGAAGCAGCCTATCATTTTTGTGCTTCCTCCATGAGAGATCATGTGCTGAAATTGATCCCCATGTGAACTTCATGCACTCAAAGACACAACACACCTTGGTGTACCACTCAAAAAAACTGAAGCAGAAAAACTGAAATTAACACAAATGCCCAATCTCTAGGACACAACCAAACCGTTTAAAGCCATAAAGCCACACACAAAATTTTGGAGCCAAAAGCAATTATCGGGAATCTGTTATCCAAACCACTCAATCAGTCTTTTTTAAGTTAGTACACTCCATGTCACTAAAGTTTTATTTAGCTCCATAAACGAGGTGATTCTCTCGACCGAATTATGTAAAAATCTGAACTCCTATTTTATTGATAAACTTACCAATATCTGTAACATCTTACAGAGGATTGATAGGCGGCTAAAGTGGCCAATTAATTCCTCAGGGCAACCAGGAAGACTGTGGTCAGTCTAGTTGGATTTTCCCTCAGATTCACCACTTCTGCCAAAATACTTACCCTTCTAAAAAATATCATAAACCTACAAATTTAGGCAAGGACCATGCTCTAGCCTGATCCTAGAAGTAACACTGCTATACCCCTATCAACTACCACTGAATTCTTCTTCTTAGGAAGTGGGAATAGAGAATGCTGACACTTCTTTTGAAAAAAACTGGGGCCTAATTTATTTTTTGGCAGATGTCGTCCTCTGCTAGGGCAATAGAGTAAATTACTCTGTCGCGCTGACCAAAGTACATGCAGCCAAATTATGCAATGTACACTGACTCAGTGGATATTTTAAGCACTGACAGGAATAGATGTCACAGTTGTTTCTGCCAATGCATTGTACCTTTGATGGGCAACTCCATCAAACAAGATGGAGCCGTACATCGAAGTTGTTTAGTTTTCTAAAGAAAATCCTAAAGCTAGATTTTTATTAATCAAAAAACCATGCCCGCCCCAACCCATGGTGAGGGGGGCATTGAGCATTTTTCAGGGCCTGCTACCCCAGGTTTTCCTGGTGGTGACAGGCATTAAAAAAACAGCTATATGTCCGCCCATCAAAATTAGGTGCATGGACATATAGCCAAAGCTTTGACACCTCTTACTCTGTTGAGCCATTGGAGGAGTTTGACCACAGTGACAGGCTAGTCCTCAAACAATGGTCCACTCAAATATAAAATGTCAAGATATAAATCAACCCATAATCACAATTGTTAGAAATGGGGACTCTGGTTGGAAGGTAATTTGCACTCTTTCCAAGCAGGGACCCTCACTCTAGTCAGGGCAATGGAGATACACACTGAGATAACCCCTGCTAACCCCCTTGGTAGCTTGGCACAAGCAGTCAGGCTTATCTCAAAGGAAATGGGTAAAGTGTTCGTAGCAACACACACAGTAATACATTGAAAGCACTACAAAATGGACACCATACCAGTTTAGGAAAATAAGCAATATTTATCTAAATCAAACAAGACCATAATGACAAAAATGCAACATACACAAAATATGAATTTTCAAAGTAAAAAGAGTCTTAGTTCATAGGAAACAATGTAAACATTGATTTTACATAAAGTACCTGTGTCACGTAGGCTCTCATTATTCTAATGAGACTACTGGATTTGAGTGGCATAATCGCAAGCGGTGTGGGAGACTGAGTCTTAACCCACTACAGGTGACACAAGTCGCCCCAATCTGGGTCTTGCTTCGACTAACTAGCAGTGCCTCATCTCTTCCCAAGAGCAGGGAGGATTGGGCAGCCGAGCGCATGACACAATTGACTCCTCAAGGAAATCATGGTTACTCAGGTCTCATCGGTTTCTCTCAGTTACATTAGTCTCACATATACAAATGACAAACGGAGGCAGTATATGTTTCAATAAGGTTTTAATGAAGCAACTGCATCCTAGACAATAAAGCATGTACTGCAATAACCAGGATGATAAAGCTCGACAGAATTAAAATTGTGACAAGGAGAGTAAAGCACAGAAATAACAATACCATATTGTCACTAGAGTGAAGTAGACTAATTCCTACCTAGGCTATATTAGAGCACAGCATGTTAAGCTCTAGTTCTGCCCTTCAGGTTCCCCTGGGAATACATCATCCCCATACCAGAGCAAAGGCCTGAAGTCTGCATGAGCAGCTGTAGCGAAGCATTCAGCAATCAGCATATAGTCGTGGTCCTCTGGCTGGAATCTCCCTCTAACGTGTACGGGACAGGGAATAAAACAGCTGATGTTCTGAGAAAATATCCCTACGTAAGTATGCGTGTGTTTCTATGAGTCAAAACGTTTACAACATTCACCGGCAACCTATCTTACTTTAGCCTTGAGTGAAGCACAGAGTGCTTGTTCAAGAACACAGTGCTAGCCGAAGCAAAGGATAGCTAGATAGGGAGAATTAAAACATCACTGCAAGTGTGGCTATTGTTAAACTAATAAACGTAGCTGAATAAATATACCTAGGCTAAAGTGCACAGCGGCAGGCCTAGTGTGCTAAAATAACATGCATGGAGCTCTAACTAAAATGGCTACACAGCACCTGGTTTGAGTCAAAAACAAAGCTGCACGGGCGAGCGGGCGTCAGAAACGTCAGCGATGTGTCGATTCCTTACTCGCAAGTGAGGCCATGCATCGTTTCTTCTCCGATCGGGTAGGCGATGTGTTGTTTTTCTCCCCCTCAAGAGAGCGATGCGTCGATTTCCGAGCAGAGCACCTCGTATCCACACTTGTTCACATTTACTTTGACGCCCAGCAAAGATGTGTTAGAAATCCGGCCGCATAGTGTTGGAAAACCATGCTCCATGGGGTTTGCGTCATTATCAATCAATCAGGAATTTGTAAAGCGCACTACTCATCAGTGAGGGTCTCAAGGCGCTGAGGAGGGGAGGAAGGAGAAGGGGAGGGGGAAGGTGCTGCTACTGCTCAAACAGCCAGGTCTTCAGAAGTTTCTTGAAGGTAAGGAGGACTTTGGTCTGGCACAGGGGGGTGGGAAGAGTCTTCCACATTTTGGCGGCAAGGTGCAAGAATGATCTACCGCTGGTTGTAGTTCTGAGGATGCGTGGGACAGTTGCGAGGGCGAGGTCGGCAGAGCGGAGCGAAGATGCCGGGTCGGGGTTGAAGAAGGAGAGTCGTCTGTTTAGGTATTCTGGTCCGCTGTTGTGCAGTGCTTTGTGAGCGTGGGTGAGGAGATTGTAGGTGATTCTCTTGTTGACTGGGAGCCAGTGCAGGTTTTTCAGGTCGTCTGTGATGTGGCAGTGGCAAGGGATGTCCAGGATAAGGCGTGCAGAGGCATTCTGGATGCGTTGCAGCCTCTTCTGGAGTTTGGCCATGGTTCCTGCGTAGAGGGCATTGCCGTAGTCCAGCTTACTGCTTACGAGGGCTTGGGTGACTATTCTTCTGGTTTCGGTGGGTATTCATTTGCAGATCTTTCAGAGCATGCGGAGCGTGTTGAAGCAGGAGGAGGAGATGACGTTGACTTGCTGGGTCATGGATAGTGAGGGGTCCAATATGAATCCAAGGTTGCGTGCGTGGTCGGTGGTAGTTGGAGTGGCTCCGAGAGTGGCAGGCCACCAGGAGTCATCCCATGAGGAGGGGGCGGGCCAAAGATGAGGACTTCCGTCTTGTAGGAATTGAGTTTGAGGCTGATGCTCTTCATCCATTCGGCGATGGCCTTCATTCCTTCATGGGGGTAGGTCTTGGCGCAGTCCTTGGTGAGGGAGAGGATCAGCTAGTTGTTGTCGGCGTATGAGATGATGTTGAGGTTGTGGGATCGGGCGATATTAGCGAGTGGGGCCATGTAGGCGTTGAAGAGGGAAGGGCTGAGGGACCAACCCTGGGGTACGCCGCAGATGATTTTGGTGGCCTCCGAGCGGAATGGGGGGAGGCAGACTATCTGGGTTCTGCTGGTGAGAAAGGAGGCGACCCAGTCCAGAGGTCCAGGAGGATGAGGGCCGCAGTTTTGGCGCTGTCCAGTGTGTTTCTGATGTCATTGGTGGCAGCGATGAGGGCGGTTTCAGTGCTGTAATTGCTGCGGAATCCTGATTGGGAAGGGTTCAGGGTGCGGTTTTCCTCGAGGAAGTGGGTTAGTTGTCTGTTGACAGCCTTCTCAATAACTTTTGCTGGGAAGGGGAGCAGGGAGATAGGCCGGAAGTTCTTGAGGGTCTGCCTTAGTTTCTCGAAGGAGCTGCTGATGATCTTCTGTAGTTGGGGTGCGATGAAGGGACTTGCTTTGTTGAGGATCTGGTGAGGGCAGGGGTCAGATGGAGAGCTGGAGTAGATGGTGTCCTGGTGTTGTAGTCGTTGATGGGGGTTCAGGAGAACAGGAGGTTGGTCAGAGGTGAATGTGTGCCGTTGGTGGTTGCTGGGTGGGTCTGGGTGCTGAAGCTGTCGTGGATGCATTGGCACGGGTGTTGACCCATTGCCTGAAGTTGCGGGCAGCTGCATCAGTGTTGTGGTGTCGATGGGTCAGTTCTGGGAGAGGGTTGGGATAAGTTGGTGTTCGGTGACCTTCTTCCAGCTGCGTTGGGGGATCTCTTGTGGGTGGTGGTGTGTTGTGGGTTTCTTGAAGGAGAAGTGGATGCAGCGGTAGTCTGTCCAGTGGAGTTCGGTGGTGTGGCTGAAAGAGACGTGATTGCTGGCAGAGAAAATAGGGTCGAGTGTGTGTCCTGGGTGTTGTGAAGAGCTGTTTGAGGCTGAGGTTGAAGAGGTTGTTGAGCATGGTGGCGGTGTTGTTGTTGGTGTTCTCGAGGTGGAAGTTTAAGTCTCCGAGGAGTATTTAGTCAGTGGATGAGAGAGCGTGCGTGCTGATGATGTCAGTAATGGAGCCGCTGCACTGCTGTCGTGGGCCGGGGGCATGTAGACGAGGCTCAGCAACTGCAAGTGGGTGTTGCATCGTTCCTCCAGCCCGATGCATCGGTCTTAACCGCAATACAGGTGGAGCATCGATTTTAGCCACGAAGTGGTGGCACGTTGTTTTTCAGCCGAGTTGCAGATGGGGCGTCAAAATTTTCCCCGCACGCGTGGATTTTAGTCCTTGTTCTGCCAACCTCACCTCTCATGGGGCCAGGGACTGAATAGGGCATCACTTTGCAGGACAGGGCTCTCAGCGGCGAGTCCAGGTGCTGGCAGAGGACGTTTTTGATGGCCCTGAGACTTCAAAACAGGAGGCAAGCTTAGTCCAAGCCCATGGAGATTCACAAAGTCCAGTCTTTGTCCTCTTTCAGGCAGAAACAGCAACTACAGGCCAACCCACCAAGGCACAGTCAAAGGCAAAGGGGCAGTACTCCTCCTTTAGCTCTTCAGCTCTTCTCCTTGGCAGAGGTTCCTCTTGGTTCCAGAAGTGATCTTGAAGAAATCTAAAGTCTGGGGTTTGGGGTCCAATACTAATACCCCTTTCTGCTTTTGAAGTTGCCCAACTTAAAAGAAAAGTCTCTGTTGTTTACAAGGTCCTGCCTTGCCCAGGCCAGGCCCCAGACACACACCAGGGATTTGGAGACTGCATTGTGTGAGGGCAGGCACAACTCATTCAGGTCTAAGTGACCACTCCTCCATCCACTCTAGCCCAGATGGCTCATTAGGCTATGCAGGCTACACTCAAGCTCCCTTTGTGTCACTGTCTGACGGAGATTCACAAAAAGCCCAACTGTCAGTCTGACCCAGACAGGGAATCCACAAACAGGCAGAGTTACAGAATGGGTTAAGCAAGAAAATGCCTACTTTATAAAAGTGGCATTTTCAAACTAACAATCTATAAACCAACTTCATTAAAACATGTATTTTTAAATTGTGAGTTCAGAGACACCCAAACTCCACATCTCCAACTGCTCTCAAAGGGAAACTGCTCTTTAAGAATATTCAAAGGCAGCCCCCATGTTAACCTATGAGAGGGATAGGCCTTGCCACAGTGGAAACCGAATTTGGCAGTATTTCACTGTTAGGACTTGTAAAACACACTGGTACATGTCCCACCTTAAACATACACTGCAACCTGCCTATGGGGCTACCTAGGGCCTACCTTAGGGGTGCCTTACATGTATAAAAAGGGAAGGTTTGGGCCTGGCAAGTGAGTACACTTCCAAAGTCGACTGGCATTTTAACACTGCACACACAGGCACTGCAGTGACAGGCCTAAACCAGGTTTACAGGGCTACTCATCTGGGTGGAACAATCAGTGCTGCAGGCCCACTAGGTGTATTTGATTTACAGGCCCTGGGCACCTCTAGTGCACTTTACTAGGGACTTACTATTAAGTACAGTCATTGGTTAACCTCCCTTTTGGTCTTGTTGGACCTCTCTGCAGCCTTTAACAATGGGGAAATCACTGCATCTAGGATAGCACTTGGCCACCATGTTGAGGACTTTCTTACAGACTGTTCCCAAAAGATTAAACTAGGACCCTTTCTTTCTGAAGGTAGAATCTTGAGATTTGAAGTGCAGATGGGGTCTCCAGTGTCTCTGGTATTTTTCTGTATCTATCTTCGCCCCTTTATTGACATTTTTCAAGATACAAAGGTCATGTAGTCAGTCCTATGCTGACAATACCCAGCTGTACATTAAATTCTCAGGGACTTAGCATCTATCAAAGTTCCTGAAACACTTCTGTGGAACATCCATGTCACACTGTTGTACAATTCATTACAACTTAATGTGACTAAAACAGAAATCATCATCTTTGGACAATTGGACAAAATGCCCGAAGCTCGTGGCTGGACTATGTTGTTTGACTTGGATTTACACCTGCAGTCTAAAGTAAAAAATCTTGGAGTAACATTTGACACATATGCCTCTCTAGCGCCACAAATTAGTTAAGTTATTAGTAGTTGGTTTCTGCACATCATACTCTTTCCAATTCTCCTCTTAGTCAGGGCCGGGGCTTTTGGGGTAGAAACCCTTATACATGCAGCATTAGACCACTTGAATAACCCAATATGCAGCCTAGAGAACCATTTTTGGCCTGAGCAGACAACAGCATGTCCTGGCCTGTCACTGATCTTTTCACTTCGTGCCCATTGTCATGCTTTTCCAATTTAAAATTGGCTGCCTGGCATATAACATGTTAATCAACTGACACCTAATTATTTAGCCTCTGATTGTAACCAATGCAGTTCCCAAATTCTGGCTGCTTACAATGAGCAGTGTTCCCTTTTCTGTTCAGGCTTCCCTACTCTGGAAAAATCTTTCAGTTCACTTAATATAGGTAAGCGTACTTATGAGTGTCAGGCAAAGCTGAAAGCTAGTCTGTTTGGTTAGTAGGCCTTATTATTATGCGATTATCACCAAGAGATCCTGGTGAGTGTGGTCTGTAGAAATGTAGGGCGTCACCTTAGTGCCTCCATAGCGTCACGGTTATGGCGCTAAGGCAGCGCTAACATGGCTTTTTTACACGTGCTATATTTACAAAGTGGTGCAAAGCATGCATTGGGCCACTTTCTAAACCCTTGCGCCGCATTATGCCTGCACCAGGCATAATGTATGCAAGGAGGGCGTTCCCAGTTAGGGGGCCTGAAAAAATGGCGCAAGGAAATGTAAGAAATTTCCTTGCAACATTTTTTTGGGCACTTAAGGGGGCATGCCATTAAATACAATGGGCCTCTATGTACTCAGCAGGAGTAGCGCCAAAATTTTGGCGCTACTCCCACAGAGAACGTCAATAGTGTCAGGAATTAAGATGCTAATGCCCCCTACTCTGTGCCATGGTGTGCCGTATTTTAAATACAGTGCACACATGGTGGCGGTAGGGGAGGCGCTAAGGTGCGCAAGGAAAGTATCACTGCAGCACTACTTTTCTTAAATCAGGCCTGTAGTGTTAGTCAGTATGAGCGGCCGATACAGGCCTTGTGAGTGCCATCCATTACAGCTCCAAGTCCATATCAAACTCTCCACATACTACTGCTGGTTCTCACCATCCTGGCCCTCCTCTTCACAGTACATCGGAGTCACTTCTCTAATAACATCAGTGTACTTGAACAGCTCAAATTAGCATCCTGGGAAGCATTGGTAGCAATGAATTGCATAAACAATGAACGCTGGCGTCCAGTTGTTGATCATAACTCAAAACACTGTCTTTTCCTTGGATCCCTCCCCATAGTCCAGAACCATCTAAGCGGATGCTTACAAAAACGTGGACAATTTACAAATACAAATCTGTCAGATTAAAACAGAATCACTTGAGGTTCAACCAAACAGCTTACTTGTGGAAGCAGTGACCAACTACAACATGGCGATGAGAGTCTTTGTAGACAAGAATGTCCCTTAAAAAAGAGCTGCAAACAGAAACCTCTGAGCTAATCCAATGAAACGTACGATAATAGACTGACAAATGAAATCAAAAAAGTTGGACAGTGTGAATGGCAAAAGAACCGAGATTACCACAAATGAACTCAAAGTTCTGAGGAGTAAGTATAAAGCCGCAGGCATAGAAAATAAAGATCTTTGTTTTTTTCTCTAACAGGACTCAAGAGATAAACAATTTAAACAGAGGATTGTTTTGGACACTGAGAAGCTCTGCAAAGTCGATTACTGCCACAACATTTGAAACCGATGAGAAGAATAGTGCCAAATACTGCAAGATTATTTAGAAAAATGCTAAATCCAGAGAAAAAACAATCGTTTAACTTAATATCGATCCCCTCAGTTAAATCAAAGGAGATTAAGGAAACAGCTTGCATGCGACAAGAAATACAAACCGTTTTTCATTCCAGGACCTGACGATTGAAACACTCTAACATAATAATAAACAAAATGAACCTAACAACGCGTGGTAGGGGCCTCTTGCCCCACTATAGCTGTTAAGTACTGCTAAAAAATCTGAAACGTCTACTCGCAGTTTCATAAATAAGTCTGTTCGTTCTGGAATGATTCTCAAAAGGTAAACTCAGTCCACTAATAAAAAAGACCACACCTGATTGCAGCGATAAAAATGTCCTTTTAGCTCTTGTTTACAGACAGCTTTAAATGTAATGAATCCAATAGATTTAGGCCCAGATTTAAGAGGGACCAGCGCCATTCCAACACCACATTAGCGTCATTTGTTTGACGCTAATATGGCGTTGGAAGGTCCAAAAAGAAGCGCCATATATACAAAGTGGTGCAATGCTTGCATTGCGCCACTTTGTAACCCCTTGCGCCACATTATGCCTGCGCCAGGCATAATGTATGCAAGGGGGCTGAAAAAATGGCATAAAAAGAAATCTAAGAGATTTCTTTGCGTCATTTGTATCTGCATTTTTAATGCTGGCTAGGAGCAGGTGTTCAAGGGAGGCTCCCATTGTTGACAATGGTCCTTTGGGTGCTTTGCAGGATTAGCGTCAACATTTTTTCTGCTAACCCTGCAAAGTGCCGGAATAGCTTAAAAAATTATGACGTTAGTACCCCTGACTACCACCATGGTGCACCGTATTTTAAATACGGCGAACACATGGTGGTGTTAGGGGGCACTAAGGGGTGCAAGAAAAGTGGCGCTGCACTAGGTGGAACGCCACATTTAATAAATCTGTCCCTTAGACAGGGCATTCTATGGGGAAACAGAGCTATTGTATTAAAATGTATATAGTACACAGCGGTGGCTGTCGCCGCTGTGTAGTTATAGTTAGGACCAAGTTTCCTAATCTTCATGAAGCTTTCCAAAAACACAAAGCTAAATCCATCTCTGGTCCTTCCTCAAATGTTTTGGGGTGATTACTCCAGTCACTACTATTAAACGCTGCACTGTGTGAATTTATAAATTATACATTTGATTATAGTTATTGGTGACTTTTTGACAAAGCCACTAGGTCTACTTTATACATATTGATGTGCTGAACCAATAGGCTCACTGTCTTTATATTTTTTTGTTTTGATCCTTTGAAAAAGTCAGTAGATCTGCCTTACTTAAAAAGACACAATTTATATGGTTATATGATATACCTGTGCTCAACAGTCTTCGTACTTGACATAAACAAAATATAGAAATTTAATGAAAAAAACTAAGTTTAAATTGTTGTTGAAGTGTAATAATATCTTACTACTCATTAAAAAAAACCCTTATAGATTCACTGAAAAAACTAATTTTAAAGGGATGCTATGGTTTGGTGAATATGTCAGTTAAAACACACCATTTTAAACAAACAAATCCACTGAAATTCACCAGTTGTAGTTATCTGAAGAAACGATAGACCGTGCCCGAATTACCTAAACTCTATGCACTGCTTATCACCTCACATATCATATCACTCATGACATCTTCTATTGATAACACGAATGCAACATTTTCTATGACATCATTGATGACAACAGTGTGCGCAGGGAGAGGGAGAGTTATAGATACTTTAAAACATGAGCCACCACCATCCCCCAGGGCCTGTTCTTGTTACCTCCAAAGGTGCCCACCCTCAGGAGGTAGCTGTTTGCTTGGCGGGAGCTGACAGCTGAGCTAACTATAACTTAATCCCCCCCACAATGCACTGCTTCTAACCTCACAAATTACATCATTCATGACGTGGTCAGTTACATCACTGATGACATCTCAGATTTCATCACTGAAATGTCAAACAAAGAAAACCTCTGAAATTCACCAGTTTTAAGTATCTCAAGTAACTATAACTCATGCTCTAAAGTATCTAGAATTCGCACTCCCACCACACACTCTATTCGCATCAATGAAGTCATAGAAGATGTTGCATTTTTGTTATCAATGTTGTCACAGAAGATGTCATAAGTGATGGAATATGTTAGATGATTAGCAGTGCATGGTGAGTCTAATCTATGATACTCTAGTGTACACCATTTCACTGTATGCCCCTTCACTCTATGCTATGGTACATTACATACCTAACTGATTGATTTAGCTGTTGGTAGTATTGATCCTGCTGTCGGTTTTCCAGCTGAAAACCTGCCAGCAGCTTTGGTGGCATTCCCGCCGTATTTAGATGTTGGCGTCCCTTAGACTTTGGCCCACCGAGTCCCACCAACTCTGCCAAGGAATCCTATCTGCTGCAACTGCACCATAGGAAAGAGTGGCTGATGGCGAGACTCCAGCCACACTTGCTGCAGAGCAGATTTGGATGTGCCATGCCAGCAAGCAAAATGTGGCAGTCCAACCTCCACTTCTGACTTAATGAATTGGCGGATGATGGAGGTGAAAACTCACCTTTTCTTCTGATTCTCCTTCCGTTTCTGGCTGGACACAACTGAACGAGACCCTCTCTAGGTGCTTCCACAGGACCCCGGAGAAAACATGACCCCCTGTCACTGGACATGAAGGTAGGCAACCTGCATTGGTTATATACTTTGGGGGGGGATCACTGCACATGGGCACCGGACCAATGCAGACATATACATGTCACAGTAATGTTTTTAAATTACTATGACATGCATATGTCTGGGACACGGGTGGGCCAAACACTGGTGGGGGCACACTGGTACACAACATATATCAAACACATACACAGCTGTCATAATGGCATCAGTATTCATTGCCAAATGAATGCTGGCACCACAATGACGGAACATTCACACTTGTTAACTTTGCCAATGTGTGCACATTGCAAGGGGACATGTACCTGTGATGCTGTGCTTGAGGTGTGTGTGTGAGTCAGTGCGTGTATATGTGTGTGCGATGAGATCGGCTAGGTGAGGTGGAGAGAGCTGGAGTAAGTGATGTCGTTGTGTGAGTATGTGTGCCAGTTGCATATGGCATGGATGTTGTTGTGTATGTTTTGTTGCTGCATGCAGTACTCAGGAGCATGTTGTTGTGCGGTGGTCACTTTCGTGATCTGTGTAGTTGTGCTTGTGTGGGCAAGTGTTTGTGTAGATAATACGTGGCTATTGTGTTTGTGATGTGTGTGGGTGCAGTGTCACTAGTATGTATGTGTTGTGTGATGGATGTACATGTATGTATTTTTGCAGCATGTAGGTGTTGTGTTGTGGTATAATGGGAATGGATAACCATGTGAATGTGGTGTGCTGTGTTGTGTGTG
Organism: Pleurodeles waltl; assembly: GCF_031143425.1. Classification (NCBI taxonomy): domain Eukaryota; kingdom Metazoa; phylum Chordata; class Amphibia; order Caudata; family Salamandridae; genus Pleurodeles; species Pleurodeles waltl. The sequence goes on along the minus strand of NC_090441.1, from coordinate 65,583,481 downwards.
ATGCAAAGGGACGCATATGTGAACCGTAGAGTGTGTGTGTGTGACTTACCTGTATTCCACAGCCACTGGCATTGTCTGATGTCCATTGGGTCCAGCGATGTCCTCCATCCATCAGCAAACTGCAGTCAGTACACCGCCTGTCCAACTGTAACATCTAAGGGGCATAGTTAATAGCCCCTACAGCCATTCCGATGCTACATTAGCGTCATTTTTTTTAACACCAATGTGGCGTTAGAAGGCCAAAAATGCCACGCCACATATACAAAGTAATCCTTTGTGCTACATTATGCCTGCACCAGGCATAATGTATGCAAAGGGGGCGTTCCCCCGTTAGGGGGGCTGAAAAAATGGTGCAAAGAAATCTAACAGATTTCTTTGGGTCATTTTTTTTGCCCCTTTTAACACCTGCTCTGAGCAGACGTTAAAAGGAGGGTCCCATTGGTTAAAATGGGCCTCTGGGTGCTTTGCAAGATTACCGTAAAAATGTTGGTGCTAATCCTGCAAAGTGCTGAACTAGCACCAAAAGTTATAACGCTAGTTCCCTAACTACTGCCATTGTGCGCCATATATTAAATGCGGCGCACACATGGTGGCACCAGGGGGGCGCTAAGGGGCGCTAGAACAGTGGCACTGTACTAGGTGCAGCACCACTTTTCATCAATATGCCCCTATGTGTATTATGCAAACATAAAGAAAAAGTTTGGGCAGGTCTATTCCTGATTCAACGACTATACTTGTGTTTGAATCACCAAAGCAGGACTTCATTTCACTGTGTTTTGATTGTATGACTTACATGCTTTCAATGCTGATGTCCGCCATTGCATTGCAGTACTTGGGCAGTGCGTTACTGTCTGTGTGTATGTACATTTTTTATTACCCTCTGGCCTCTTTATTAAGAAAACTTATGTGCATATTTAAGAGCCCCTAGCGCCACTCCAACGCCATATTAGCATAATATTTTAATGCTAATATGGCGTTAGAAGGCCACAAATGCCACGCCATACTTACAAAGTGGTGCAATGCATGCAGTGCACCTTTTTGTAACCCTTTGCGGTACTTTTTGCCTGCACCAGGAATAATGTGTGCAAAGGGGGTGTTCCTCCATTATAGGGGGCCAAAAAAGTGAGCAAAGAAATCTAATAGATTTTCTTGCACCATTTTATTCGACACTTTTAATGCCTGCTCAGAGCAGGCTTTGAAAGGATGCTTCCATTGATTACAATGGGCCTCTGGGTGCTTTGCAGGATTAACATCAACATTTTTTACGCTAATCCTGCAAAGCACCGGACTAGTGTAAATTTTTTTGACGCTAGTCCCCTAACTACTGCCATAGTGTACCGTATTTTAAATACGGCGCACACTTGGTGGCATTAGGGGGGCACTAAGGGGCGCAAGAAAAGTGGCGCTGCACTATGTGCAGCGCCACTTTTCTTAAATATGCCCCTTACATCCCAACCCTGTCTTGGGCCTAGACACATATAACAATCTTTTGCATCCATAGTGTCAACATACTCACTTAGCAAGCGATAGAAAACATTAGTCGATAGCTCCCCTTTAGAGTTAGTTCCCTCGTGCAAATACTTTGTATCCTGCTCAAACCTCTCCCGAGCTGTTAGTGCAGTGGGGGTCTCAGGAACTGTAGCATTGTTAGTTCCACTCTTATCCACAAATGGCATTCCCACAATCACAACTATGATGAATATTATACACACGACACCCAAACCAACACCCAAACATTTACAATGCCTACTTCCCCTATTATCCTCTCTAGTGTTAGCCATGATCTGTAAAGAATCAGAAGGTGAAGTATTATTAGTTCAAACAACAACCACCAGAGGAGGGTTGAAACTTATTATTATAAATTTTCTTCTCTTTTTTTTCTCTCTCAAGCAAAAGTCTTTCTTCAGCAATTATTTACAGCTTTCACATTCACTCCCAGGATCCTTGTCAATTCAGGTTAGCAGCTTGTCAAGATCAGTTCTCAAAAGTCAATTCAGGTTAACAGTGTCACATCTGGTAAGTTATCAGTCTCTTTTCTTTCTCAATTTTTCTTTAATTCAATTTTCGTGTCAACACAGTCTCTCAGGCCAGACTCAGGTACAAAAGTACTGACCTGGGACTTCTTGATCAAAACGGAACACCAAGAACTCTTGTTGCCATTCAGCTGACGTTGCGTATGCCCATTCAAGACCTGTGTACCTTCTGTTTGCTACTCGCTTTCTCTTCAACTTGCGATGACCTTGCAACTCTCCTTCACTCAGATCTTCTCTCCTTGTTGTATCCTCCTCCTCTATTGCATCTTCGACAACCACTTTTCCCTTAGTCACTTGCAGTTCTGGCCACTTATCTCCTTTCAGTGTCTCTCTGGTCTTTTATTTTCCTTGTGGCAGCTCGTCACCAACTCTGACTCTATGGTGTTTTCTCTTGATGGACCTGCAATTTGCTCAGGAGGAGTCTGGACACTCTGACTCCCTTCCGCCTCAACTCCTTTGCCTTCTGGGTCTGTCAGGGGCTCTAGTTCTTGTCCATATTCATCTACTTCTGGAAGAACCTCCTTCTGACTCGGTCCTCCAGGTTCCTCAGTTGAGATAGGCTCACCGTCACCCCTCTGGGTCTCTTCTCCTTCGTCTCTTATTGGAGTGACCAAGCCGTCCTCAACGGGCTCTCCTGTCTCAGTTCCCCTTCGATCACTCTCCGGCCCTGAGACTTCCTTCTCTGTTGTTGGTACTTTCAACAACTCAACTTCCTCATCAGTTGGACACGTCACCCTTTTCGTATGACTGGCATGGATCCAGTTTGGAATTCCCGCACACTTCACAGCAGTAGTAGTCGTTAATATTACTTGATATGGCCCCTTCCAGCGTGGCTCCAAACCCGACTTTCTCACATGTTTCTTGATGACAAGCCAGTCACCAGCTTTCAGGTTGTGACCTGGATCATTTATCGGTGGCAGTGTGGTAGCTTCCACCTGGTGAGAGAAAGAGCGGACCACGTCAGCTAGACCCTTGCAGGAGTCCAACACCATATCATCCGTGATATTCACAAGAGCATTCGCAGGCACTGCGGGCAGTCTCATAGCTCGGCCCATGAGAATTTCATGAGGAGACAGTCCTGTTTTCTTTTTAGGTGTATTTCTCATTGACATTAGCACCAAAGGCAATGCATCAGGCCATTTCAAATTTGTGGCTGCACAAATCTTTGCCATTCTTGACTTCAGGGTACCATTCATCTGCTCCACTAGTCCTGATGCTTCAGGGCGGTAGCTGCAATGCTACTCGATATTTAATGCTGCACACAATAGCTTAACCACCTCGTTGTTGAAGTGACTTCCCCTATCTGATTCTAAAGAGACCGGAAACCCGAAACGTGGTATCAAATCCCTAAGCAGCAGCTTCGCTACTGTGAGACTGTCATTTCTACGTGTAAGGTAAGCTTCAATCCAGTGACGAAAGATACACACAATCTCAGACCTCCATACACAGGCATTTCAATAAAATCCAATTGCATCCTGCTAAATGGACCTCCTGCTCTCCCAATGTGGCTCAAATTCACCACTGTCCCTTTACCCGTATTCATCTGCTGACAGATGATGCACCTGTGACAGATCACTTCTGCGGCTTGTCTGAACTTCGGGTTAAACCAGTCAATCTAGAACAACCTGATCATGGCATCTCTCCCAATATGTGCTTGCCCAAGGTAAAACCTTGCAAACTGTGACAGAAGACTTTTCGGTAAAACCATTTTCCCCTCATCTGAAACCCACAAATCATCTGGTCTTTGTACACATTGCATCCTAACCCAAGAACGCTTCCCATCTTTGCTGGCACGTCCCTGCAACAATTTCAATTCCTCCAACGTGTCAACCACCCTTAATGTGTAACCTGTGCATGTCTCATTTTCTGTTTCCGGTAACAATTCCCACTGATCCTTGAATGATTTACAGTTCAATGCGCAAAACCTTGCGACTTGATCCGCATATCCATTTCCCATTGAAACAAAGTCTTGTGATTTCAAATGAGCGCTGCATTTCACCACGGCAATTTCATGAGTTAACTGAATCCTCCTTAATTCTTTCACCATTTTTCACTGGAGAACCAGAAGAGGTCAGGAAACCCCTCTGTGACCATAGCTGGCCAAAATCATGAACAATTCCAAATCCGTATCTGCTATCAGTATAGATAGTTACTCTCAATTCGGCAGCAGCGTGGCAAGCTCTAGTAAGAGCAACCAATTCTGCCACTTGAGCAGAATATACTCTCTCAAGCCAAGACGCTTCCAGGATACCAGTGATCGTACACACAACGTGTACGGCTCTCAGCACTCCTACTGAGTCTCTCAAACATGAGCCATCAACAAAGATAATTTTGTCATTTTCTTCCAATTGGGTATCTTTAATATCAGGCCTCGGTTTGGTGCACATTTCTGTTACCTCAAGACAATCATGTTCTACATCATAAGCATCCTCAACTTCTGTATTTTCATTTGGAAGCAAAGTTGCCGGGTTCAGCACTGTACATCTTTTCAACGTTACATTTGGTGACCCCAATATGATTGTTTCATATTGTCAGTCTTGCATTTGTCATGTGCTGTGTTTTGGTACGAGTCAACAGGATCTCAACTGAGTGTGGGACCATAACTGTTAAAGGATGTCCCATCACTATGCCTTCACATTGTGCGAGGCTTTGACCAACTGCTGCTAAAACACGCAGACAACCCGGTAAGGCTGCTGCAACTGGGTACAAAGTAGCTGAAAAATATGCTACTGGTGGGTTTACACCTCCATGGACCTGTGTCAGGACAGACAAAGAACATGCATCATGTTCATGACAAAACAGAACAAAAGGCTTCGTGTATCAGGCATACCTAAAGCTAGAGCCCTGCACATACACTCTCTCAACTCGATAAACGCCTTCATTTACTTCTCTGTCAGTGTTACGACATCTGGCCCATCCTTAACCATCAGTCTCACCAATGGCTTGGAGATGACTGAGAAATTTGGGATCCACTCGCGACAGTAGCCCACCATTCCCAGGAACATCCTAACGTCTCTCTGTGTCGTTGGGGGATTCATCTGCAATAAGGCGGTCACTCTTTCCCTGGATAACTTCCTCGACCCTTTCTCAATTAGATGACCTAAGTATTTCACCTCTTTCTGACAATACTGCAGCTTCTTTGGAGACACCTCTTGCCTATTCTTTCCGAAGTGGTTCAGCAAGGCAATCGAATCATATTTGCAGTCATCTCTCATTTTGGACGCAATCAACAAATCATCAATGTACTGCACTAGAGTCGATTGAAAAGGTAATTCTAATGACTCCAAATCTTTCTTCAGTATCTGATTGAAGGTGGAAGGTGATTCCGAAAACCCTTGAGGAATTTGACACCAACTGTAGACCTTGTCCAAGAATTCGAAACTAAAAAGAAATTGGCTGTCCTCATGAAGAGGCACAGAAAAGAATGCTTGTGACAAATCTACTACTGTGAACCACTCTGCATCGCATGGAACCTGCAACATAATCACAGCTGGATTTGGCACCACTGGGCAACATTTCACCTATATGTCATTAATTTTCCTCATGTCTTGGACAATTCAAACTTTCCCACAAGGCTTTCTCAGTCCCATTATTGGTGAATTACATGGACTGCCCATCACTTCTTTCAAAACTCCTTGCTTCACAAAGTCTACAATTAACTGCGCTACCTGTATAAGGACATCTTGCGCCATGTGGTACTGCGGTACCTGGGGGAACACAGCGTTTGGCTTCACACTAACCTTAACTGGTTATACTCCTTTTATCAGACCCACTTCCTTTCCTGTCAAGTCCCACACTTTCTCTCTGACTGTCCCCTGCAAATCTGCTGGCAGATCAGTCACTGTGAACATTGGGAAGAAGTTAATCAGAGGATACTCCTCATCTGTCGTCTTTTTCTCAGGCTCTGAAATCTGACCGTCACCCCCCTCATCATCACTGTTTGTCTGCACCTCAATTCCCGCATTGGAACAGGTGATAGAACATCTTGTCTTGCACACTAAGGGGGTCATTCCGACCCTGGCGATCGGTGTTAAAGCGGCGGCCAACCCGCCAACAGGCTGGCGGTCCAAAAAATGGAATTCTTACCCTGGCGGGAACCGCCAACACAGCCCGCCAACTTAACACTCCGACCGCCACGGCGGGACAGACAAACAGCGCGGCGGTCACCGCCAACAGGCAGGCGGCAGACAATGTACCGCCCACCCTATCACAACTCACCAATCCGTCACCTTTTCCAGGGCGGGAGCCCCGCCGATAAAAACACGGCGGAAACAGACTACGAACGGGAAAACGCTCACCTCTATGCACTCCACGAGGACAGAGAACAGCATGGAACCCGAATTAAACATCTTACCAGCTATTGTCTACCTGCTCATCTACCACGAGTACGAACTCCGGCGCAGAAGACAACGGTGAGTACTGCACCTACGACACAGGGGAGGGGGGAGGAGGAAAGGTTACGGGCACACACATATGCACCCCCCCACCCCCAAACTATCTACACACCAATGCAGAGCACCAAGTCACAGTGACACCACCCAAACCCACCGGAATAATGCAAAGACATAATTAAAGTGAGAAACAAAATTTATCTGTAAAATAGGTTCGTTGACGTCATGGTAAAATAGCAAAAAGAAATCTAACAAAATCAAGTAAGAACATTGCGAAACCGATAAATATAGGCAATAAGTCCTGCACAGTCACTTAAATTTCGACTGTCCGTGGGCCAAAGTGTATCAACACACGGGCAAAGCCCACACAGGAGACCTGAGTCCGTTGGAGAGAACACTGCTGGGGCATCAGATGCCAAAACTACAGGCACCTCAGGGGGAAGGGAAAGGGGGTCACCTCAGCCACATGAGTCCACGACGCCAGATCCACGAAGGGTCCACCATGCCCACTGTTCCATCCTGGGGAGTGCAAAGCCACAGTCTCTCAAGTCTCTACAGTGGGTGGGCTGCCCACTGTGCCATCCTGGGGAGTGCAAAGCCACATTCTCTCAAGTCTCTACAGTGGGTGGGCTGCCCACTGTGCCATCCTGGGGAGTACAAAGCCACAGTCTCTCAAGTCTCTACAGTGGGTGGGCTGCCCACTGTGCCATCCTGGGGAGTGCAAAGCCACAGTCTCTCAAGTCTCTACAGTGGGTGGGCTGCCCACTGTGCCATCCTGGGGAGTGCAAAGCCACAGTCTCACAAGTCTCTACAGTGGGTGGGCTGCCCACTGTGCCATCCTGGGGAGTACAAAGCCACAGTCTCTCAAGTCTCTACAGTGGGTGGGCTGCCCACTGTGCCATCCTGGGGAGTGCAGACACATTGGCCATCAGGTGGATTACAGACACCACAGGTATTGGAGGAGGCATCGTGCCCAGAGTGCAGCGTGAACACTAGCTCAACACGGAACCGGCACTGTCAATGGGCCAGCGGTGGTTGAGACGGCAGGGCCCAGCGGAGCGGTTCTTGAGACGGCAGGGCCCAGCGGAGCGGTTCTTGAGACGGCAGGGCCCAGCGGAGCGGTGCTTGAGACGGCAGGGCCCAGCGGAGCGGTGCTTGAGACGGCAGGGCCCAGCGGAGCGGTGCTTGACAGGAAGGGCCCAGCGGAGCGGTGCTTGACAGGAAGGGCCCAGTGGAGCGGTGCTTGAGACGGCGGGGCCCAGCGGAGCGGTGCTTGACAGGAAGGGCCCAGCGGAGCGGTGCTTGACAGGAAGGGCCCAGCGGAGCGGTGCTTGAGACGGCAGGGCCCAGCGGAGCGGTGCTTGAGACGGCGGGGCCCAGCGGAGCGGTGCTTGAGACGGCAGGGCCCAGCGGAGCGGTGCTTGACAGGAAGGGCCCAGCGGAGCGGTGCTTGACAGGAAGGGCCCAGCGGAGCGGTGCTTGAGACGGCGGTGCCTAGCGGAGCGGTGCTTGACAGGAAGGGCCCAGCGGAGCAGTGCTTGAGACGGCGGGGCCATGTTCAGCGGTGCCTGTCTTGGCGGGGCCCTGTTCAGCGGTGCTCCTCACGGCGGGGCCCTCTTCAGCGGTGCCTATCTTCACGGCGGGGCCCTCTTCAGCGGTGCCTTTCTGCACGGCGGGGCCCTGTTCAGCGGTGCCTGTCTTGGCGGGGCCCTGTTCAGCGGTGCTCCTCACGGCGGGGCCCTCTTCAGCGGTGCCTATCTTCACGGCGGGGCCCTCTTCAGCGGTGCCCTTCCTAACGGCGGGGCCCTGTTCAGCGGTGCCTGTCTTGGCGGGGCCCTGTTCAGCGGTGCTCCTCACGGCAGGGCCCTCTTCAGCGGTGCATATCTTCACGGCGGGGCCCTCTTCAGCAGTGCCCTTCTGCACGGTGGGGGCCTGTTCAGCGGTGCCTATCTTCACGGCGGGGCCCTCTTCAGCGGTGCCCTTCTGCACGGCGGGGCCCTCTTCAGCGGTGCTTGTCTTGGCGGGGCCCTGTTCAGCGGTGCTCCTCACGGCGGGGCCCTCTTCAGCAGTGCCTATCTTCACGTCGGGCCCTCTTCAGCGGTGCCCTTCTGCACGGCGGGGCCCTGTTCAGCAGTGCCTGTCTTGGCGGGGCCCTGTTCAGCGGTGCTCCTCACGGGGGGGCCCTCTTCAGTGGTGCCTATTTTCACGGCGGGGCCCTCTTCAGCGGTGCCCTTCTGCACGGCGGGGCCCTCTTCAGCGGTGCTTGTCGTGCCTTTCAAGGGAGCCTGACCTGGCCAGGACTCCCTGCTTAGTCGCCCCCCGACCGTCCAGTTGCTGGACCCTTCTGTGACGGAGTCCTGGGCCCGTGGGTGTCCTCCGTCACACCCGGGATGGGGCTTGTGGGGCCCTCCTGGTCCGCGCCCCTGCTGGCTGACTTCTCCGCCCTGCTGCCCTTGCCCTCCTTAGATGAGGCTCTCTGGCCCTTGCCTCCGCTGGATGTTGTGGCAGGTGACGGCCCAGGACTTTGCTCCTTGGGGGCAGCCGTGTCAGCCTTCTCGCGGCGGCCCTTGACTTTACGGGTCCTCTTACCAGGGGGGGGCTGGCTGTCCCCTTGCTGCTGGCCGATGTGTCAGTGCTGGGAAAGGGTGGATTCCAAAACCCATGCACAATGTTGAGACTTGAAGCAGGGCTGGTGGTGGCTGAGGTGCTCTTGGGACTCTTCCCAGATGGAGGGGGTGGGTCAGGTGGGGCAAAGAGGTTAACTGTGGAGAGGTAAAGTTTTTTAGGACCAAGGTAAAGGGTAGGTTTAGTGGTTATGGGAGTGGAGGAAGAGGATGTGGTTGTAGGAGAGTCAGGTGTGCTGTCTGTGGGTGCAGGTGCTTGTGACGTAGGCTGTGGTGAGGTGGTTGGCTGTTGGGTGGGTGGCTGCCTGCGTTTGTGTGTCTTGGAAGAGGGGGTGACAGACACAGTGGGAGAGGACACAGGGGACGTGTAAATGGCAGTGGGGGTGGTGACTGCACGTGTGCGGACTGTACTGGAGGGTGTGCTGGTGGTGGAAGTACTGGCTGATGGTGGTGTGCATGCAGGTGTGAGTGGAGACGTCACAGGGAGGGAGGAGGGAGACGAGGAGGAGGGGGACACAGAGGTGGTAGTGACTGTTGCCATGTCTGCATCTGGGTGTTGCTTGGGTGAATGCTTGTGGGATCTGTGGTGCTTATGTCTGGATGAGCTGCCCTTGGGTGTTGAGGTGTGTGCAGGCTGGTCAGATGGTGTGGATGGGATAGGCTGAGGAACAGGAGACAGAGACAGGGTGGAGGCAGTTAGTAGAGGGAGGCTGGAAACGGGGACAATGGCTGCCGTCAGTGCTGAGGCCAGAGCAGTGAACGATCGTTGATGGGCAGCCTGACCCGAATGAATGCCCTCCAGGTATGCATTGCTCCGATGCACCTCCCTTTCTACCCCCTGGATGGCAGTCAAAAGGGTAGACTGCCCAACAATGATGGTCTGAAGGAGGTCAATGACCTCCTCACTGAGGGCAGCAGGGGTAACAGGGGCAGGGCCTGAGGTGCCTGGGGCGAAGGAGATGCCCGCCTTCTTGGGCGAGCGGGCACGGAGCGAAGGCTGAGGGGCTGCTGGGAGGGCGGAGCTGGTGAGCTGGGTGGCGGCTGTACCTGTTGAGGGGGGGTCCTGGATTTTGCCGCCACTGCTAGGGAGCTCCCATCTGAGGACGTGTCGGTGTCGCTGGTGTCACCACGGGTCCCCGTTGTGAAGCTCCCCTCGCCCTCCGTATCACTGGTGACCTCGGTGTCTGTACCATGGCCCACCGGGGCCTTGTGAGTTGCAGCTCCCTCGTGCTCCGATGCCAATTCTCCTCCGCCTGATGATGCTAATGCACACATGCACAAGAAGATAAAGAAAAAGGGTGGGGGGAGACATAAAGACAGGTTGAGTGCATGCATTGTCAACACCGTTGGCGGAGAGGACAGATACAGTAGCCTCCAGCACTACGCCTCGCAATCGGGGTACACTACTCAGTACTTGTGACTAGGCCAACAGGTCAATGGACAACAAATGCGCACATGGGTAATGCTGGACCATCGATTGCTGTACTTGGCACCCTACAGAGGTTGGGGGCGGGGGCACAGGGCCATGCCTAAAGGAGGGGACTACACTACAGAAAGCGCCCTGGCCTAATGTCACCCACAGCCCTCCTCCCCCACCCAGACACCTCCACTGCGTGTAAAGATAGCTGAATGTACTGGTACTCACCCCCTTGTGTCTGCTGTGATGTCCTCACGCGCCCATCCAATTAGGGGTAGGCCACCGCCAGGATCCGGGACATCAGGGGGGTCAATTGTCTGCTGGCACCCCTCCTACGTTGGGAGGCCCTCCCCAGCAGAGACTCAGCGGTCTTCCTGGTCCCGCGGCAGATGTCCTCCCACCTCTTTCGGCAGTGGGTGCTCTGTCTGTTGTGGACCCCCAGGTCCCGGACGTCCTTGGCGATGGCACGCCAAATGTCGACTTTCTGATGGGTGCTGACCTATTTGACATGTACAGGGTGGAAAAGTAAATATCATTAATTCTCTGCATGTTAGATTTGATTGCCCCCCCCCCAACCTTGCCATGTGGCACATGCTCTCATCTGTCGTGCCTTGCACTCCTCATTCTCTCCCCACCCCACCATCTTACATCCACCATCCAAAACCCAGGCATAGCCCATTCAACGTGCACACAGTGTACTTACCTGTTGATCTGGAGGACCGTAGAGTAGCGCATACTGGGGCAGGACCCCATCCACAAGTTTCTCCAACTCTTCTGAAGTGAAGGCAGGGGCCCTTTCCCCAGTCGCAGCAGCCATTGTATCTTCCAGACCGAGTTCACAGCAGCACTTGCAGTATAGGTCCTCTCCTGTGGATGATCAGGTCTCGAGTGATTAATCAGATAGAAAATGGCAGTCACGCCCGCGGCGGTGCGTACCGCGGCGGTGCGTACCGCGACCGCCGATGCACCTCGTCATTGGCTCCTGAAACCCATAGGGTTCAATGTTAACCAATGCGGCTTGGCGCCGCGGTCTTCGACCGCCTTCCGCCACGGTGTGCCACGCCAGCGCATTGACCTCACATCCCACTGTCACACTTCTCAGGTCAGGCAGCCGCCATTTCAAGGGCCCACATGGCTTAATTTCTACTGCGTCACACAGGCCTAGGCCTTGCATTGCCACAAATACAAGCCATTCAATGCATAGCGATTCGTGTACTGTGCAAGCTGTAGTTACGTACCTGTGGGTTGCTTGACTCTGTACTCCATGTTGTCCTTCCTAGGCACCGTCCGCTGGGACTTGCGAGGAGAAGGAGGAATCCTCCCGTGTACCGACCGCTGGTGGACCTGTCGACAATGGAGGAACGTCATATAATACTGCGATACTGACTTGACAGAGCCACTATACATGAACTGTGTGCCCAGCTGGAGCCAGCACTGATGTCCCCCATCCGCCAACCCACAGGAATTCCCCCTCTGGTGCAGGTTCTGTCAGTCCTCCATTTTTTGGCAAGTGGGTCTTTTCAGACAACAGTGGCCATGTCATCAGGGATGTCTCAGCCTATGTTTTCAAAGATTTTGTCCAGAGTGTTGTCTGCCCTGACGAAATACATGCGGAGCTACATTGTTTTCCCTGAGGAGGGTGATTTGGCCACTGTGAAGGGTGATTTCTATGCCCTTGGACATATCCCCAACATCATTGGTGCCATTGATGGGACCCATGTGGCATTAGTACCCCCAAAAGACGATGAGCAGGTGTACAGAAACAGAAATAATTACCATTCTATGAATGTGCAGGTGGTCTGTTTGGCTGACCAGTACATCTCCCATGTAAATGCCAAGTTCCCTGGGTCAGTGCATGACGCGTATGTTATGCGAAATAGCAGCATCCCCTATGTGATGGAACAGCTACAGAGACAACGTGTGTGGCTAATAGGTGACTCTGGTTACCCCAACCTGCCGTGGCTACTGACCCCAGTGAGGAATCCCCAGACCAGGGCAGAGGAACGGTACAATGAGGCCCCTGGGCGATCTAGGAGGATCATAGAAGGGACCTTCGGCCTCCTGAAGGCCAGGTTTAGGTGCCTGCATATGACAGGTGGATCCCTAATGTACTCACCAAAGAAGGTGTGCCAGATCATCGTGGCCTGCTGTATGCTTCACAATCTTGCATTGCGACGCCAGGTGCCTTTCCTGCAGGAGGATGGTCCAGATGGTGGTGTTGTAGCAGCTGTGGAGCCTGTGGAGAGTGAAGAGGAGGAAGACGACGGGGACGACACGGACAACAGGGACACAGTTATACAACAGTATTTTCAGTAGCATACAGGTAAGAATCACCCACGCCATTTTACATTTACTTCAGGCCTCCTGCATCTCTACTTTCTGTGTTTCCCCCCAGTTCCTTTAAACTGAATTGTGACTTTCCCTTCCCTTTTCAGAGCTGTATGACCCACTGCGTGACTTCTGCTTTGTTTGCCCATGGAGTAAAGCACATTGACATTGGTATGTTGTCATCACAATGTAACTGAACATTTTTGAACCGTTATGTGTAATACATTTGTTAAGAATACAAGCAGACTTTTTTAAGTGCAATTAGTGATTTATTTTAAGTGCTACATATAGGTCCATGATAGTAAAACGGTGATGGGTGGGGGTGGAGTAATGTCCATGGCAGAGTCCAGTTCTCAGTCGCACAGGTGCATTGTCCATATGCCTGTGGAAGGATGGAGCAGGGGCAGTTCAAGGTTGGACAGGGTGACAATGTGGGACAGTGGAATGTCATCAGGGGGTATCTTATGCTGGCGGGGGTCTTGGCATCCTACTCTGTCTTCCTTTGTGATCTCAGGTTCCTCTTGCGGGGTGGTTGATCTTCAGCAGGAGGTGGGGTTCTGGTGGCCTGTCGTTGTGTGGGGGCCTCCTGTCCACTAGCGCCGGCGGAGGTGGTAGGCTGTTCCTGGTCCAGGCTGGTGACAGGGGCCCTTTGTTTGAGGGCCAGGACGATGTTCCTGAGCTCCTCTCTGAACCCCATGTACCGTTCCTCCTGCTGTGCCTGGATCTCCTGGAACCTGGCCAGTACCGTCGCCATCGTCTCCTGGGAGTGGTGGTATGCTCCCATGATGGTGGTGAGGGCCTCTTGGAGAGTCGGTTCCCTGGGCCTGTCCTCCCCCCCGTTGCACTGCAGCCCTCCCAGTTCCCCTGTTTCCCTGGGCCTCTGTCTCCTGGACGGTGTGCCCACTACCACTGCCCCCAGGTCCCTGTTGTTGTTGGGGTGTTGGGTCAGCCTGGGTGCCCTGTAGTGGCGGACACACCGCTGATTGACCTGTCCTGGAGACAGAGGCATGGGCCCGCTGGGTGGGAGCTGTGCTGATATTCCCAGAGGGGGTTAGGTCTGCTGTGGCCTGTGTCTGTGTGTGGGGAACCGACAGTCCAGAGGTCCCCGATGGTCCGGGCTGGTCATCAGGTTCTAGGTCGACAGAGCTGCTGTCCTCACTGGGGGCCTGTTCTGGGGGTGGGATGGACAAATCTGGACCCTCCTGGCCTGTGTTGGCGTTCGGGCCCTGCAGGGGTAAAAGAGTATGGTTATTGCTTCTGTGTGTTCCATGGCGTGTGATTTGTGGGTGCCCTTGTCCCCCAGTGCTGGCATTCCCTTGTGGGAGGAGTTGTGAGGGTGGTTTGTGGGGGGGGATGGGTATGTGCAGTGGTCATGCATAGGTGATGGGTGTCCATGGTTTGTGTTGGCATTCAGGGTTTGGTTTTGGGTTGGGTGGGTTGTGCTGGTGAGACATTGGCAGGGAGGATGTGTGCTGGGGGGTTGGGGGTGAGGGTGGGGGTGTGGGTTGGCATGCTGGTGGTTGGGGGGGGGAGTAGTTGAGATTAGACTTACCAGAGTCCATTCCTCCGCCTACTCCAGCGAGGCCCGCAGGATGCAGGATGTTCAAGACCTCTTGCTCCCATGCTGTGAATTCGGGTGGAGTGGGTGGTGGTCCGCTGCCAGTCTTCTGCACAGCGATGTTGTGTCTTGAGACCATCGACCGTATCTTGCCCGTAGGTCGTTCCAGCGCTTTCGGATGTCTTCCCGGTTTCTGGGATGCTGTCCCACAGCGTTGACCCTGTCGACGATCCTTTGCCATAACTCCGCCTTCCTGGCTATTGTGGTGTGTTGCACCTGTGTGCCGAAGAGCTGGGGCTCTACCCTTATTATTTCCTCCACCATGACCCTGAGTTCTTGGTCCGAGAACCTGGGGTGTCTTTGGGGTGCCATGGGGTGGTGTGGATGAGGTGTGGGGTGGTGTTTGTGGTGATGTGAGTGGTGGTGTGTGGTGATGTGTGCGTAGATGTGGTGTGGGTGATGATGTTGGGTTCCTGTGTGTGTTGTGGTTTGCGTTCCCTGTGCTCTCTATCTGTGTATTGCGCCTCCTCTCAGAATTTCGATATGTGGGGGTTTGTGGGTGATGTGGGTGTGTGTTTTATATTGTCATGGGTGTGTGGGAGTGGTGTGTGTATGTGTATCAGGTGTGTGTATTTCGATTTGTCCAATGTGGCTGTGTTTTGTAAAGGTGTGTGTATTTTGAGCGCGGCGGTGTGTACCGCCAATGGAATACCGCGGTTGAAAGACCGCCGCGTGGATTCGTGGGTCGTAATGGCATGGGCGTGTTTGTGTTGGCGTGGCGGTGGAGGTTTGGTCATCTCCAGTTTTTCGCTGCCCGCTGATGAGGCGGCCTTCCGTGGATGTCGGGTTTTCGTCGGTTTGGCAGTTGGAGGTCAGAATGACCGTGGTGGTTTACCGCGGCCGCGGCGGCATGATGGCGGTCTTCTGACCGGCGGTAAGGGCCTTTTACCGCCGAGGTCAGAATGACCCCCTAAGTCTCTTCCCAGTAGGGACACGGGACTCGAATCACAAACTACAAACCTGTGCAACCCCTGAAAAGTACCAATCTCAACCTGAACTGGATCTGTGATCGGGTTAGTCAAGAGCTGATTTGCCACCCCTACTACTTTAACTGTACGTCCCGAAAGAGGCCGCTTCGGAACCTCTGCGCTTCTGACTGTAGAGCGTGTAGCTCCTGTGTCAACCAAGAATGAGACTTTGTGACCCATCACTTTCCCTTGCACGTAAGATCCCCTCTGATCTACCTCTAAGGACACTGCAAGCCTACACTCCTCACTGTCTGAGCTCTCATCCGACCATTCATTGTTTATTCCATTCTCACCACGCAATGGGAACTGTTGTACTGCGTTATTTTGACTCATTCCTTGACTTGTGACCTGTTGAGGAAGCATCACCTGTTGCTGTCCCATTGGTGCTAAAGGCAACTGCATTTGCTGTCTAGGTACCAAAGGAACCTGCTGTTACACTTGCTGAATCTGCATTGGTTGTACACGTGGCATCTGCACTTGTTGCATGGGTTGAAGACCCTGCATCTGAACCATGTTATTCTGAAAGTTCGGATTAGGACCTCTCATCCTTGGTCCTTTAACATTTTGGAATGCATTGACATAATTGCTTTGTTGAACAACACCCTCCTGCACCATCATCGGGCACTCCCGCTTCCAATGTCCAACGCCCCGCAAGCGTGACAAGGTAACACCTTCTTCATCCCTTGCACATCATTTTGAACCACTACGGTATTCAAATCTGGACCACGGTTCACAAAACCTCCTCAACCTCTGCCTCTCACTTGCGCCTGAAACATCCCGTTTCCTTGCGGCTGTTGCACCATCTGCTGTAAACCATTTCCCTGCATTCCTGCTTGTGCTGCCTTAATTTGCATTACCATCACTTTCTCCTTTAACTTTCTCTGCTTCAACTCAATTTCGTCACTGCAGTATTTTGCATACTGCAACACCTCGTCAATTGGCTTTGCTTGCCAACAGATCAAATGATTCTTAATCATCTGGCTAATCTCGGGTCTCAATCCTTCAACAAACCTAAACACAAGGTGATTCATGTCCTTCGCCTCTACGACCTCTTTACCACTGTAGTGCTTGAAAGCCTTCAACAACCTCTCATAGTAGGCATGTATCGACTCTTTGGGCTCCTGCGCCGTTCCATCAATCTTTTTCCAATCAATATTTTGCGGCAACACCTTCTGCTTCAAGAACTCAATCACCTTATAGTAGTACCTCATTACCTCAGGAAACGTGCTCCTGTGACTCTATCCCTTGCTGGTTCTGTGGTTGGCCAATCCACACTCCTCTTGCACTCAAGCCACAAATCAGCTGGAACTATAATCTCAAGAGAGTATTCAGGTCTTCCCAAAGACACTTCGCAAGCTTCACAAACCTGTCCGTCTGCTAGTACCACTCTATTGGCTTCTCCCTCAGCCTGGGGAAATCATATGTGAATGACAGAATGTCACCTCTAGACCATGGTACATGGACAAGAACCCTTCCTGCCGTCTCTCTCATTGGTAACATCTTTATTGTAGTGGTATCCAGCACTGGTTTCGCCTGCTGCTGCTCCCTTTTATCTCTTTTCTTTGCCACTCTGCCTTCCCACTTCTCTAAGGCTCCCCAAACTTGTACACTCTGCAGTATTTCTTTAAGGTGTGCCTTCATCCCAGTAGACCTCATGTGATCAAAATCCTTAGGCTCAAAATCTAACCTGTAACTCCTCTTCAGATGTTTAGTATTGTTTAATTCTATGCCGTATTTGTCTGCCAGGTTTGCCAACTTCTGGTGTACCTTGCTCACTTCTTTAGTTATCTTTGGGCACAGATACCTCAACTCTGCTTCAGTGTATGACTCTAGCCTGTTCACTCCCATGCTCCCTTCAACTAGCTCATTTGCCTCCATGCCCAACCTCACAAAATTCAGATACTCCTCTCTCTCCGACCGCTCTGCTGTCGCAGGAGTAGTTTGTGGTGAATTTAACTTGTCTAACCATTCATTCAGTTGTTGCGCAGTTAAGCCTTGCAATGAGATATTTCCAGCCTGCATCATCGGTGTTTGTGGTACATTCGCACTTGAGATCTGTGGAGTCAGCAGTCCCAAACCTGATTGTCCCATGGTATCTGGAGGAACCCCAATCGGACTGAAGTCTAACAAAGATCTAGGTCTCTCTATTGCCTGTTCCACTGGAGTCATCCCTTGAGAGCTCCCTACGAGCCCTCCTCTTGTCATTTCTTGGGTCATTACTCCCTGATCACATACACCAGACTTTGGGGGTTATTACAACTTTGGAGGAGGTGTTAATCCGTCCCAAAAGTGACGGTAAAGTGGCGGATATACCACCAGCCGTATTACGAGTCCATTATATTCTATGGAACTCGTAATACGGCTGGTGGTATATCCGTCACATTTGGGACGGATTAACACATCCTCCAAAGTTGTAATAACCCCCTTTGTCTGTGCATACAACTGTTATAGGTAAGGATATGGCGGCTGGCGACTGCCTGCTTCCCAAAACCTGTGGAGCATTAGCTCCCATATTCTGATTCATTATCGGTGCTGTGGCTGACTGTGCATGATGCAGTAAAAGTGGAGTTGACTCAGTCTGTATTAGCTTTGGTCTCGTATATGCCGGATCTGACGGCACCATCAAATTCGTAGTAGTCTCTAGTACTGGGACATCAGGGTAAAACCTTTGAACTGGTGGTGGCTGCGGCTGTGCCTGCATCTCTGGAGCAGTAGACACGCTGATACTATTCTGTATCGGAACTGGTGTTGCAACAGTATTAACCTGTACTGTGTTTGTCGTTCCCTGGTTCTGCGTTGAATTTACAGGACCTGCACTAGTACTTGGTCTATTATCATCTAATGCATATGGCGGTGGTCGATCATGTAGCAACTGATTAAGGAACTCATCATCATCTGAGTCATCTGCCTCTGCCTAGGACTTCTTAGTCTCCTTTTCTTTGCTAGAACCCTTATTCGTCTTACAAGTGGCTTTCCCTCCTTGAGTTCCGCCTTCTTGAGTTATTGCTGGAAACATCCTAACTCCCTCTACTATTTCTCTCCTCCAAACCCTCTGTGCACTATCCCACCTAGCTTCTGCTAGTGTCTTCTCTGCTTTCCTCATTCTCCTCTCAAACTTCTGTTGCTGCTGTCATATTGCCATCAGTTCCCAAATTGCTAACGCCTCAAACTGTGCCGGCCTCAGAGGTGGCTTTTGCTCATTTAACACTCTCCACAAATTTTCCAAGATCCTTATGTTGAACGTTCCGTGCTCCGGAAATGCCAAGCACCCTTCTTTCTCTGTCATTTTGCACCATTGCTTTAGCCAAAGACGTGGCGCGACTCCCCTCTCCTCCATTACGGCATAAGCCGGTGTATCCTCTGGCGGTGTAGGTTCCCCTACACTCGCGGTAATGTACACATCTCCCCTCAAAGAACTTCAAAGCGCCTTGAAAAACGTCATTTTTACATCTTTTATTTTTCTAACGATCGAATCAGGAAGTGACTTTAATTCCCAGAACTCTCTTCGCCCACCTTCTCAACCAATTGCCCCTCACGGACGGCCGCCAATCCGTGCGCGACCCTTCTTACTAACTGACCTATCCCAGCACGGCTCCAATGACATCACACTCACACACACTGCAGCTGACAAAGGCCCTCATTCCGACCCTGGCGGTTTCAAACCACCAGGGTGGAGGGCAGAGGAAGCACCGCCAACAGGCTGGCGGTGCTTCCCGGGCCATTCTGACCGCGGCGGTAAAGCCGCGGTCAGAAAAGGAGAACCAGCGGTTTCCCGCCGGTTTTCCCCTGGCCCAGGGAATTCTCAGCGCCGCCATGGGGATTCCGACCCCCTTCCCGCCAGCCTGTTCCTGGCGGTTTACACCGCCAGGAAGAGACTGGCGGGAACGGGTGTCGTGGGGCCCCCTAACAGGGCCCCACAAAGATTTTCAGTGTCTGCTTTGCAGACACTGAAAATCGAGACGGGTGCCACTGCACCCATCGCACCCCTGCAAATCCGCCGGCTCCATTCGGAGGCGGCTTCCTCTTTGCAGGGGCTTTCCCGCCGGGCTGGCGGGCGATCTTTTGGAGATCGCCCGCCGGCCCAGCGGGAAAGTTTTAATGACCCCCGCGGTCATTTGACTGCGGTGCGGTCTTTTGGAGGTTTCCGCCCGCCGGGGTCGGAATGACCCCCAAAGTCTTGTGGCTTGTCTTCCTCACTCTCCGCTCACACAAAAACAAATGCAATGTATTGCAAGCACTAAAAAAACTCAAATTTGCTGGTTTACTACAGGGAAGGGAAACACAATTGCTTCAGAACTTTAAAGAGATTTTGCTAAGCCTCGGCCGCTACTCTCTCCTTCTCAGATCCCGCACTCGCAAGCAAAATTTGACCCACAAATTCTACTTTCGACTTGTCAATGGGTTGTCCTAGTGCACTTTAGAACTCACCAAATCTCCATCAAAGTTTTCATTCACTCACTTTGACTCAAACTCGACTCGTCAACACGCCCGATTGACGTACTAAACCGCGCAAATTACAACATAAACCAAGTGTCTCATACACTTATCAATATACTCCGGAGTCTTAGACAACGCAGGGTCCGTACATCACCAACAACCACGTGGAAAATTTTTGGAGCACAAAGCGCCACACTCACATGAAGTTTGCCGACTTCCCTACTCTCATACTGCGGAGTACGCACACTCCTACTAAATCATCACCTGGCCTAAAATTCTCACAAACCTCACAATTCACCTGTGGTATGTATACGCTGTGCAAGCGCAAACCCTACGTCACTCACACCATCACTAGAACGCCAAGAACATACCCAACTCACTTTAGCAAGCTCCGAGATTCCGGGAAAGTCATTTGGGACTTGAGGGGCACATTGTCTTTCCAATTTGCATTATTTCAAAAACAATTTTCAAACAGTGGTCCCTCGTCCTAGGGCCCCAAAGGGCCAAAACCGTCCTCTGCTACCAGAACTGATAAAGCGTCAGAACCTAGATAAGTAAATTTACAAGGAGACACGTCTTAGGCCAATGAACCTTTTGACCACGTTTGGGGACGTCCCAGAACGAGATATCCGATTAGCACTGCAGTCAATATTCACAATAACTAATCACTCAAGCTAATCAACAACGTTAATATAGATCAATACAGCGGACGCACCATGACCTTTCAGCCATGAATAACCACAACAAATCTAGTAAGAGTTAGGATATTTATTCCCTATTAGTTACAATCTAATATCATGTTTATTTGTCTCAACAATAGAAAGCACATCAAAACCACTATAATTTGGGAACTCGAGCAAAACTTTATCAAAGCATAGATCATGAACATTAGAATAATGCACGACATTAACATGAGTCAACTTTAGCAGAGTATCATTAGTACATTATTCAACAAAGCAAGAATTCAGTCATTTGTCTATTTGCATCCGATATTAGTGAACTCCTTAACTAACCTCGACTTAGCATCAGCATGTTGGGCTTCATGCAAAACAATTTAGCAAATACGAATTTAGAAAACATTTATCAAATGGCCTGTATCAAAAGAGCAGCTGGTACCTAGAAAGAAAGGCAAACAGACAATTACAATTTATCATCAGATAGTTACCCATCCGAAATGAGTCAGCAAGCAGCGTCAGTCTTCGTCCTCAGGACATCAGTCGATTCGCCATCAGCCAGGGCAGACAGGTAAGTCTCAGTAGGACATAGTAAGAAAAGGCTCTTCCCTCATAAGGAGGAGAAGTGTATAACGGACAAGGAAGAAGGCGAGGATGGTTTAAGGCATAAGACAGCCAAAGACAAAGTCTCTCAGAATGCCAAGGACTCATGAAGAATGGCGAGGAATGGCTCAATAATGGCTCGATAATGGCTAGGAATGGCTGATTTCTCCTCGGGTCACACCGTTATATCAAAGCTGTCAAACAAGTCTCTTATTTCCCATTTGGCAATATTTGGTGCATCCTTATCTCTGTCCAATAATCCTTCACACACCTTACTAGAATTTTCACCTAACACAGTTCTCATGCAGTTGATTGGCTCCTGTGATTGACGTCTTCAACGGGGGGAATGTCAGGTAAGAAAAGTTAGACTTGTCGCTCCAGTCAGTAGTTCCATTGTCTTCTCTTAGTCCAGGCGACCTTGCACCTGTTGCGAATTAAACTGTTGCATTCGGCAAGAATGTCTCCTTGAGCAAGTCGGGTCCCATGAGAAAGAATTTACTACGGCTACACACATATCTTTAACTTGTGGAAAAGTACAGCTTCATGTCCTTCAGGAAAGCAGTACATTGCACATTAGAAAACACAGTTAATATGAGACCAGGCAGCTAGGCCTAGACCCTTGCTAACTAAGTGATTAACTTGGGAAAACCCTAATACATAACTCTTAATGCTAATACAAAATCATACATTAGTACATCGTTAATTCATTATTAGTCAGTTTCATTAATCATCGTATACATTGGTGGCCACTCCCCGTGGGCACATTTCAAACGCGTACATTATTTCTACTTTAACACATTTCTATGCAGTTTCACTACACATTATACTGCAAGCTTTTCATGTTAATATTAATTCTAAAAGTCACATTCCAACACCTGCGCTCTTTGCCACCTAGCAAACTCATGTTCCTCATCTATTGAAACTTCATTGGACTCCCTTCCCTGTTCAGCAACCTAAATACCACCGCACACTACCTTTTCCATACCTCATCATGTATAGTGTACCTTTCACTTACTTCTCACTATTTGTATTTGGCTAAATCCAGCCCCAGTCTTGTCCTTAGTTAGGACCACCTATGTTCTATGATAGCACTGTCACCTGTTTTGACTTGGCATCCCTGTATTATATTTGGTGTGCTTAGCAACCTTTTCGCTGAAAACACCCACTTCCTTATACTGACCTACTCCAATTCCAACACCTTCTGTTTTCTTCCAGCTCTCCCCCAGAGTCCCCATCTCTTCCTCATTATACCTCACTACCTTTGCAGCCCTGACCATTCCCCTCCTGCATCACTCACTGCACACAACACTACCTTCCTACACAGAGACTGCAGCATGTTCTGCCACAACCTCATGCTACCTTTGGAACCCAGAAGCACCACACCTGAAGGGAAACAACCTCAAGCAGCTCATAACACAACATTGGTGTGCAGACAATTCCTCTTTTCCTATGGAGCTTACATTTTCTCCTCCTACCCACTAGAAAATCATGTAAGGTTGTCTCCTTGTCTGTACCTGACTGTCTTGCTGAGCTTGGAGGCAGGTGAGCCACCTGCTCTTCTAGCGACCTACACCTACAGCCGACTAACAACCATTGCTTTGCGCACCTTGTGTAACATTTGTCAGGGTCTTTTGATGTGCTACCGACATGCCAGGTGAGACCTAACCATCAGGTCAGGCCTACCCTTCAGGTCAGACCTACAAGCCGTCTTCAACATTATCTGGGCTACCCCCACCTCTGCAGGTAGTCGTTATATATGGTGTGAGAAAAGGCCTCTTTTGTCATAGTTAGCCTGGTATTTTAATGTATCCTCAAAGTTGGTAGTGCCTAGGACCTCTGCTAACCAGGTTCCCTGGGCCAGATCTCTTTCCCTAAAACTGTTGTGATGCATTGGCACAATTGGCAACACCTTAAGCTACCACTATAAGTCCCTAATAAAAGGTGCTTAGGCATGGAGTACTAAGGGTAGGCCCCTGAGGGCAGCAGCACCGTTTGTGCCACCCTCTAAGGACATGAATCCAGAAGCACCCAGCACTGCCATTGCAGGCTGAGTGTTCTCATGCAGTCCTAAAAGACAAACTCGGCATGGCACACAGCCTGTGTGCCCTGTCCAATACACACTGCATGCACTATAGGTAAGTCACCCCTCTGTCAGACCTCTCAGCCCTAAGGAAGGTTGCACTATATTGTATGTGTGGGCATAAATGCATAAGCAGTATGCCCCTACTGTGTTCTTGCAAAACCTGGGACAAAGTTAGTGTACAGAGAAGCCATTTTAATATATGTACTGGACACTGGTTAGTATGTGTTTCACAGCTACATGATGGCTACTCTGAACCCAGGGTTGTTTGGGATCAAACAACTCAGAATGATAAATCCAAACTGGTACCAGTATTGGATTTATTACCAAATGTACCCAGGGGTCACCTTAAAGGTGCCCCTACAAAAGCTAACTACCCTAGCATGGTTTCTGGCTGGTCACAACCATCCTGCAACCACCAGGCAAGATTCTGGAACCCTGCAGTGAGAGATCCTGCCCTCTGGGTCTCAGAACAAAGCCCTTCCTGGGTGGAGGTACAAACACCCCCTCCCTCAGGAATGTGCACTGCTCTGCTAATGAGCTTCAAAGGGCTTAACGCCCTTGAAATTCGACCCCCAAGCCTGCTGCTAGCAGCAGATGCCCACCCCATTGAAACCCACTCTTTTGGTGGGAGCAATGGCAGGAAACCACACAAAGGACAGGAGGAGTGGTCACCCCCAGCTTGCACTACCCCTAAGGTGTTGCATGCGAGGTGACCCCTCCATTTCATTTTCTCCATCTTACATGGAAGGAAAATAATGAATCAGGTGTAGGTAAGTGACCTCTGCCCACAGGAAGTGAACACTCAGTGTGTGTAGCCACCCTAGGGTAGATGACTCATTGGTCACTACTAGATACTCCCCTAAACACCCACTAAACACAGCATTTAGTGGGCATCTCTAGACCAAGAAATCAGATTCCAAGGACAAAAGAAGACCACCAACAAAGAAGACCCAAGGCTCGAGAACTGAAGTCTTGCTGCACAAAGAAAAGGCACCACACCCTGCCTGCTGCACCCAGGATGCGACAAATGCTGCTGAGGAGATGCTTGGACACTGGACAGACTCTACAAACCCCCAGAGGACCTCCGCTGTTCAAAAATTGCCAAAGATCTCCCTCCACAATGAAGGCATCACTCTTCAGCAATCCAAGTCCAATGACCCAGTGAAGGCAACTTCACTGACTGGCTGCTGAACAAGGAACCAGACACTGCAGCTGGACCAAACTACACCTGACAGACTATGATGACAAACCCTGAAAGTGTGCCAAGTTTGGTGCCACTGTGCCCTCCAGTGGCCAAACCATGCAATAGCCGTAGGTTCTGGCCACCTCACATCGGACACCAAGAAGGACAGTCCACTCTAGATCGTAAAAGGACGAGGAGGAAGCCCCAGGTGAGGGACTTCAGAAGCCACCAGGACCTTTCACCGCAGTACCCCTGCTGAACTGCAAGTGACCCTCAAAGAGACCTACCTCCTACTTCGAAGGGCACCTTTGCGCACAGCTCCTGGCTTACCGATTAGCTCTGCGCCCGGCCGCCCTATACCTGCACCGAAGATCCAGCTGTGCCCTTAGGGTCTCCCACCACTTGTAACCTCAACACTCCAAGGGGACCGACCAGACTTACCTTTAAGTCCACCTATGCAGTGCTTTTCCAAGTGGTCCCCCGCAGTGGCCTGGCACCAGCGACTTTCTGCAATTATTCCTGCTGAAACTGGGAGCTGTACGAACGTCTCCAGCTGGTTCATAGTGCCCATCGA